>NC_056739.1:579835419-579885419 GCF_019279795.1 Protopterus annectens | reverse complement strand
TAAGCGGCACACTCTCATTTAGACCCTTACCCCTAATGTGCCGCAAGGCGAAAGATCCACTTGATCTCATAACACTTTAAACCTTCAATGTTCTGAACATCGATGTTCTGGTCTTGATGATCAGAACGCTGATGTTCTGTAAATTCGATGATTCAAAGTGGAGCCATATATATATATATATATATATATATATATATATATATATATATATATATATATATATATATCTATATATCTGACAGGAAACAAAGTTAGGATAAGTGAATCCACCTTCACAAGACTGGCCAGTCAGTAGTTGAGTTTCACAAGGATCAGTGCTGGGGCCTCTCCTTTTTGGCATCTACTTCTCTGAAGTGAAGACAAGTGTCAGGGGCCTCTGGCTGATCAAGATTGTAGAGGACTACAAACTAGCAGTGGTCAATGAATCATCTAATGATAGAGGCCCTTCAAGGGGGTCTGACATAGATAAAAATGAGGCCAGAGGCATGGACTAAAATTCAAAGTGAAAAAATAAACACTCTTTGGAAAGCAGACTGCCCCCTGGAAATTACCACATTGATAATGCCCTTAAAATTACACCCAGTGGTCCGGTATCTTGGAATAAATGTTGACAGTTATCACATCTACTGTGAGAAGAAAATAATTTTAAGTTGCACAATTTTTTTTTTAATGAAAGGTAACATCCCCTACCCATCTTAGTAATGCAGGCTAACACTAAACCTTACCTTAAACAATCCCTACTATAACACTACCACTATTCAGACAAATTAGGGCTAGTGTTACAGAATTTTGGCAGATAGATCACAAAATGAAACAGTTTTCTTTTTGCAATTTTTTGTAGGTTCAATATTAGGATTTTCAGTACTATGAATGTTCAAACTATGCTGGTAGTTTATATTCAACAATTAAATAGTATGACCATATTATAATCATATATTTGCTGATAGTTGTTGTGCATATATCTAATCTACACCTATATGTAAAAAAGTCCAAGACAGACCTAGCCAAGGAAAAGTCTTCACTGTGCAATACCTTAAAACTCCTGTAATGGACGTCCATGGGATGCATACAAATGACCCCTTTAAGGACACACCGGTGTTTCAACTATGTGGCTTCTGATTGCTCCCAACTTTTCACTTTTTAATCTTTACTGGTGAATTTGGGCCAATAATGCCAAACCCCACTAGCTGCAGACATGCCATGTTTCACCCTTTCTCTGAGCTTGTCAGTGCAACATAAGTGGACTGTTTACCGATAGTTTGAAGACACACAGTTTAAAACCAAGACTGATGTCCAAACATTAAAGAGGCCTACAAAATATCCCAAATAACATTAAAACCAAAGGGTAAAAAGGACACACAGACAAATCATTCAGTAAAAACACTGAAAGAGCCAGCTAAGCTACAGTCTTTACTGTGTAATTATTTATATTTGTGTGTGTGTGTGTGTGTGTGTGTGTGTGTGCGTGTGTACAGCTATACAATATAAATTAATGTATTTACCCTCACATTTGCGGCTTAAGTCATAACTGAAAATGTCAGAGATAAACCAGTTTACTTGCCGAGTTACAAAAATACACAATATAAAACTGAAAAGTATAAAGCTACCCGAGTGTGGGTCCTGATATACATACACATCTTGGCATGCTGTTGGCTTATTTACCTCTACTGTATTACATATGTATGGTGCATATTACACCATTATAAGCCATGTCCTACATATTCATCATGGTCGCTGCACTTAATACTATTCCCATTGCTTGTTAATGTCAGAGTGTTGACCTATACTGCATTTTAGCCATAAAAAGAAGTTATGTACTTACCATAACGTTCCATGTTTGTAGCTCATCTCGCCTACATCCTTGCTGGATGGGTTCGGAGCTGATATTCGGCTCAGACTCAGGCGATACTAAAGCTTGAGCGCTTTTACTGGCTCGTGGCTAACCGCTATCCCATGGTGCCTCACAGCAATAAACTGTGTACATCCAGACAAACAGTGTAACATTATCCATGCCAGGTGGACAACAACTACAACCAGGTCAGACAGCACAAGTATAGTCCACCAGATCCTCCAGGAACAGGAAGGGGGCAGGAGGGGGGGACACAAGAATGTAGGCGAGATGGACTACAAACATGGAACGTTATGGCAAGTACATAACTTCTTTATGTTATGTAGTCCTATCTCGCCGTAATTCTTGCTGGATGGGACAGTGTCCTTAGTAACTTTATCTCGGGGGGCTCAAGCGAAAAGACTCTTCAGCACAGTGGACCCAAAGGATGACCTGACCCAGGAGGCCAAATCCAATTTGTAATGAGTGACAAAAGGTATGCGGTCTTGCCCAAGTAGCTGCGGCACAAACAGTATCAATTGGGAGCCTAGATCTAAAGGCACATGAAGTTGATACTGCCTTTGTAGAGTGGCCTTTAACTTTGTTGGGTAACTGTTTGCCAGCAGTCTGATAAGCAAAGGAAATGCAATCTGAAAACCATTTTGAAAGGGTAACCTTAGAAACAGGCAAGTCTTTATTTTTGTCCGAAAAGGAAACAAATAATTGAAATGATTTTCTAAATTCTTTAGTCCTGTGTAGGTAAAACCCGAGAATTCTGTGGACGTCCAACTGGTGTAGCCTGTATTCAGATTTATATGAATGATTTGGAAAAAACACTGGTAGCTCAATAGTAGTGTTAAGATTATGTTATGAACATACCTTGGGAAGAAATGAAAGGTTAGTCCTAAGTGAGACTTTATCCTTGTGGAAAACAATGTAAGCAGGTCGAACAGTAAGAGCTTGTAATTCTGAGACTCTCCTAGCAGAGGTTATGGCTACTAAGAAGTGTTTTCCAAGATGATAATTTCAGATCCGATGAAGAGGGCTCAAAGGGGGAAGAAATTAAGGATGTGAGAACTAAGTTTAGGTCCCAGGGTTCTGGTGGCTGTTTGATTGGAGGCCGGAGAAGGAGAACTCCCTTCAAAAAGGTTTTGCACAAAGAGTGGGACATGATGGGATGTTGGTTTGGTCCTATTATGCATGGTCATTTTGCATTGTTCTACTCATAGCTTTTTCATAAGCTTACAATGTTTTAAGGGGTTTCATAATGATATTATATTAACATCTTTTGTTCAGTTTTTTAAACAACAATTGGTGCATTTTAAACACCCTTCCAAGGGTTCATTTTTTATAAATTTGTGAGATTTAAATATCTTACATATTTGGGTTTTACAATTGCCTTGGTTGATCACTGTTTATATAACATCAATACTGCCTGTTTTTGTATGGCTTCATACACACTTTCTTATATGGTTTTAGACCATATTAGTGTCTGACTCTTTTGATATACTTATAGTTTAAATTCTGTCATTAGATATCAGACTGCTTAAAATTATCCATTATACAATTATTCATTGGGACATTATTAGATACCAATATAGTCCATTGTAGTTTATCTGCCTTCTATATTGAGTTGGACTGTGGTCTCTCCCTTTCATAATTAGTTATTTTTTCTATCATTTTGGCATCACCATTTGGTCTCTCAGAATTCTCACTTGACTTTTGGCTCATTTGTCTATTTTAGAATAGATTTGTTCATATTTTAAGATATGGGTCTGGAACGATTGGCTAGCCATATTTTTTAATTATATATATATATATGGTTAGTCTCCACTTTATCATTGTCCATATCTCTGTCAATACTATATATTTAGTTCTTTAGACTGGTTGCCTGTTGTTGATCAGTACAACGGTTGTTTTCCAACTATACAACCATTTTGTTGGTATTATATACTCAACAAGGACACAGTTGATCATATTTGGGCTGTCATTGTCCTTGTGTTTAGACTAATATCTGCTGACTTAGTTTTTAGACTATATTGTCAGTTTATTTTTCCTCATGGATCTTGCCAGTTTTATTACAGGTTTGTCTTCCGACAGGGAAGACCTTAGAGCCTTTGGGGTGAGCTCCAATATTGTTGACAGTAATAATACCTTGGGTGTACCTGACTCTGCTTCCAAGTGTGCCTCATGTTTTCACGATTTGTTTTCACATCTTAAGATTCTTAGATCAAACATTTGGCACTCAAAGCTTTTTAAGGCCTATTTGGCCAAAGGCATTACCCAGAGGCCTCAGAGTACGTATTCAGCCATTAGTTTCCAATGCTGATGAGGAACTCCTTCAGGAGTGGTCATCTGTTCAGCAGCAGGCAACTATCTCTTTTGTAGAATCTTTGTCTAAATTTTATGACAGAACTATTGACTCTGAAATTCAGGTGGTTACTAAGTTAGTTGATGATATTAAATCTTATGAAGGCGAACCATCACTCCAAACTCATCTTAATAAAATAGCAGGGGACATTAAGACATTAGAGGACCAATTGCGAACTAAGAAACTTAAGAAGTTCCAAAGAGACCAAGGTGACTATCAAACCTCTAACCCCTTTGCACATAATATTAAACAAGTCAGGTTCACTCCTACATTTCATAGAACATCTAGGACAAAACGGCCCAGGTCCATCTTAAAAACTTCAAGCAGAACTTCTGCTTCTTCTAATGAGGACATTTCCTCATGTACCGACAGTGAGCCACAGTCAGTGACAGATTCACCGGTCCCCAAAAGGAATACCTCTTATATCCCTTTAGGCCAAAGCAACACAGGGGAGGGAGGAAACACAGGAAACATTACCAATATTCAGGGTCTCTTACAAATGGTCATGGAAAAATAAATGTGCCTAATGATAATAATGTTTTGAACTTATCTGATTATATACCTTCACCTATACAACTGTCTGTATTGAATAAAGGGTTGTCTTTTGTACCCGGTTTTATTATTTCAGAAGATAACATGGCTCAAGATGTTTTTTCATTCTGCAGGTTGCTCAATCTAAAATTGTTTTTTGGTGATACCAGCCTCTCTGAAAGTGACAGATTTGTTTATCACAAATCAACATTTAATCCACCTATGCACCCCCTTATCCTTCAATTTCAGAGAAATATTCTCAAAGATCTCCATTTTTTTGGGCAGGATGTGCAATTTAAATCAAATAATATTTCCTTAGCAGAAAAACAGGCTATCTCTGACTTACAAAACAATGAAGACATTGTTATAATTTCAGCTGACAAAGAGGGTGCTGTGGTTATTTTAAATTGGATGGATTATGACAGAGAAGCTATGAGACAGCTTTCTGATCCTAAATATTATTCACACATGACCATCAATGCTACACACAGTATTGAAGAATTTATACTCTGGGCCAAGGATGAATCTATTATCACTAAAGAAACTGCACAACAACTTATGGTACACGACCCCACCACACAATACATATACTTCTTGCCCAAAACACATAAAAGCTTGGTGAACCCTCCAGGGAGATCCATTGTTTCTGGTAAAGGGTATATTACAGAACCACTGTCTATGTTTCTGACTCTGCATTTGAAGCCCCTACTTAGTTTAATAAGATCACGTATACATGACACTACTATGTTCCTGAATATTGTATCAGACAGTCAGTTGGAGGATGATTGGGCCATGTGTACACTTGATGTATGCTCACTATATACTAACATCCCTCATAAGTCCGGGCTTGAGGCCCTTTCCTTTTGGTTAGACAAGGCCGGTCTATATGAACAAACATTTAATTCCTTCTTGGTAGAACCAGCCAGGTTTGTTTTAACTAGCAATGTTTTCTTTTACAAAGAGAAATGTTATTGGCAAGTGAACGGTACGGCCATGGGAGCATCTTTTGCTCCCATCTATGCAGATCTTTTTATGGCTTTTGTTGAACATCACCTTATATATGATTGTAACAATAACATCTTTTTAGATAACATTGATATCTGGCGACACTACCTTGACGATTGTTGGATGATCTGGAGAGGGGACATCACAGGCCTGATGGATTTTGTATCATATCTTAATAGCAATCAATGGGGTATTGAGTTCACAGTTCATTATGATTATAACAACATTACATTTTTGGATGTTTCAATCACCAAACAGTCTGATAACACACTTTCTACAGAGGTTTTCAGGAAGCATCCTAAATTTAATACTATCTTACATGGTTCCAGTTTCCATCCACCCCATGTCATACGGAACATTCCAAAGTCACAGTTCATACGTATTAAACGGATTTGCTCCACAGATTCTGCTTTTCAACATCATAGGCAGGATCTTACTGAACGTTTCAGGTCAAAAGGCTATGGCATGGGTGATGTTATTACTGCTAGTAATACAACAAATTCTACACATAGACACAACTTTTTACAATACAAACAACATACTTGTAAGGACTGTACTAACATTAGGTTTACTACTACATATGCTCAGAACACCAATCAACTGATTGATAGTATTAATAGACATTGGAATATTTTAGCATATGACTCAGACATTTCCAACTTCATCCCAACAAAATGCCAATTTTCATATCGAAAAGGCAGGAACCTAGGCAGTTTTTTCAATCATTTCAAACATGTCAATAGGACGACCAATTTACAATCCAAACAAACCACATTATCTGGAGAGCCACTAATTGGCTGTTACCCATGTGGACACTGCACCAATTGTGACAAAATCAACAAATCCAAACAATTTTCAACCAGAAACTGCTCACAGGTATATGACATTAAATTCTTTGCCAACTGCAGCAGTGATTGGATTGTTTATATGGCCAGCTGTCACTGTGGTGCTTTTTACATAGGACAAACCTCACGACCACTCAGAATTAGGATATCAGAACATTTGAGTAATATTCGTAACAAGAAAAATAGTAGTGCACTGTGCAAACACTCTCTGGAACATCAGACTGCTAAATTCACATTTATGATTATTGACATTATCTTAGGAAACAGGACCAATAAAACAGGATGGCATTCTATCCTCAATACCAAGGAGAAAAAATGGATAATTAAACTAGGGGGATTATTCCCATCTGGTCTCAATTTGTGACCCACCAATGGGAAGATAGTTGATATTATATAAGCTGTTCACATTTATGTCTGTATACACTGATGAAGGTTGTGTTTTCTCCACCGAAACCGGTCTGTGCATAAATGTATAGGTTTATTAACCTCTAACAATAAACTGTATCTTCAGATAAACGTCTGCTGGCTCTGTTCGTTTTTGCTATACAGTTTATTCTAGTGCCGTGCAGTTGCTCTACGTGCAGGAGCTTTGTTTTTGGTGACATGATGGGATTTCTCATGTAGCCAAAATGGTAATTAGAGATGGCAGCTAACTGAATTGTAGCAGCCGCAGAGCCTTCATGAAAGATGGACGCAAGGAAGGACAAATAGATTCTACTGGAGCTGTATATGGATCTAAACCTTGGTTTACAGCCCAAATAGAGAACCTTTTCCATTTGCTGGAGTACAACTTCCTAGTGGAAGGCTTGTGGGACGAAATCAGAATGTGTTTGACTGAACGTGAAAGGGGAACACACCTGACTATACGTGGAACTGGAGCAGCCATGCTGTCAATTTCAGGGTGTGGATGGTAGGATGGAACTGCCCCAATTGATGAATCAGGAGGTCTGGAGATGGTTCCAGAATCCGTGGTTCCTCCCAAGAGGTAGGTCCACAAGAAGGGAAACCAGACTTGACGAGGCCAGTAAGGAGCAATGAGGATCAGGGTACTGCTCAACTGTTTCACTTTCTGTATTACCTTTGGAATGAGAGGAAAAGGTGGGAAGGCATAAAGGAGCCCCGGGAGCCAATTGTGGACTAGAGCATTCCTGGGTGACATCCCCGGATGGTGAATTAGGGCAAAGTAGCTGCTGCATTTGGTGTTCAGGTGTGTGGCGAATAGGTTGCAGCAAGGCTGGCCCCATCTGTGAAAGATCTCTTTTGCAACTTCTGCATTCAAGGACCACTCGTGAGGCATGAAAATTGCTCGATTGAATTTGTCTGCTATCGCACTGGACTTCCCCAGAATGTACGTTGCTACCAGAAAGCGCTGAGTGTCCATCTCCATTTCCAAACTCTTAAGGCCTCTCGGCAAAGCAGGTAAGATTTGATTCCCCCTTGTTTGTTTATGTACCACAACAGACATGCTGTCTGATTGAATTGCCATTGTCCTGGTGGGAAGAGAGCTGTAAGTGCTTGCAATGCATATAGCACCGCTCTTGTCTCCAGAACATTGATATGCAAGTGGTTCTCGTGGTTCTGCCAAGTACATTGGACTGTCATTCCCAGATAATGCCCCCCCCCCCCATCTGGGAGGCATCCGTGATCAAAGCTGCCTTTTCTTGAGGAGGGACAAAAGGAAGACCTAAGAGAAGTTGTTCCATATACAACCACCATGTCAGATCATTCTTGCAGGGGTTTGTGATAAGAATCTGATGAGATGGAAAGATCCTGCATTGACCATTGGGCAAATAGTAGCCATTGAAGTACTCATGTGCAGACGGGCTAGAGAAACTAATAGAATGGAGGAAGCCATAGTCCCTAGGACTTGGAAGGACTACCCTGGCCTGGACTTTGTGACTGTTCAGCAATGATGTGACTTGGCTGTGTAACTATTCTACTCTTTCTGGTGTCAAGTCTTGCTGACATGGTGGTTGAGTCTATATCTGAGCCTAAGAATACAATGTGCTGCAATAGAGATAAGGCTGAATTTTTTAGGTTGACTGTGATGCCTAAACTGGCGCACAAGGATAGAGTCTCGTCTCTGGTTCTGATGAGTTTATGCTTGGTGGTAGCAGTGAGGAGCCAGTCGTTTAGGTACAGAAACACCTGGAATCCTTGACGTCCCAGGTGAGCTGTTACCACTGCCATGCATTTGAACACTCTGGGGGCTGTTTTCAGGCCAAAGGGCAGTGTTCGAAACTGAAAATGACTGGCTCCTAGCTGGAAGCACAAGTGTCTTCTGGAGCGCCTGTTCATTTTAATGTGGTAGTACGCATCCTGAAGATCTACTGAGCACATCCAATTCTCTTTCCCGACAAAGGGAAATATCGACTGCAGAGTGATCATTCGGAACTTCGATTTCTTTACGGACTTGTTGAGTCTGCTGAGATCTAGAACTGATCTCCATTCCCCTGTCTTTTTTTGAACTAAAAAGAATCGAAAGTAAGTTCCGGATCCTATTTGCTTTGTGGGGACTTCTTGGATGACTCTTTTGCAGCAATGAGATAACCTCTGATGTTGCACGGTCTAGCTGAATGGGTGGCACGTCTGGTAGAGACATGTTTACTGGGGGATCTGAAACAAAGGGGATTAGATAACCTCTGGATATTACGGTCTGTACCCAACGATCTTGTGAAATGTTTAGCCAGGCATTTGGGTATAGCGACAGACGACCCCCGACTGCCTCCAGAGAAAGACAGTGGGACAACCCCTTAGCAGCGATAGAAGGGACAATCAGAGAAGGTTTCTCTATCTCCCTGGTGTTGCAGACCTCCTCTGCTGCGAGGATGGCGTCTTCCATTATATCCTCCCCCTCTGCCTCTAGGGGAGTGTTGACCTTGTGCCGGAGGGAAATCTTTTTGTGATTTATGGAACCACATTTTCCCTCCTGTACTACCCTTGGGATAGGGTCTAGACGGAAGGGAAAAACTGACTCAGACAGCAGATAAGGTTTTTCCTTCCTGCTCGCACCTGGTCAAGGTCTCAAAGAGAGATGAATCATCAAAGGGGACGTTGGTGAAGGAAGACTTAAAGCATTCTGTGAAGTTGCAAAGACGCATCCTAGAAAGTCTCCTGAGAGAGATTCCTGCAGCGGCTGCCCTACTCACTCATGATATCAGCCTCATGGAGGAGTTAGCTATAGATGTAAGGGTGGAGAGCTGCGCAGAAACCTTATCCGTGGATCCCAGAGCTACTGAACCCTGAAGGGTATCTCCCAACTCCTTCAGGAGATCCCTCTAAAGTCAAGTGAAATGGGTAAGGTAATTCAGCGATCTTAGAGTAAATACCGCTGAAGAGAAGGTACACTTCCCATATCCATCTGTCGTCCTGGACTCCTTGTTAGGAGGATGGATATTAGAGGATGTTTCTGACAACTCCTTCTTGGTGGCCGCTGCTACCACCACAGCATCAACAGGAGCTCCTTTGGAAAGAAAGGACTTATCCTCAGGTGCAGTCATGAATTTGTTTGGCCTCCTCAGGATGGGCTCCACTGTGTCTGGGGAGGTCCAGGCTTTCCTTGATATGACTGCTAAAAGCTGGTCATAAGGAGGTGTCACCCAGGAAGTGGAAGGTTGGGAACCAAAGGCCTCAAGATACACTTGATTCATCCTCAGTAGGGTTAGAGGTCTTCCAATCACCCCTCTAAGGATTTCTAGGGATGTCAAAAAAAAGAGATCTTCAGAGGGGGATCTAGGGGACCCTTCTGATTCCGCCAAATCAGTGTCAGACATGACAGACTCAGGTGAGTCAACATGCTTCCACTTAAAGTCTCTTCCGACGGAGCTCTCCAGTGGGATAATCTGGGGAGGTCTTGGAAGAGGGGGCACCTCCAATGGGGGCTGCTTGAGTCCCTGGTTCCCTACGCTGAGGGGGTGGCAGGGGAGAAGAGATAGCTGCCGGCTGCTGGTGGGACATCGGTTCCACAGGTATGGCTTTTGCAGAGGATAAAGCCTTCTCTATTGCTTCAAAAGCCTTTCCTCCCTGGTCTGAAGACCTCCGCTCCAAGGAGATGGATGGTCTGCTTCGAGCAAGGGGGAATGGCTCTGAAGCAGATAAGGGAACCGAGCTGAGTCGAGCAGAAGCACTGAGAGGGAGGGTCAGTTCCGAAGAAAACCCAGGGTGACTATCCCCCTCGGAATTGACTCGAGTGTCGGCTCCCAGATCCCTCGGCTCCTGACTAAGCCGCTGAGGATAGAGTTATCAGTTCCAAGGAAGCAGGGAGAATCCTCGGATCCAACATCGAAGAACCTGAAGTGATTGGCACCGAGGGCAAAGCAGTTAGAGGAGGAGCAGTGGTTTGCAAAGGGGTCGGCTCCGAAGCCTTTGGGTCTGGAGGGGCCAATTTTCTTGCCAGAGCTGGGTCAAAAAGCAACCTCTTCACCACCCACTAGATGTCCTCATCTGAGAGTGTGTCCTGGAGGATCAGGTGGAGATGGAAGGAGATCCCCTCCTCTCCAAAATAAGAGATCTCAATGTAGGTGGGACATGGTCAATGTCAGGTAATTGTCTAGGTACCGAAGGCTGCCTCGGCACCGTGGAGACCGACGGTACCGATAGAGAAGAAGCTGAATCGGAGCCAGAACTCCTTGGCTCCGACGCTTTGGACTTTTTTGACCATTCCGAAACTGGAGCCGATGATTTTCGTTTAGTTGTTTTAGGAAATTTTAGGAGCTGTCTGACCAAGTTCCAGCTGTTCCTGGAAGGAACTGGTCATAAGACCCCTATCTATCAACTTTCATTTTCTTCTCGTTCAAACCCCTAGTACTGAAGGCATGGCAAAAGGTACAGGACTCTTGCAAATCTGCTTCGCCTAAGCAGTACACACAGCTAGTGTGACTATCCGTCAAAGACATAGTTTGTGAGCATTTATCACATTTTTTTAAACCCCGAAGGGCGATGGCCCTTATGTTCTCTGTTCTTCTCCTTAGACATGCTACAAGGTCCTCTGACTTAAACAGGCAGCTACGGCCCTCTAACTGAAATGGGGCATACTTCCCTAAGGGGGGGAAATAGGGGTCAAACACTCAGTACAATCACACAATAAGCTAGAAACTACAAGGAAACTACAGGAATCAAGATATGGAAAAAAGGTGCAGAAAAAAGCAAGATTTAGTAAATAAATCTTTTACTTAGCCAACGAGGAGACAACCTCGAAGCTTTCATGGCAAACGAGATCTGGGGAATTGCCGTGAGGCACTATGAGATAGGGGTTAGCCTCGAGCCAGTAAAAGCTCTCGAGCTTTAGTATCGGCAAAGCTGGAGCTGAATATCATCTCCGAACCCATCCAGCAAGAATTACGGCGAGATAGGACTACATAACATCTCATGTTTGGGTATGGGTAATGCAAAGTTTACTTATGACTTGTATAGTTTAATCATGAAGGCAAGGCTACAGTGATCTAACAAAGCCAGATGTTGGTAAACCTGCATTACTCACATTATAATGCACTCTACTAGTAATACATAAAAACTTTATTAAAAAAATAGCATTTTAAATATGAAGTCACTTCTCCACTATGTCCATTTTTGCATCTTTGACCTAGCTTGTTTGCATGCTCACATGTCCATCATGAACTTGTCAATGTTTCCACAAAGTGTTTGTACTTGCTTTGTTTCATCTAACTGCATGACTGATCGACTGATCATCTGATCTCCAGTTGCCATTTTTTAATGTGATACACTTACTTTTAAATTAGGGAGTAAGTTGCTGTTTAAATTGTACGCAGTTGTGCTTTAAATGGATTTTCTACTTTGCTGGATTGAATGCTACTTTTCTCTTGATGCTAGACTTGGGTAATTTCTTCACTTATGGGAATACTGACTGCTTTGTCCAATCATCATACATGTTTTGCACAGGGATTACATTTTACTGAGTAGTTGTCTATTTGGATACATTTTCTTCTTCATATGGTACAATTTTATGACATAACTACCAAACAATGTATTACTATACCAATGTCATAAATAAATGCACATTGCAAATGACAGTGGACACTTTACAGACATTTTTCAAATATAACGTATTGTTACTTTCAACCATGCCCAGGGCTAGACTAATGCATGGCCATTTTCTGGATACATCTTTATTACTTCCATAGTTACATGGTTATCTCTGTGCACTGGTGAGAATTTTTCTTAAGCATAATGTTTTTCAGCTTTATTTATGCAGTTATCTTTATGCATAATTGATCTTCTAGGTTTGAGCACCACTTAACAGCATACACTAAGCAGCGTAAATTCTCTTTCACCTAGTATAATGCAGCCTATTTCATTACGGTCCACTCATGCTCCGTTGCATGTTATAACTCAGCACACCTCTGCAATGCACTTTTTTAACTGGCAAAAAAATAATAAAATTAAAAATATGACTACTACTACACGCTATAAAAAAGTGTACAAAATAATGCTGTAAAACAAGGAAACTGATTGCATGTATGCTGCTGTGCTCACAGTGCAATATTTACTAAAATGTAAACACAGCCTGAGGTTTAAAAAAAAAAAAAAAAAAACGCAAATCCTCCTAAAGATTTTTTTCTAAAAAAAACACACCTCAGACTGAAGCGAGAGATTAATTTTTAATGCAGGTTACAGATACACAAAACTAGTAGTGTGAAGCAATGTGTTTTTTTTTCATCTGTGGGTGTATGATCTAGACTTTGCCACCATAACCCCTTACACAAATATGCAAAGTCCACCAGTTGTCAGAAGGGGTTGACACACTGCAGAAATTGTGCTTATGTTGTGTGGTTTACTTTTATGGGAAGCTAGATTTCTGATCATTTGAAATCAAATATTTGCATGTTTGAGTTGCTCACTGACACTGGACTTGCTGAGATGGCGTGGGATACCTCTCTGCTAAGATACAAAACTATTACAGTATGTATGACAAAAACAGAAGCCTCCTGGAAATTTCACTCACCTCTAAACCTTCAGCCAGAAGGTCCTGTGGGTTCAAAGACTGTGAAGGAATGGGGCTTGAAGTAGAGCTGGCTGGCACCTCAACAAATGAGATTTATTTAGCCTCTACTGGCTTTGTTTCCTGCATTCAGTAAGGGGCATAACCTATAGCACACCCTTACTTAATTTACATTTGATGACTCATTAAGTGTACTGGTCCAAAGATCACTTCAGTCATGACCTCAGTCAAAGACGTACGCTATAAATTAGTTTTATGTGAGCAGGATACATTATGCAGCAAGACAAACTACAATATGCTGTTTTACATGGTTATAATGAAAGTGAGAAATGCAATATGTGCAAAGCTCATAAAATAAAATCTATTACAAATGCCATGGAATATTATAGAAGGAACTAGAGACAGAGGGGATTACATGACTAGATAGAGGAGGAGGAGTGTTCCCAGAAAGAAATTTATAATGAGGAGTTTAAAATGAAAAAAGTGGGGAGCTGGTTCAAGTAAGAAAACAACTGGATGAATCCCTGAAGTACAGTAAAACAGCACTTCTCAGGCTGTTAAAGGGAGTAACAGAATGTGGAAGGACAACAAGACCGAGACTGTAGGCGCAAGACTGGAGAAGGCTCTTTAACATGCTGTTAGGCAGAAAAGCGACTTACAAAAAGAGTATGAGCCTCTGTGGTTTGTAACCTAAGGGTACAAGAGCTTGACTGTTAATGACAGGCAAAGGTTACGAAAGAAAGGTTTACAAAAGGTAGAAGACAGAGTGCAGGAGGGTACTCTCAGTATGGGGGATACAAGTCATGGGGGAAAAATAACAGTAATGACCAAAGTCTAACAAGGTAATAAACCAACAGACGAGGATTTTTTGCAAGGTTAATGTATTTAGGGAGTTACTAAAAGCAACAAGAGAATGCACACTCGAATTTACAGATGAGTGAACTCACTGTAAATGAGAACAGGTGCTAGTAATAGACAAGATATTCTGTATACATGATTTACCAGAGTTATGAATTTTGTTATGGCAAAAGACATGGTCGTGAAAGTTTAAAGAGAAGGGCCATCAAGGGTCAAGGTAAAGGCAAAGATATTACTCATATGTACTAACTCATGTAATTACCTTATCTTAGGGGTCAAGAATATGAAGAGGTTGAGTTAGACAGCTTAGGTTGAGGGTAAAAAAAAAGTTAAACTTGAAGGTCAATGAAGACAAACCAGAAAAACAGGAGCACCAAGTCTTATCAAAAAATAATCTATATCTGAGATAAGCTAGGCCTTCACCATAAAACTATCTGCATAAAGTGTAAGATTTGCAGGGAAACAGAGCAAGGGATATCACCAACACACAAAAATAAGAAAACAAGTACAAATATGCCATATGGATCCCCCTGATGAATGGAAGCCATTGTATGACAGGTGGCCCCCAACTGCACTTGCATTAAGTAACTGGAGAGTGAATTTCTAAATCAAACTGCTGGAAAAATGTAGCTTACATCTAACAAACAGGAGACCAAGTGATTGCTTAAGAGACCTTTTAAGTGAATGAAAACTGTATCTTTAACCAAGTCTTTATCCATATCCATCTCTCTGTGGTTTCAAACAATGTAACAATATAGGCAGGTCAGAATCAGTGTTTGGAATCTTTTAGTTTTACAATGAGATGCTGGTCTGCAGAAGTTGATACTATCCTAAAATGAATTCTGGTGCATCAGCCAAAGGGTTGAAGTGAGGGGGACTTAATTTGTGGTAGGTGAGGTGGTGGGGGAGGAGGAAGCTTAGCTGCAAAAATAAATAGAGTCCTGTAATATGTATTAAACAGGGCAGGGAAGTCACATGGAGACTGCTCTTGGGGGGTACAGTCATATTCAAGCAGTGATGTTATTTTGTTCTCATCTTCTTTGATCTCTCCTCTGCACCTGACATAGCAGATGATGAAATTCCTTCCCGATTGCTTTCAAACCTACTATGGGGTCTTGGTAAGGTCTTGAGATGCTATGCCGCTAATAAGATATATGTCAAACTGAATGGACTGGGTTTGGGATATATTCTTCTTCTCCAGCCTATCCTTTCACATCTGGTGTGCCATATGGTTCTATCCTGGGCCCATTATTGTTCTTGGTGTACATTCTTGTACTGGGACAGCTCATTGGGTAAACAGGCCATCAGTAAACCACCATTATGCTAATCATACTCCGTTTTTCAAGACAAGGTTGTCTGATGAAGATTCACTAGCTAAGGATCTTTAATCTATCCAGAATTTGGATGACTGCCACTAAACTGCTATTTACTACATCCAAGGCTGTTGCCATGGTTATTTATGCCACTTTGAGGGAATCTAACTGCCTAACCTTCAACACCATTGTGATTTAAATTGGGGTAGGTTGACATTCATGAGGAAGTTGGGAAACCTTGGTATTACCAGTGACAGACTGACGCTTCAGGGACAGATGTCAACTGCCAAAGAAAGCTATTTCTTCCACATCTGAAATCTCTCCTCCTTCCTTCTAATCACTTCTTACAGTGTACATATGCCCAGGTTTCTTCTCAGCTTTATTACTGCAGCTCCCTGTACCTGCCATTGCCACATAGTGATCACTTATAACTGGTGCACAAATCTACAGTGCTCTTACTTAAAGGCACTTTTGTTACCTTATCTCCCATTCTGTGGAGCCTTCACTGTTTGCCTGTTCAATTACATATTATCTTTAGTCCTAATGTTGGCTTACTTAACCCTACACAATCTGAGTCCTTGATACCTCAAGGAGGGTGTCCGTCTCCTGTGGCCCAGCTAGGCCTTAATATTCCTCTTTGTTGAAGTTGTTAGCAACCACATCTTCCAGACAGAGGAACACGTATTTCCATGCTACCTCAATTTATAGCTTTGTCTAACTTCTCTCATTTGCAGCCATGGCTCCTGCTTTGTCTGCACTCAGTTTCAGACTGTGTGCTTTTAGGGTTGCACTCCAATCTCCCATCATTTGCTTAAGTTAGTGTTCACAGCTTTGTTGACCTGTCCCCCTCAGACCTGTTTGCTAATGGAGTCCATCACCAATAAGAATAAGACTTCTACTGAGCACCCACACCCATGGGGGACTTCTCAGAACACTGCCCATACTTGTCCTGTACTAATTCTACCAATGTTTTCAGGATTTTGAACCAACTCAGGACTGCCCAAATCTGCATTCATGGGATATTTTCATATGCCTTATCCAAGTCGAGTAAATGGGACATTCCCAGTCTCCAGCCTCTTCACGACACTCTCACTCACTGAAAACTTTTGGGTAGGTTGCACTGTCTTTCATCTTATTTTCTACTACTTTCTGCATTCATTTAATCACTCTGTCCAGCACCTTTGTATAATATGAAAGCAATATGACACATTGACACTGCCCACAGTTGTGAATATCCCTTTTCTTGTGTTTGACAAACCACAATATCAGGATGCAAAATTCATTGTGAAGACCAACAGTGAAAAAGAAAGTTTGATGTGCTCCACTGGAGTAGAGAGAGAAGGCCCCAACTACAGCCAAGTCAACTCAGGTTCAATTAGCTGCTCGGACAGTTTAAGGAGCCACAAGGAGGAATTGACATTTCCATTCCTGGGGGTAGAACATTTTTCCTGCTGTTCACTCACACGTTCCCTGGTGGACATTGGAGAAAAAGAGAGGGGTACATGACCTAAAGTGAGGAATAGGATGGGATATTGGCTATGCTACTGTGGAGATGGGAAAATTAAGTCAGCAAAGCCCCAATCCCTAGGATATACCAAAGACCATAGGGGAGAGGGAATTAAGGGGTAGGTCATAAGTAAACCGCCCCAAATCAGGTGATGGCACAATCCCCACCCACCCAGGATGCCCTTAGGTTCTACTCCAGCACCCACTTGATCGGAGAAAGTTTTAGGCCAAATGGACCCCTGGAAGACCCAGTACAGGAAGGAACACAGACATGACGCTAAGGGGAGAAAAAAAGACAAAGCGTGTTGTCTACCCTATGTCATACAGACTCTTTACTGTAACAAATAAGGTTTGAATAGTGTTAGATTAGGAACTTCCATTTTAAAGTAGGTATTAGACAGGCTAGAGAGTAAAATAAATTGTGTTTCATTTATGCATAAAAGACAGTTAAGCAGAAAGAAAAATAAGCTTGCTGGTCAAGCATGAAAGACAGTTTATTAAAAAGAAAAGATAAGCATAAAGTGTGTAAAAAATACAGATCTACAGAACGTTCTTTTCTCAAGGGAAAGATACAAAGGAAAGACGGGCACCTGTTCAGCATGAGTTTGGGTAATTAACAGATAAAGACTTTTGTTCTCAATCTCATTCCAGTTAATTATGGTACAGTACAGTACTATCAATTCTTAGAATGGCACCCACACAGGCCTACTATCTGGGGAGAGATATACAATTCTTGCAACCCAGCAAGCAGCTACTTTGGACAAATAGCAAAATCAGAGACAATTAAATTCTTTCAAAACCAGTTTCCAGTGCAACATACATTTTCTTCAGTTCACAGTGACTGTTCTTTCAAATCACTACAGCAAAAGTACTGTGGACATTTCAACAGCACTCCAATTGAGAGGCCACAGTAAAGGTAATCAACGGTGCTACACACCACCCTTTCAGTAAAGGTACTGTTCATTTCCAGACCTGGTCTCATTACATGTGCTCTACAAAAATGTACAGAACAGAAGTGTTTCGTTGAACTACGTGCTCTATAGAGTAAATCAGCCTTATCAGAAAACCTCAAAAAAAAAACAGCTGCAGTAAGTAACCTTTGAGTACAGTTTTACTGCAACAGCCAGCTTAACTTCAAGGTTTCGTTGACAGTTTATAGTAACAGCAAATGTTTCATAAGAGACTTTTCAGCAGCATACCAGTTTTTCCATAAATAAAGACTGTAAATGCTATACAGAATAAGCCAGAAATGACAGCAATACTTCATGCAGAACAAGAACACAGCAGACAACCTCTACATATAGTTAATGCAGCTGTTAACCAAAGAGCACAGCACCAGTGTTTATTTCAAAAAATGCCTCAACCAACTTTAGCAGACCAGTATTAAATCAAAGCAGTGTTCCTTCAGAACATAAAATACATTATCCAGTTGGCAGATATCGCCACGAACTTTCAAGTTTCCAGTGTGACATCACACAGCCAAGAAGAAATAAAAAAAGGTTAATAAGCTACAGACAATGGCACACATTCTTCCAGGACCATAAACTTATGTAAGACTTTGATTTAAACTTTTTTGAGCCCTTAACTAAAAGGTGCATATAATCATTTAAAGTCATTTGCTTGCAAACATGTCAAGTAATGCTGCTACAGTTAAAACATCAATAAATCTTTGGTTTAAGTTTAAAAATGTTCTCTTAAAGTTAAAGGTTATTAGTTCCAGAATGTTAAATATTTCTAAACGCAAAAGGGTTACATAACAGAAGCAAGATTATGAGTCAGCGTCTGTCACTACAAGTTTGGTCTTAATTAATCCTTTTGTAAATGCTTCAGCACATACAATTCAACATAATACTTTCAGTTGTAGTATTGCTTCACATACTAATGTTCAGAATGTATAATACATGTAATTCAAAATACAGAAGCATGTTGCAGTATTAAACATACAAATGCCAACATAGTGAACGTACATAACATGGAGGTAATGTCTCAAGTTCACATTAATTTATTTTCAAAATCAAGTGCAATGTTTGCACTGAAAGGAGATAAGAGGACTCAAGAGTCCTCTGATTTCTTAAGCATAAAACTGTCTCATTTAAACATTACAACTATCCCTAGCTACCTCCTTGCCAGATATCAGACTGTTCCACATTAAAATTCTAAATCTCTTGATTAAGAAACCAAGATACTCACTGTATACCCCCATCACAGCTTACCTTGAACAGAAGCATTCTACCTTAGTAGACGGGGACATCCACCCCAACCCAGGGCCCTTAACCACTTCATCTGATGAGGCAACTACTTCACTAAACTCTTCCCTACCACTACCAACCTCTAATCCAAATACTCTACTCATAGGTCACCTAAATATACGAAGTGTCAATAACAAAATCACCCATCTCCACTCCCTTAAACATCACTCCTTTGATATTCTCTGTTTAACTGAAACCTGGTTGAAACCCTTTACTAAAGATAATATAATCCTACCTCCAGGTTATAACATCCTAAGACTTGACCACAAAACTAAAAAAGGCGGAGGAGTTGCAATTCTATTCAAAACAGAACTTAGTGTAACATTAATACCCTATGATAACCCAGACAGTAATAAGACTGAACTTCTCATCTCAAAGCTGCAACTAAACCCTAAAAAGTCCATCTATATTATCTGTATATATCTACCTCCTGGAAATAATTCCACTACTATAGAAAATATCCTTAGCTGGCTCACCACCTCCTATCCACAAGAAACCATAATTCTTGGTGACCTCAATCTGGACTGGTCCTCTTTAACTACTAATAACCCAGCTTCCCATATCAACCTCTATGGCTTTAGTCAAATAATAAACACCTCTACTAGGATTAATAAATCTAACAACAAAGAAAGCACTCTAGATTGGATACTCATTAACAAACCACAACTTAAATATCAGTCTGGAACAAAACCTGATGACTTTAGTGATCACAATCTAACCTTTATTATTAGACAAAGAAATGCCTCTAACAATACACCTATCTATAGGACCCTACGCAATCTCAAATGTTTCAACCCTACTCAATTTAAAACTGAATTAAAGGCCTGCAATTGGAACCCACTAAAGACACTTCCCCTTGAAGAAGCTGTGCTTTACTTCAACACCACTTTCCTAACTATTCTAGATAATCATGCACCATCACGCTCCATCCGAATTAAATCTAAACCTGCCCCCTGGCTATCTAAAGATACAAGACAAAAAATGTTACTTAGAAACAAAGCATGGAAAAATGGCGAGCTAGCAAATCTAGTGTAGACCAACAGACCTTTAGACATCTAAGAAACTGTACCAAAAAAGCTATTTTCTCTGATAAAAGAACTTATTATAGTAATCTCCAACAAGCTAACCACAATAACCCTCAAAAATTCTGGTCAACCCTTAACAGGCTTCTACACCCTGGACAAACTACCACTCCTTCCCCTACCGGATCTGAAAAGAATTCCACCCTTGATACTGCCAACACTTTCAACTCTTTCTTTATTGATACTATTAACTCTTTGGCCTCGCACCTCTCTAGTGACAACACTAGTATCCCCGACCCCGCCTCCTCCAAACTACCAACCTTTAGGCTACAACCCATCTCCACTGCCATCATACAAAAATGTATTCACAAACTCAAACCATGCACCCCCTCTGCTGACCAACTCCGATCTGAATTCCTTCAAAATGCAGCCTCTGAAATTGCCTATCCCATATCTATTCTCATTAATAGAACTATAAATGAAGAAACCATACCTGACATCTGGAAAATCTCTCACATCATACCCTTACACAAAGGAGGTAACTCCTATGAATACTCTAATTATAGGCCCATAGCTCTCTTGTCCCCACTAGCAAAAATCATGGAAAAATGTGTCCATTATCAGTTAATGGACCACCTAATAAAAAACAACATTCTCACTCCCTGTCAACATGGCTTTAGGCCTTTTCATAGCACAACCACTGCTTTCCTCACCTTTACAGACCTTAGTAACAAGAATCGAAATAATAACACCCTGTCCTCAGCTCTCTTCATTGACCTATCTAAAGCCTTTGATATGGTCAACCACTCTATTCTCTTAAAAATTCTTGAATCTCTCTCCTTAGAATCTAAGGCTGTCCACTGGTTTTGTTCCTATCTCACAAACAGGAAACAAGCCGTTCTCTGGGATAATAAACTCTCATCCCTTCTCCCAATTTCACTTGGCGTCCCCCAAGGCTCTATTCTTGGACCACTTCTTTTCTCCCTCTTTATAAATGACTTACAAACAGCTATCCCCCAGGCTACTTGTATACAATATGCTGATGATTCCACATTAATTTGCTCTGCTAAATCCATCTCTGAACTTCAAAGTAATACTCAAGCTGTTTTCTAAAGTTGAAACTTGGTTCTCAAAACGCTGCCTACTCCTAAACGCTAAAAAAACCAAACTCCTCCTCTTTAAGCCCACTACCAGATCCCCTACATTAGACTTTACTATCCTATCTAACAATGGAACCATTATATCACCTGACCCCAATACCAAACTGCTAGGTGTCACGATTGACAACAACCTTACCTTTGATTGTCATATCAATAATAACATTAAATCTGTAAACAGGAAACTCGTCTCTCTCTATAGAATTAAAACTTTCTTAACCTCCCAAGCCAAAGCTACTCTTGCCCACTCTCATCTTATCTCTATTCTTTTCTACGCCTCACCAATCTATACTAACCTTAAGAAAAATAATCTCTCAAAATTATCGTCCACGTACAATAATATAGCTAGATTTGTCACTGGTAAACCCTTCAGAGCTCACCACTGTCTGAATCTGCGGCAACTTAACTGGCTTGAACTGTCAAACATGTTGCTTCATTCCCAACTGACATTTGTCCAAAGAGCATTCTACCAACCTCACAACACACCTATACTCTCCAACCTCATAACCCCCTACTCTAATCTGAATTCCCTCCGTTCATCAAGTAAGCCGCTAGTTACCTTAACCAAATCCAATAACCTAGCAGGTGACTCTTTCTCTAATACTATTGGAAAACACTGGAATCAACTGCCTACTGAACTTACTTCCATTGCATCTACTGTTCTGTTTAAACAAAAACTCAGAATTTACCTTAAAAGCCACTGGATGTGTCCCTGCTCTAATCCTGACTAAAGTTATTTGCTTCATCTAATCCATCTTTCTCTCCATACTTTACTCTCCATCCTGCTTCCTCTTTTCACCTTTCTTTCTACCTCTTTAAACTCCTCCTCTTCATCTTTCCTCCTTATGGCTACAAATCTCTTTCAAACAAGTATTTGTCTCCTTATTTTTGCTCTCTCACTTTTGCTGCTTCTCTTTCCTTGATCTTTACTCTCTCTTCCTGGTATGAAAACATGTTAGTATGTTCATCATGATGTTACTTATTCCCTAGAAAGTCAACTTCCTTTTCTTTCTTTTGATAACTTTCTTTCATTTCTCTTTCCCTGCTCATACTCTTACTATTCTTGTTTAGAAATAGGTAATAATGTGTATTATGATATTTGTGCTTAAAATGTATTTCCTTTTGTTTAAATGTGGAGCTTTTCTCCCCGGGCCTCTGCTGAAAATGGAAATATATCCAGTTGGACTAGCCCAGTCAACAAATGTAAAATAAAATAAATAAATAAATAAAATAAGAGTGCAAATTTTAATACAGTAAATTGCAGTATAACTGAAGAACATACTTCAGTGTTAAGTAAAAGAATGCATTCCATAGCTATCTGTAAAGATCACAGCATTAATCTGTCATTATAATAAGAATATCAGTGTCCCCTGTCGTGATTTCTCTCCAAGCGGTTGCAAAAACTTTAGATAAAACAGCTCAACAATTCAAAACGTAAATGTCCTTATTGGCGCCAAAACGCCAATACTAAAAGAAAGAGCAAGAAATCCAAAATGCCAAAACAAACTGTAGACAATGACTGTTCAGTCCCAGATAAAGCGTAGAAAATATAGATTTATTGGGCAAGCGCTTTCGCTAAAAGCTTTGTCAAACCACAAGTATCAACAACTAAAAACTCATATTTATACACATTAAATGTCAATTAATTAATTAAGAACACTGAATGCATTTAAAGGTATATATTCTTTCCCCATTCAAGCTAAAAGTTATGTTTAATGATAGTAATTCTAATGAATACGTAGAACAATTACATGGTGTTTATAAAACACTTATTCAACTCTAAGGTGAAACTTATATTCAAAATCAACTAACATTTCATTTGCAAGTATTTAGAAAAAATATATACAACAACACTGTCCTGTAAACTTTGTTTAAAAAATAATCTTTACATAAAAAGTGCATAAATACTATCTTATATAAAATAGAGAACACAAGCATATATATATATAGTGATTTTTTATATATATATATACATTTTCTAGATTAATATATCTAATTAAAAAAGCCATAGGTACTTCTAAAACCCATGAGTTAGGTCAATACAGGGAATTGCAAAAAAATAACAATAAAATATTAAATAGTGTTATATGCTAAGTCAGCTAATAGCTAATAATAAATTAAATTCTTGATCTCCTTTTCTTAAGGGCTGGTTTTAATGGCACCCTGTCATTAAGGCCAGGAAAACGATGTGCTTTAGTTTTTATAATCCATTCAGATTCTATAGACTCTGTCAGATTTCTAATGTCACCACCTCTTATATTAATTTCCGTTACTTGCAGTGCTGAAAAAGTAAAACTATGTTCAGTGCCTGCATTAATGATGTGTTTAGATAAGGCATTAACTTCTGACTGGATGCGTATTTGGTACAGATGCTCTCTAATTCTTTCTTTAAACATTCTGTCCGTTTTGCCCACATAATAAGATGGGCACAATTGGCATCTAGCCAGATAAACCACATGTTTAGTATTACAGCACGCATTCACCTTAACATTAATATAATCTCCAGTTAATGGATGTACAAAGGCACCAATATTGGATATATACTGGCAATAATTGCACTGGTTACAAACTGTGGTTCCTTCATAGTCAATTACATTCATAACCTTATTGGAAACTGTGCCACATAGCAGTCTGTGTAAATTATTTTTATTTTTATATGCAAACCTGGGTACTTCCTGTACAAATTTGGAAACTTCCGGATCCAAATTCAGTAAGTCCCAATGTTTGTGAACACTGTTTCTTATATGACTCACATCTTGTGTGTAAAATAAGGTGTACCTCAAACTATTATCATCTTGTATAGACCCTTTACCATCCCCTGGACCATAAACAACCTTCCCTATTTCTGAAAAGAATGGGCAGGCCCGACCTTTACGTTGCTCTCTAACAATTGCAGTGGCACCAGCCACTTCTATTGGTGTGTAGGATCTCTGGCAGAATCTATTCTCCAGCTCCATTATCTCCTGGTTGAACATATCATTTGAAGCATTTAATCTTGAAACTCTCATACATTGACCTTTTAATACATTTCTAAACACATGTTGACGAATCCAGGGGGCCCACTATCAAGAAGATGTGGGAGAAGTTAACCTAGTTCACAATCTATCACATAGACCACTGGATGTTTATGAAAAAGAGGTCTTGAACAAAGGTCTTACATTTATTCCCACAGTAAATAGCAATATTTCAGATTCCATTATGGATTTGAAGTTGTTCACTAGAAATTTACAGCTAAAAGTTATGTTTAATGATAGTAATTCTAATGAATACATTAAAAATACAATAAAAAAACCCAGTTTAATGGTTCCAAATCTGCATCCCTCTATAGAAGTTTTTTATAAAGCTGTTGAAAAAGATATATATGCTATAGACAGTCAAATAGACAAAATTAAAAGAGGCAATCTTACTTTGAAGCAATCAAGAGCCTTGAAGAACTTAATACATGATAGAAATATTAGCATAAGACCAGCTGATAAAGGGGGCCCTAGAGTGATTTTTGACACCAGTGACTATATTAAAAGGATGGAAGATATGTTAAGTGACTTTAAATATTACACTGAAATTCTTCAAAATGATGCACTACGAATTATTAGTAGTGTGCATAATAATCTGGAGGAACTTTATAAAATGGGTATCATAGATTATCAGTTATATGATTATTTATTTATGGAAGAACCTGTAATACCCATCATTAAGGGCCTACCAAAAATTCACAAAGATCCAACCAACCCCCCCCTGAGACCTATTGTCTCAGGGAGAGGTTGGGTAACAGAAAATGTTTCCTATTATTTGGAAAAGATGTTGAAACCTTCAGTTTACAAACAGAAACACATACTTAAAGATACAAAAGAATTTCTATTAGACTTTTATGAAGCAGTTTAATCACTTAGTAATATAAAGCACTTGATACTCGTCACTATGGATGTCAAGTCATTATTTACGAACATTCCAAATGACAAGGGCCTAGAATATACTCATATGTATATGCAAAGGCATTCTGACTTTTCTGAAAAGAGTTTAGATTTATTATGTAATTTGTTGGAATTAGTGCTGGAAAGTAATATATTCATTTTTAATGGGCATTATTACCTACAGAGGGATGGCGTAGCTATGGGCACGTCCTGTGCCAATAGCTACGCCAACCTGGTTATGGCCTCATGGGAAGAGGAAAGGATGTTTAAACTTGAAGCATATAAAAATCATGTGTTATTCTACAAACGTTTTGTAGATGACCTTTTCTTCCTATGGCAGGGACAGCTAGAAGAGCTCATAACCTTTTATGATGAAGTTAATGAGTTAACAGACTTTTTGAAGTTTACTCTAGCTTATTCCAATGATAAAATTTCGTTTTTGGATGTTAATATTACACGGCTACCTGATGGACACTTTAACACCGGGGTACATAGAAAAATTTGTCATAAGAATAGTCTTTTAAATAGAGACAGTATGCATCCCCCCATGTGTTCAGAAATGTATTAAAAGGTCAATGCATGAGAGTTTCAAGATTAAATGCTTCAAATGATATGTTCAACCAGGAGATAATGGAGCTGGAGAATAGATTCTGCCAGAGATCCTACACACCAATAGAAGTGGCTGGTGCCACTGCAATTGTTAGAGAGCAACGTACAGGTCGGGCCTGCCCATTCTTTTCAGAAATAGGGAAGGTTGTTTATGGTCCAGGGGATGGTAAAGGGTCTATACAAGATAATAATAGTTTGAGGTACACCTTATTTTACACACAAGATGTGAGTCATATAAGAAACAGTGTTCACAAACATTGGGACTTACTGAATTTGGATCCGGAAGTTTCCAAATTTGTACAGGAAGTACCCAGGTTTGCATATAAAAATAAAAATAATTTACACAGACTGCTATGTGGCACAGTTTCCAATAAGTTTATGAATGTAATTGACTATGAAGGAACCACAGTTTGTAACCAATGCAATTATTGCCAGTATATATCCAATATTGGTGCCTTTGTACATCCATTAACTGGAGATTATATTAATGTTAAGGTGAATGCGTGCTGTAATACTAAACATGTGGTTTATCTGGCTAGATGCCAATTGTGCCCATCTTATTATGTGGGCAAAACGGACAGAATGTTTAAAGAAAGAATTAGAGAGCATCTGTACCAAATACGCATCCAGTCAGAAGTTAATGCCTTATCTAAACACATCATTAATGCAGGCACTGAACATAGTTTTACTTTTTCAGCACTGCAAGTAACGGAAATTAATATAAGAGGTGGTGACATTAGAAATCTGACAGAGTCTATAGAATCTGAATGGATTATAAAAACTAAAGCACATCGTTTTCCTGGCCTTAATGACAGGGTGCCATTAAAACCAGCCCTTAAGAAAAGGAGATCAAGAATTTAATTTATTATTAGCTATCATTAGCTGACTTAGCATATAACACTATTTAATATTTTATTATTATTTTTTTGCAATTCCCTGTATTGACCTAACTCATGGGTTTTAGAAGTACCTATGGCTTTTTTAATTAGATATATTAATCTAGAAAATGTATATATATATATATATATATATATAAAAAATCACTATATATATATGCTTGTGTTCTGTATTTTATATAAGATAGTATTTATGCACTTTTTATGTAAAGATTATTTTTTAAACAAAGTTTACAGGACAGTGTTGTTGTATATATTTTTTCTAAATACTTGCAAATGAAATGTTAGTTGATTTTGAATATAAGTTTCACTTTAGAGTTGAATAAGTGTTTTTTAAACACCATGTAATTGTTTTAGTGCTATACATTTTCATACAATTCATAGTTTGAATGGGGAAAGAATATATACCTTTAAATGCATTCAGTGTTCTTAATTAATTAATTGACATTTAATGTGTATAAATATGAGTTTTTAGTTGTTGATACTTGTGGTTTGACAAAGCTTTTAGCGAAAGCGCTTACCCAATAAATCTATATTTTCTACGCTTTATCTGGGACTGAACAGTCATTGTCTACAGTTTGTTTTGGCATTTTGGATTTCTTGCTCTTTCTTTTAGTATTGGCGTTTTGGCGCCAATAAGGACATTTACGTTTTGAATTGTTGAGCTGTTTTATCTAAAGTTTTTGCAACCGCTTGGAGAGAAATCACGACAGGGGACACTGATATTCTTATTATACTGGCGTTTGAATCTCCCCTGTGGTTTTTCCTGAGTCTGCCAGGGACATTTGTATTAATACTTTTTATCACATTAATCTGTCATTGTATAAGGTTAAAAGAAATAACAGCATTTCACTGTTTACAGACAAATCAATTTCAGTTACACACAGAAAGACACAAATTCAGTTTTGTCAAAATTTAAAAGGTCAAAGATTACAGCAGCTAACAGTTTAAAATGTAGCAGCTCTGTACTAGGTATAAACATTTCATTAGTTATACTTCATTGACAAGATTTGTGCAAACATACAGATTTTAAAGAATTGATTACGACAGGAACATGCAGATTTATAGGTTAAAGATAAAATAAATTCCAGTTCAGCTGACACAGCTGAAGTGCTCAGAAAGACAGGAGCACTACAGAATCCTGAAAGCCCAAAATCCTGAGACCAAAATCTGGAACGTTCAAAATACTGAAAACACACAGGATACCAAAACTTACTACATTCCAGACCAAGTACATACAGAAACAAATAAAAGACAAACCATATTACTCTTATGCAAGTATAAGCAGGGGGGCAAGCGCTGCATCACCCCTCTTAAATGAATCAACTCTGAGATTGCACTTAGTGTAGTGAAGTGCAATCACTGAGTTGATATATATTTAGCAGGGGTGCTGGGGGCTTGTAGTTGAAGGGTAATAGGTTTCTGTACGATACTTGTGCTGAAACATAGTAAGTGTTGGTATCCTGTGTGTTTTCAGTATTTTGAGTTTTCAGTAATTTCAGTAATTTGAACGTTCACGATTTTGGTCTAAGGATTTTGGTCTTCAGGATTCTGTAGCGCTCTCTCAGAAAAGACATATTGTGTGTGGCCAGTTAGGAATAAAGGGTAACCGTACAGTCAAATTAATTCACAGAATAAAAGGGTTACAGTTACAGCTTCGCACATGGATGTCAAGTCATTATTTACGAACATTCCAAATGACAGGGGCCTAGAATATACTCATATGTATATGCAAAGGCATTCTGACTTCTCTGAAAAGAATTTAGATTTATTATGTAATTTGTTGGAATTAGTGCTGGAAAGTAATATATTCATTTTTAATGGGCATTATTACCTACAGAGGGATGGCGTAGCTATGGGCACGTCCTGTGCCAATAGCTACGCCAACCTGGTTATGGCCTCATGGGAAGAGGAAAGGATGTTCAAACTTGAAGCATATAAAAATCATGTGTTATTCTACAAACGTTTTGTAGATGACCTTTTCTTCCTATGGCAGGGACAGCTAGAAGAGCTCTTAACCTTTTATGATGAAGTTAATGAGTTAACAGATTTTTTGAAGTTTACTCTAGCTTATTCCAATGATAAAATTTCGTTTTTGGATGTTAATATTACACGGCTACCTGATGGACACTTTAACACTGGGGTACATAGAAAAATTTGTCATAAGAATAGTCTTTTAAATAGAGACAGTATGCATCCCCCCATGTGTTCAGAAATGTATTAAAAGGTCAATGTATGAGAGTTTCAAGATTAAATGCTTCAAATGATATGTTCAACCAGGAGATAATGGAGCTGGAGAATAGATTCTGCCAGAGATCCTACACACCAATAGAAGTGGCTGGTGCCACTGCAACTGTTAGAGAGCAACGTAAAGGTCGGGCCTGCCCATTCTTTTCAGAAATAGGGAAGGTTGTTTATGGTCCAGGGGATGGTAAAGGGTCTAAACAAGATAATAATAGTTTGAGGTACACCTTATTTTACACACAAGATGTGAGTCATATAAGAAACAGTGTTCACAAACATTGGGACTTACTGAATTTGGATCCGGAAGTTTCCAAATTTGTACAGGAAGTACCCAGGTTTGCATATAAAAATAAAAATAATTTACACAGACTGCTATGTGGCACAGTTTCCAATAAGTTTATGAATGTAATTGACTATGAAGGAACCACAGTTTGTAACCAATGCAATTATTGCCAGTATATATCCAATATTGGTGCCTTTGTACATCCATTAACTGGAGATTATATTAATGTTAAGGTGAATGCGTGCTGTAATACTAAACATGTGGTTTATCTGGCTAGATGCCAATTGTGCCCATCTTATTATGTGGGCAAAACGGACAGAATGTTTAAAGAAAGAATTAGAGAGCATCTGTACCAAATACGCATCCAGTCAGAAGTTAATGCCTTATCTAAACACATCATTAATGCAGGCACTGAACATAGTTTTACTTTTTCAGCACTGCAAGTAACGGAAATTAATATAAGAGGTGGTGACATTAGAAATCTGACAAAGTCTATAGAATCTGAATGGATTATAAAAACTAAAGCACATCGTTTTCCTGGCCTTAATGACAGGGTGCCATTAAAACCAGCCCTTAAGAAAAGGAGATCAAGAATTTAATTTATTATTAGCTATCATTAGCTGACTTAGCATATAACACTATTTAATATTTTATTGTTATTTTTTTGCAATTCCCTGTATTGACCTAACTCATGGGTTTTAGAAGTACCTATGGCTTTTTTAATTAGATATATTAATCTAGAAAATGTATATATATATATAAAAAATCACTATATATATATGCTTGTGTTCTCTATTTTATATAAGATAGTATTTATGCACTTTTTATGTAAAGATTATTTTTTAAACAAAGTTTACAGGACAGTGTTGTTGTATATATTTTTTCTAAATACTTGCAAATGAAATGTTAGTTGATTTTGAATATAAGTTTCACTTTAGAGTTGAATAAGTGTTTTTTAAACACCATGTAATTGTTTTAGTGCTATACATTTTCATACAATTCATAGTTTGAATGGGGAAAGAATATATACCTTTAAATGCATTCAGTGTTCTTAATTAATTAATTGACATTTAATGTGTATAAATATGAGTTTTTAGTTGTTGATACTTGTGGTTTGACAAAGCTTTTAGCGAAAGCGCTTACCCAATAAATCTATATTTTCTACGCTTTATCTGGGACTGAACAGTCATTGTCTACAGTTTGTTTTGGCATTTTGGATTTCTTGCTCTTTCTTTTAGTATTGGCGTTTTGGCGCCAATAAGGACATTTACGTTTTGAATTGTTGAGCTGTTTTATCTAAAGTTTTTGCAACCGCTTGGAGAGAAATCACGACAGGGGACACTGATATTCTTATTATACTGGCGTTTGAATCTCCCCTGTGGTTTTTCCTGAGTCTGCCAGGGACATTTGTATTAATACTTTTTATCACATTAATCTGTCATTGTATAAGGTTAAAAGAAATAACAGCATTTCACTGTTTACAGACAAATCAATTTCAGTTACACACAGAAAGACACAAATTCAGTTTTGTCAAAATTTAAAAGGTCAAAGATTACAGCAGCTAACAGTTTAAAATGTAGCAGCTCTGTACTAGGTATAAACATTTCATTAGTTATACTTCATTGACAAGATTTGTGCAAACATACAGATTTTAAAGAATTGATTACGACAGGAACATGCAGATTTATAGGTTAAAGATAAAATAAATTCCAGTTCAGCTGACACAGCTGAAGTGCTCAGAAAGACAGGAGCACTACAGAATCCTGAAAGCCCAAAATCCTGAGACCAAAATCTGGAACGTTCAAAATACTGAAAACACACAGGATACCAAAACTTACTACATTCCAGACCAAGTACATACAGAAACAAATAAAAGACAAACCATATTACTCTTATCCAAGTATAAGCAGGGGGGCAAGCCGCCCTGCATCCCCCACACCCCCTCTACTTAAATGAATCAACTCTGAGATTGCACTTAGTGTAGTGAAGTGCAATCACTGAGTTGATATATTTACGTAGCAGGGGGTGCTGGGGGGCTTGTAGTTGAAGGGTAATAGGTTTCTGTACGTACTTGTGCTGAAACATAGTAAGTGTTGGTATCCTGTGTGTTTTTCAGTATTTTGAGTTTTCAGTAATTTCAGTAATTTGAACGTTCACGATTTTGGTCTAAGGATTTTGGTCTTCAGGATTCTGTAGCGCTCTCTCAGAAAAGACATATTGTGTGTGGCCAGTTAGGAATAAAGGGTAACCGTACAGTCAAATTAATTCACAGAATAAAAGGGTTACAGTTACAGCTTCGGCACATGAATGCCTGTATTGTTTTGTTTAGCAGTCATTAGTTAAGAGCTTTGTATTTGTTGCAGTGCATGAACAATATCGTAATATGGACAGAGACAAAATAATGTTTGCTAGTTTACTGAATGTAAAATTTAAAGTCAATGCTACATTATAAAAGTGACAACACAGTTAAAAATTCAGATCTTATGTATAAAAAGAGTACATTATGTAATCAATTTCAGACTGTACAGCTTTCATACGGAAATGGCAGTTTGCCAAGCACATCAACTCAGATTAGTCAGCCTAGCAAGCTGAATTAATGACAGTACTATATGCCATACGACAATATGGCAAAGATCCACTTTAATGCATTTACAGTTTGACTATTTATCCAAGAAAATTGTAGATAGTAATGATACAATTCTTGCAGCATTCAGCATCACTGAAAAGTTAAATGACGTCAGCTAAAAAAATGGTTATGGTAAAAAAAGTGGGTGGAGTTTCACTCACATAACAATATGTTAATATCTAAGGGTCATGAGACAAAATGTAAACAGTTCAACAGTTAAGATCAATTTTATACAGGTGCAGAAATGCACAGTGTTACATTACTATTTAATTTCATTTATCAATTTGCTTACAGACTTGCAAGAGTTTATTAGCAGCAAATGTTTATTTAATGCAGAAAAATTTACTTTTATTTCATACAGAAAATTTAAATACAGTCAGCACAGTAAGCAACACTGCAAGTTTATAGTTGTTAAAGCTGTATTTCATGCAGAAAATTTTAAATAAGGTCAAGGCAATAAGTAATGCTATCAGTTTATAATTGTTAAAGATGCAAATGTTAAGGACCTGATACTAAATACAATCAAGAACTTTAGCTAACCAGCCTTGCACAAGAAATGAAAAAAAAAAATTAAAAGGCTAACTATAAAGAGGACACTTCAACATTAAAGCAAGCCATCCTTTACCTCATCAGCAACTGAGACAATGTAGAGTAAAATATGGCAAGAGATGTGATGCAGAAGTCTGTTTCAAAATGTACGAGTTAAAGCAAGTATACAAATTTTCAAACAGTTATACAACAGTATTAGTTTCAGTTTATGTTTTTATCAATGTTCAGGCAATACTGACAAAAAGATATTAATAGTTTAGTCTCTAGAATATAGCAATAACAGATTTCAGTTTGTGTTCAGGTAACACTGTCAAAATGTTCTCATGCTTTCAATTAAATAACAATAGTACTAGGTTTCAGTTTACCTATATTCAGACAATGTTCTCATGTTTTCAGGTTCATGGTAACAATTGTACAGCAGTACTAGCTTTCCAGTCTATGTTCAGACAATAATAGCTCGGGCTTCAGAATATAAGATGTACCAGTTTCAGTTATGCTTTTGTCTGTGTTTAGTTAACTCTGGCAAAATATATTTTTTTAGTTTAGTTAGTTTCCAGAATATACACAGCTATTTTTAAATGTTCAGTATATGCTAATGTAAATTTCAGTCAAGTTTCAGAATATGACATTCATATTCAGTTATGTGTTCAATATAGTACATTTCAGTCAAATCTCAAAATACTTCACATTATTCAGTCATTAGTTAAGGGTAAAGTAACAAAATTACATTATTTAGTCATTAGTTAAGGGTAAAGTAAGAATTATTTTTTGCAGGCGTATTAAAATAAGTTATTTAAATAATAGGTAGTAATAGTTATTTAGTATACTCAAGGTAAAACATGGCAGGCTTAATTTGTTAATTAATTTATAAATTACAGTACACTTTACATAATTATCGTTCATTACATAAAATGCAAAGGTATAGACCTGAAATACAGAAAGCATATGTTTGGTAAACTATTCAGATAAGTTATCTAAAAAGTAAGTAGCAATGGTTATTCAATACACTCAAAGCATAACAGGGCAGGCTTAATTTGTTCTTTAGTTTCCAGATTACAGTGCATTTTACATAATTAATGTACATTAGTATAGAAAGTATAGGTTTTAGTAAACTATTTTAGTTCATAAATATACATAAAAGTTAAAAAAGGTAAGCAGCATTACAAAGCAAATTTAATAGACACAAGTTAACAGAGAATATGGTAATTATGCTTCAAGAGCAGTTATAAAGTTATCCTTTTAGTGCAGATTTCAATTAGTCTTCAAAAAATAGGCATCGTGCTTGATAGGCTATAATATGCATCAGCAAAACAAGCTGCCAAGGAGAGTTTTCCTCTATATCCAATGCAGTGGGAGGAGATTAAGGTGGAAGGTATAACAAGAGGTGAGCCAAGTGGGCTCAATGGTTGAGGCAAATCTGGCAAAAATCCAAGACATGCAGGGGGTTGCTGTTAAAAAGGGCACAATGCAAAGTTGCCAGTCAAGTCTCAGGAGTAAGGTTGTATGTGTACAAAACAGAACAAGGGGCACTTTTGCCCCACGTACCAAAATTATTGGCTAGCAGCTGATAAAGTACAACCATCAGCTATAGGTCATGTAGGTTTTCAGAAAATGTGGTCAATCATAGTATAAGTTTTGGCATCCTCAGCTGAAACTATGTAAAAGAAATTCGGGAGGAGAGTATAATATGTCTGCAGACTAACCCTACTTAAAAAAAAAAAAACTCAGTTGCAGAGAATGCCAGTTTCAGAAAAGCATGGTACAGTATACAGATAGATTTTGCAGGACCTCTTCCTCCAGCAAAAGGGGTTGAATAATGTACAGGTTCTAAATATATCAATCATACATTAGAACTTCAACTTAAAGGCTCTAAAGACTATAAATCTAGAAAATATAAAAATCAAATCATAAAGTTTAGAGACTTCAATCTAAACAGGCCATAACTGCTCAAGTGACACCTAGTGGTCAAAATTAAAATTGCAGGTTTACCAAATTTTTTTTTTTTCTTTTTTCTTTTTTTTTCAAATTATGAGTCAGGTAGCATAAAGCTGTATACAGTAGTTAGCAATACAAATGTAAAGTAACTACAGAAGCAGGTCCCTGTAGACTTTCGTCAAGGACCTCGGGGCAACTGTTAGATTAGGGACTTCTATTTTAAAGTAGTAGTTAAACATTAGACAGGCTAAAGGGTAAAATAAATTGTGTTTCATGTATGCATAAAAGATGGTTAAGCAGAAAGAAAAGTAACGTTGCTGGTCAAGCATGAGACACAGATTATTAAAAAGAAAGATAAGAAAAGTGTGTAAAAATAGAATGATACAGAATGTTCGTTTTTCAAGGGAAAGATACAATTATGTCGGCTACAGAATGTTCCTTAAATAAAGCACATATGAAAAAGCTTGGCACCAAGGTTAGAAAAAGTAAATGAGGAAAATTACTGGACTGAAGCAATATAATATGTTGCGCTCAGAATAGCAGTTCATTTAAGGTTAGTAAGTTTGTTTGACCTGTAGACACTTGAGCCCGAGTACAGAAGACAGGTCATATAAAGACCATGTTAGTTTACATTGTTGAGGACAATCAGAACATGACGTGCAGTAACTTTGAACAAGACCGCATTCGGATATTGTGAACATCTAATAAAGCCTCACTGAATGAACTACAGGGTTTGGAGAATTCATTCTAAAAAGTGCACAAGTCTTGGTCCACAAAGAAAAGATGGCACCTGTTCAGCATGAGTTTAGGTAATTAACAGATAAATACTTTTGTTCTCAGTCTCATTCCAGTTAATTTCAGTACAATACAGTATTATCAATTCTTACAAATAGAAAAACAAGGTAGGCGTTTCATACTCTTTCAGGGAAAAAGAAAATGATAAATATACTGTAGGACTTCTGGACTCTAAAATGCATCCTAATTATGTTAGAGAGAGAAAATAACTGGGACAAGGTTAACGATATAGGGGGCTGCTACTCCTTTAGTGGTGAGAACACAACACAGTAATAAAACAGGACATACTTCTCCCCAATTAAGAAAATAAAGAACTGCAAATACGGACTCTTAAAAAAAAACAGGCCAAAATGACAGATGGGATAACTTCAAATGGAAAACAGAGGCACTGCTTCAAAAAAAGCAAAGAACTAAGGATTAAGCAGGTCATACTACTGTTACATGGCGCGCACACAAACTGACAGCAAAGTAGTAGCAGTAGGCATTATCCTACTGGAAAGGGCTATTCACTGTTCAAAAAAGTGGCAGAAGAATTATGTACTTTGAGTAAAACTCCATTTACTATACAGCTGCAACACTTCTCTAGCTCCTTTATATCATACCGCCCTTCCTCTGTTCCTGCCATCTTAATGTCATCCTTTAAGAGGTTTACTCTGTTCTCCATTTTCAGCATGACTATCTTGTACATGAATATTAGAGAATGAAGAACTCGTAATGGATTCCACTGGTACAGCATCTGTATCTTCTTTGAGGGTGGAAACTATGTCGGAATAAGTCCAATTAAACTAATCAGCTGCTCCTATTTTCTTCATTTTACTAACAACCTACTATGGGATATGGACTCGTCTTACTCAAATCTAGAAAAATTATATGTACCTCCCAGTTACCAATGTCATGACACCATGTCAAGCTGGTATGGCAGGATTTCATAACAAAAAAAAATGTTTACTACTATAATGGGTGCTATGGCACTTCAAGAAGCTAGTGATCCCTTTTCTTCAGGATCATTCCATTGCCTTTTCCAGCAAGAGTTTAAGTGACTAATCTGCTGTTTAATTGGGAATACCTTAGATTTCTCTCTAAGCAGCACTGTGACATACTCTTTTACAATGTGCCTTCATTCATGAGTTAAATAGAAAGAGTGAGGCGATCAGACAGAATACTGGTCAGTTGTTTTTAAAATCTGAGTTAATTTGTCTAGTCCCAATCCTTGTCCTTTCTTAGTGCCAACAGTTCACTGTGTAGGCATCCAGTCTGTACCACTCTCTTGTTTACATAGTCCATCTGTATCCATTTGTTACAGTTCCTCTGCCATGCTGGCACCCTACATTCATTTTGTATGGACAGCAATACAAAAAAAGTTAAATCCTGTATGTGTCTTTCATTTCCCCCCAGTTTACCCAAATCTGTCACCAGTGTCAGGTCATCACCACATTATCAACAAGACGACAACATAATTCAGCCATACACAGCTTGTGGCACTCTTGGTTTAATGTTTTATCATAAGGAAATTTGTACTAGTACAGACATGCAAAAGACTTGGGTCAGCTGCAGGTTTCATCCAAATCCTAAATGCTGTGCCTTCTGTTATGTGAGCAGTTAAGTGAAACCAGAAGGCTGCCTTTACTTCATTTCGGCACTTTTGTCTTTCGGCACACCTTATGAAAAATTATGTACACAGCTGCATCCTAGGAAATCAATGAATATAGTGTGCTCTAGAGTGCTACTGATACACCAACATATACATGGGTGCCTGCAGGCAGGAGCGAAGGGGTGCACTTGCACCCTCCTTGGATTAGACTTCACTTGCAGAGGGACTCTCCCATTTGCATACTGTTTTGACTCTCGCATTTGCATACTGTTTTTCTTTTTAAGAGAGTGTTGTTCTTCAAGTAAAAAATGGTCGCACACCCCTGTCGTGTCACGTCTGTGCTTGCATTGTCACAGACATCTTGTTCTTTCCACCTGGGCATGGAATTTTAAATACAAGAAGACTTTCCATTCATGTGTTGGTGCTTCCACATAATGCATGTAAACTGGATTCTACAATAGCAGCAAGCAAGATTCCATGTCTTTCATCCTACATAGGACTCCTCCAACATGGTTTAAGCTTTGACATTTATTTTTTACTTTACTGGTGGGAACTGGTTTTAGAGAGAAGGAGGGAATAATGTAAACTGTGGGCAGTGGAGGGGAGGCATTGATATGGTGTTATTGTTTTTTTTCAGTTTGAGCTACATTAAGGAAATAGTTATTAAAATTTGCTTGCAATAGCGGTACTTGATTTGTGTGGAAGTGGGCTTGGTTGGAAAGGTTTGCCAGGCTTGAGGAGATTGTTGATGGTAGACTGTGGGATTAGCTGCACTGGGTGTCCTGCAGACTGAGAATATGGTACTTGTGTATTATCGCAACCAGACTGGGGACCAGGCATAACTCCTAATGTTACCGCAAAACGCGGGTTTTGTGAAGTGAAAAGGTGTGTGTGGACAGCAAATCACTATTGCTTCACCTTGCCTGTGACAGAGGAACAGAATTTGTATGCAATTTGTCTTCCTGGGAACGTCCTTTAGCGCCACACCTTCATACAAAATGAAATGAACTGGGCAGATGAGAACATGCAGCACTTTTTACATTACCAAGCACAGATTCTTCCACAGTCAAAAGGAGTCAGGATAGGGTTTACTCTTACTCAGAATTCCTGTAGGAAAACCAATTAACCCCAATACACAAGTCATTGCAACGTATGATAAAAAGTACAGTTTTGTACCTACCATAAATGTAGATGTCCGATAGGTATGCATCTGCAGTCCTTACATATGGGTTGTCCTGCCTCAGGCAGCCCTTCGGTCGGCCGGATTCCAAGGTCTGGGTCCGGCGTCGGCTGATGTCGCCCTTTTCCCCGACGTCAGAGCGCCTGGGGTATAAAAGCATCAGCCGACGCCATCTTCCTCAGTTTTTCTTGCCCCAGATGCCAGGTGCCCTCTAATGAAGGCTAAATTTGGAGAGATGCAAAAAATTCCAAACATGCACAGTAATATATATATATATATACATATATATATATATATAAATAAAGATATATAGATATATATATATATATATATATATATATATATATATATATATATATATATATATATATAAATAACAAATACACCATAATAGATAACCCCAGCTAGCTAGAAAGAGGGATAACTACTCAAGGAATACCACAGAGGGGTAGGAGGGAGGGAAAACCTGACTGCAGACGCATACCTATCGGACATCTACATTTATGGTAGGTACAAAACTGTACTATGTCCTTCAAGGATGCATCTGCAGTCCTTACATATGGGTAGAATACCATAGCCAAGCTGGGGGTGGTAGGACCTAAGAAAATGATGGTGTAGCTAAAATGCCCTGCAGGACTGCCGTAGCAAAGCCTGCTCTGGATCTGGAATATAATGGTAAGTTGTAATGCTTGGAAAATGTGTGCACGGAGCTCCATGTAGCAGCTTCTAAGATGTCCTTTGTAGCCACCCCTCTTAAGAAGGCTGTGGAGGTGGCTGTGGCTCTGGTGGAATGAGGTCTAATGCTGGCTGGCACAGGTTTGCCATGAAAAGAGTAACAGAATCGAATGCAATTCCCTATCCATTTTGAAATTGTCTGTTTGGAAATTGCTTTTCCTTGTACACCAGTAGCATATGCTACAAAAAGCTGGTCAGTTTTCCTGTAAGTCTTAGTTCTGTCCAAGTAGTAGCACAACTGTCTGTGAATGTCCAGGGTATGCAGAAGTTTCTCTCCTTTATTTTGTGGATTTGGAAAGAAGGTAGGCAGGTGAATAGCTTGGTTCAGTGAGACCCTGGATACCACCTTTGGCATGAATGAAGGATTGGTTCTCAATGAGACTCTGTCCTGATGAAAAGTAAGAAATGATTGTACTGCCATGAGGGCCTGTAACTCAGATACTCTTCTTGCTGAGGTTATGGCCAGAAGGAAGGCAGTCTTCCAAGACAGGAACTGTAGTTCTGCAGATGCTGCTGGTTCAAAGGGAGGTAGAGTTAATTTTTCCAACATGAAGTTAAGGACCATGTAGGGACTGGTGGTTTCCTTGGAGGGTTGATGTTTTTTATACCTCTTAGAAACTGTTTTAGCAGTGGATGAGAAAATACAGGTGGATCAGTGTTGTACTCTGCTGAAATGGCATGAATTTTTATGGAAGAGTAAGAGAGGCCATTATGGAGCATTTCTGCCAAGTATTCCAGGATATGTGGAATGCTCATTACTGTCGGATCTTGGCCCTTTGTGGAGTTCCAAGTGCGAAATCTTTTCCATTTTGCTGAATATGCCTTTCTTGTGGAAGGCTGCCGAGATTCCTTGATTATATCCTTTACCCTTTTGGATAGTTTATCCAGGCGAGGAGTCAAGGTATTTTCCAGGCTGTCAGCTGCAAGGTTTTTAGGCTGGAGTGCAGAGTTTTGTAATTGTGCTGTGTCAGGAGAAGTGACCATTGTGGTAGAGGCCACGGTTTCGTGCGTGACAAGCTCCTTAACAGTGGGTACCAATGTTGTCTTGGCCAGTCCGGAGCTATCAGAATCACTTTTGGTTGTTCTGTCCTGATCTTCAATAAGACCTTGGTCATTAGCGGAAGAGGTGGAAATGCATATACTGTTAGAGCTTTCCAGCTGAAAGAGAGACAGTCCACTTTCCATGCTTGTGGGTGGTATGTCCTTGTGCAGAATTTTTTCAGTTGATGGTTGTGGTGGGAGGCAAAAAGATCTATGTCTGGCCTTCCCCATGATTGTGTTATTTGTAGAAAGGTGTCTGGGTGCAGCATCCATTCATGTTGGTCTATGATGTTTCTGCTTAGGCTGTCCGCCAGTACATTGTCTTTTCCTGGTACAAACTGGGATTGCAGCTCTATATTTAGTTTTAGGGAAAGTTCCCAAAGATTCATTGCCAGCCTGCAAAGAGGGTAAGAATGGGTACCTCCCTGATTGTTTATGTACCACATAACTGTGGTATTGTCTGTCTTTATTAACAGGTGGCCTTGATGTAGGAAGTGCTTGAAGGCCTCGATTGAATGTATCACTGCCAGCATTTCCTTTTGGTTTATATGCAGGCAAAATTCTGTTTGTGTCCATTGTCCTTGAATGCATCTGCCCTCCATGTGCGCTCCCCATCCATGGTCTGAGGCGTCCGTGGTAATGGTTTGGCTGATATTTGGTTTGCTGAAAGGCAGACCCATGTTTGACTGGCTTGCTTGAGCCCACCACAGAAATTCCTTTTGAAGGCATGGAATGAGGGGGATCAAAGCTTCTAGGCTGTGACTGTGTTGAGACCATAGACTCCTTAGGTACCATTGTAGTTTCCTCATATGCAGCCTTGCTTGTGGAATCAGAAGAATGCAAGATGCCATGAAACTCAGGGCCTGCAGTATTTTCCTTGCAGTCAGTTGGGTTTGCTTTGCCAGGTTTCTGAAGTAATCCGGTAGTTGTTCTTGTTTTTCTTCTGTGAGAAAAGCCATTTGGGTGGTTGTATCTAGTTTTGCACCCAGAAAAATTATTCTTTGGGATGGAACAAGTCTTGATTTTCGAATGTTGACTGTGTATCCCAAAGCCTGAAGTAGGCGGATGGCATAATTCAAGTGTTTTACCAATGTTTGTTGGCTGTCCGCTTGTATAAGGCAGTCGTCCAGGTATGGATATATTTGTATCCCCTGAAGTCTGCAGTGTGCAATTACTGATGCCAGGCATTTCGTGAATACTCTGGGTGCAGTAGATAAGCCAAAGGGCAATGCTGAGAATTGATAATGCTCTGAACCTGCAAGAAATCTGAGGTGTCTTCTGCAACTTTGTCTGATAGGGACATGCAGGGACATGCAGGTATGCCTCCTTGAGGTCTAGAGTTACCAGCCAAGACCCCTTGCCCAGCATGGGAAGGAGCTGCTGTAGGGTCAGCATTTTGAATTTTGGCACAATGAGATAAGTAATTCAGTGCGGACAAGTCGAGAATAGGCCTCCATTGCTTTTCTTTTCTTGGGACAAGGAATAGTCTGGAATACAACCCTTGGCCTTGTTCTGTGAGAGGAACCTTTTCTATAGCTTTCATTTGCAATAGGTTGGAAATTTGTTTTAAAGCCTCTGCCCTTTGATTCGGTGGCAGGTTTGGCATGCCTTTTCTTTTTGGTAATGTATGAAAATGGAACCTGTATCCTTTGTCTATTATTTGCAGTGTCCATTTGTCCCTTGTAATACTGTGCCAATTTAAAGGTGCTTTCAATTGAGCCCTGGTTGGCGGGGTCAAGGTAAAGTCATCGAGTCTGTCCTTGTGCAGCAGTTGTAGGTCCTGCAGTACCTCTCTGGTTAGGAGGCTGCCATTGACGTCCTCTGTAGGAGCCTCTAGCTTGCCCTCTACCTCTGGCACACCTGTTCTTGCCTCTTTGAAATCTCTCTGTGTCTGGAAAGGACCAATTCTTAGAGGGCCGACTTCTGCTGAATCTTGGTGGTTGGACCTGGAGAAAATCTTTGACTGTTTGTACAGATTTAGCCTTTTCCTCAAATTTCTTTAAGACCTCCTGAGCAGTGGAGCATCCAGAAGCTTTGCTTTAACATGATCTGGCAGAGTTTGTTCCTTCAGCCAAGCATGTCTACGTATGACTGCACCCGTCATTGCTGACCTACATGAAGCTTCCAATGCATTATAACCACACTGCAAGAAATGGTTGCTAACCTGTTGGGAGTTATGTACCAGATCCTGAAGTGACTTGCGATCTAGGGGTTCAGGCGAAGACAGTTTCTTATGCAATTAATCTAACAAATACTCTTGGTACTGTATCATATGGAATTGACAATTTAATGCCCTCATAGAAAGTGGAAGAAGTATACACTTTTTTACCCCATCTCTCTAAAGCCCTGGACTCCCTTTCAGAGGGGAGTGGATTTTTAGTAGTGGCAGATGCAACCCCTTTAGGGCCCTGGGAAATAGTTTGAGGGTCAGCAGAGTGGGCCTTGTAAAGGAAATGATGCGAGTCCGGGACCCTGTAGTACCTATCGGGTTTGACAGGAGCCGGAGGAAGGGAGTCAGGGGAAATGCTAGACTCAGAGTACACATCATCAATGACATTCAAAATAGGAGGAATAGCCAAAGGTCTATGCTGAGGTAAATGCAAAAAAGTCCTTAATCTCTTCCTGGAATCAGAGAATTCCTGGCCCTGCCATTTGAAATGCTCTCTCATGGAGTGAAGGGTCTCCCAAAGGACAGCTCTTCAGGAGGGGAGGCAGAGGGAATAGATTCCTCTGCATCAGAATCCTCGTAGGCCGTAAAGGCCTCCTCCTGGTAATCAGAAAGAGCAGAGCCATCTGAGGCCTCATCAGAGGACTGGGGATCAGTGGGCTCAACCCTGGGCCTTTTGTCTAGAGGAGGATGAGAGCCCCTGTCCGGATGTGGCTGAGAGCCCCTAATTAAGGAAATAAGGTCCTCAGCTAAACTTAAAATCTGTGAACCTGTAGTGGATCCCTGAGGAATAGCCTTGGGAGGCAGAGATTTTGGCTGCTTAGCAGCTTTAGCCCTTGTGAATGCCTTTATGGATATGGATGCAGGAGGCCTGGCTGCTCCACGTGCTGGCGTAGTTTTGTCTAGGGAAATGGTGTGACACCGGTTTCTGAAGGAAATTCAATAACCGACTCAGAAGAGGCCTCCGGGGCCGAAGTTGTCGGCTGTGCGGTTTCGACGGTCGGAAGTACCAAGGACTCGGTTTCAGCCGAGACCGAGACACTCGCGGTAGGCCTAGGCGTGGTTTCAGCCGAAACCACGGTCCACGTGTGTCGGTCCTTGTGTCGGTCCTTGTCCTTCCGTTTTTTGGTTAAGTGAGAAGTCGGAGTCTCCGACGGCATATTGTAACAGTAACTAGCCCCAAAAAATTCCTCTGCAAACTCCGCCCGACGCCTAAGAGTGCATCGGTTGAAGGAGGCACAGGCTGTACAGGCCGAGACGTCGTGGTCTGGGCCAAGGCAGGGGAGGCAGTAAGAATGGAAATCCTTATGAGGTATTTGTTTCCCACAAGTTAAGCAATTATTAACTTTAAGCGTTTGATCTGATATCGGCTGAGGCAAGAAAGAGTCCCCAACGGGGTACTTAGCTTTTGAAGTCTTCGGTAGCTGAAGTTACAGGAGCTGGCCGACCGGCACTTGCAAACTGCTTCCGCTTCGGGCACCACGCGGCAAGAAAGACTGGGGAAGATGGCGTCGGCTGATGCTTTTATACCCCAGGCGCTCTGACGTCGGGAAAAAGGGCGACATCAGCTGACGCCAGACCCAGACTTTGGAATCCGGCCGACCGAAGGGCTGCCTGAGGCAGGACAACCCATATGTAAGGACTGCAGATGCATCCTTGAAGGACATCGTGGGGATTCTACCCTTTCTTCACCCGAAGCCCATTAGACAGGATCATGGTGCTGTAAACCCCCCCCGCAAAAAAAAAACGCACTTATTTTAAAATAAGACATGAAAGCACAGAAGAAAAATGGCTTTAATGCCTTATTTCAGCCCTACATAAAGTCACAGCAAAATAAAACCTTTAAAAATGCAGATGTAAAGAAACACAACAACGAAAAGTCTGAGTACCCAGTGTTGTAGGCAAGCTGGAACTGTATGCCTTAACCAATTGTTAGCCTCAGTTACGGCAGTAAAGGACGCAACCTGGAAGGCAGAATAGGGCCAGTATTCCTGCCCTTGTTGCAGAACTGAGGTGATAGGAAAGTGACTTGGACTTTAAACAACCCTTGCCAGTGCAGGATAAACGACTTTTGGCATAACATTAGGAAGTAGGACGACTTCCCAATCTGGTTGCGATAATACCAAAGTACTGATATTTATTTTTTTCTGCATTCATCTGCCTTTTGGTTCTGGCATGTAGCTGCCTAATGTTTTGTCAGTTTGTTTTAGGGCAGTTGGTGTGTCTGTTCTTCCAGACATTTATTCCAGTCAATCATTAGTTGCTTGGTATCTAGGGATAGCCATAAGGCAAGGTTACTTTGGATGTGTTTCTGTGTAGGTGGAGCGTATCTGTTTAGAATCATGAGAAAGGTGGTGCTAAAAGTAGTCTATGGCTTAGTCTAATGGCAGTGTTTTAAGGTGAGCATTGTTTTTATTAAAATTTTTAAAAATCAGATAAAGAACTAGTTAAAAAAAAGTGAACATTGTTTAAGGATATTAATGAAGTTGGTTTCACCAAAGATTTTTAGGTTTCTGACACTACTACATGGTATTTGGGGTTTTAGTGTCATGGTGGATAGTAAAAATAGGGTGGTGGTCACTTAGTCATCTGGTAATACTCCTGAGGGATGACATTTTCTCATGGTTTGTAGTCAGAATCCAGTCACTGACTGAGCCATTTTTGGTATTTCTGTTCAGCCTTGTTGGGCTGGTTATTACTTGGGTGAACTTGACAAGGTTTATGAGCTTTTGAGTCTGAAACCAGAAGGGGGTCAGTCCAGCTGAGGTTAACATGCCTGTTAACAGTTTATTTGGAAGATGCGGGTGGTTGCCCAGGATATCAGGTATTCAAATGTTGACCCCCCCCCCAAAAAAAAAAAAAAAATGGCTATGATACATACGGACTTTTTTCTGGCTTAATTTTAAGAGAACAGGTAGTGCCTCTGTGTTGCAGAAGAAGGGGAGCGGAGTGGTGAACTGTGTTATAACAAGGTTATTGGAGTACATTATGGCCAGTCTTGCATTTTTTGTTTTGTATCCATGTATCCATGAGGAATGAGGCTGACATCAGAGATGTTTGGCTTCAGCTAGGTCTTGAAGAGCTACCCAGGTGTGAAAATCAGTTGGCTTTTGACAAATGCTTTGGGGTGTTAATATTGATAACTTTGCATTTGGGTGAAAGCTGAGGTGGGTAGGTTATTCTGTCTGTTTGTATTGGGGTTTAGAATGTATACTGACTCTAGGACTGGAGTAGCTATCCCAACAAGGTAACAGCATTTTTAAGGGACAAAAAGAAGTAAATGTCTGCTTGTTACTGAGATGAAAATATGATACCCCAGAATATTTCTTGATTGATGATGGTGGAAGAATGATGGGTCACAGTGCGAGTCAGTCAGGGAGTCCAGATGAGATATTGGAATATGTGGCTGGAACTGTTGAAAGGTTAGTAGTGCGAGGATAATGGAAGGAGGCGAGTAAAGCAAGGGATAGTAGGAGTATGGATTGTATAAGAGTAGCAATACAGTGAACTGACCAAGTTAACTTACAGTGGTGGGAGATTGCAGAACAGCCGAGGTGGGTAAGGGGGCAGGTGTTGTTGGAAATAAGAGACTGAGAAGTGAGGGATTACATGGGTATACAAGAGGAAGTAGAAGCCTGTGGGGGTCATTTATTTGAGTAGTGAGCTGGTAGGAAAACAGGGTGGTAGTGGGTGCAGTATATTTGTGTTCTGATGGGAAGAATTTGGATTGGGTGGAAGTGATGTGACGTTATGATTGGTTAGGATAGTGGATTGGTGGAAAGGGCTGTGGGAGGAACTAGCGGTTCTATTCAAGTTACTTGTATTGGGGATAGGTGGAAATTGGGAATAGGTAGGGGAACAGAGTGAGTGCTTAAAGGCACACATTCCATTAAAACTATGTAGAATTTCAGCAGTTCATAAGCTTAACCTAACTAGCCTGTAGCACATGCTTTTCTTGTAGTGATTAAACATACTAGAAAAATGTTAAAGTGTCAACCAAAGCATTGGTTAAAAATTCAGACAGTGCTGTTATATGGTATGGAGAATAGCTGCTATATGGTATAGAAAAATAGCTGTTATATGGTGTGGAGAATAGCAAGCTAGGATTGATTTAAGTCTTCAAATTATATGGCTTAATTTTTTCTAAATGTAGACAACAAAGATTATATCCCACTGCTGTTTTCCTCTGGACTTAAATGCAAATTTTACAGCAGAAACAAAAGATGGCTATTTCGTACTCTGAATCCTGGCTTTTGGTCCACGATTATGATGCTGCTATAAAATAAAGCAGTCCAATATGCATCTCACATTAAATGCATTCAGGATGTGGCTTGAAGTGACTTTTGGTATTCTTTGGTTGCTGAACAATGTTTACATAATCCTGAGTCACTATTAATGCTTTCCTGCAATGGACTATTATAAGTTATCCCCTAAACTAATAAGATGACTTGTCAGATATGCACCATATTGGGAAGTAAACTCTGCAGCTACTGATTCTAGGTGGCTGCCTGAACTGCTCCCATAATAATCCAGCACTGGATTTGCACCACAATGTAGTCCTGTTTATTCACTCTCAGTACTTCGCACAGCTCCTGCAATTTTCTCAGCAGCTGTATCTGTGAGAATGACTCAAAGACCTTGCAAAAGTCTACACAGACCATATTTAAACAGACTCTTCTGTTGAGCTGCGCTGATACATAATTAAAAATCTGGGTTAGGTTTAACGGACAGCTCCTTGTGGCCATAATATGTTGGTTGCAGTCCTGGACATTAGTTGCCCAGCACAGCAACCAAACTTGCCTCAATTTTCTTTCCGTGGCTTTTCCTGCTATTAATAAATCTGCCTCTTCAGCTCAAACTCACTCCACTAAAATCGAACACATTTATTTTGGTCCATGTAATTTTTCCCTTTCTCATCTATAAACCACATAGTGGTTTGATTAATGCATGCTAATGTTGCTGTCACCTGGACAACCCAGACTACCTCTGCTGCTCTGCATCCAGGAATTATTTATTCTGTAGTACAGTCCCACATCAGTTCAATCTTTCAACATCTAAACCTCAATCAAATCCCACTACTTCTCTACGCTGGATTTCAAATCCTCCTTGTATTATAAGTTATCCCCTAAACTAATTAGCTGACTTACTGCAGATGATTTATCACCTCTCTGCAGTACTGTTCTCTTTCTTGTACTACACACTTTTATTCTTTCCATCAGTTTCTCACCATCCTGTCTTGATGTGTCTAATGGGTACCAGACTACATATAATTCAGATGCTCTGCCTTCCCTTTCTCTGCTACAAATTTTCAGAGCACTTAACCAAGGATCTGATCCTACTTCCTCCATCTCCCACTTCATCAGGTTGTGCTACTCCTCCTCCTCAGTCCTGCAGTTGAGGCCTATCTTTACGTAGATCACTAGTCTGCTTTCATCTCTCTCTCGCTTTCATTTTAGAACTCATGTACATCCATGTTATACCACCTCTCATCACCTGCTCAATGTTTCTTTGATTCCAGCTATGTTCACCGTCCTTACATCACTGCTTTTGGTTTCTCCATCTCCCTACCAAGCTTCCTTCGTGTTCCACTGTAATACTATCCAGCCATAGCCTGAGTCAAAGCCATTATTAGGGTGAACACAAGGGGTGGCTGCCTTGGGTACAGCAGTTAGGTGTGATGATCAGTAGTTATTCTGCAACAACCTGCAGCATGGCTTTGCTATCATTTACAACATCCCACCTGCTTGCATAATTGCCTTGGCACCCTGGACTGTGAGCAGAAAGCATGCCCCGCCCACTGCGGACACTTAGCTGCAGGCAGCTAAAAATTAGGCAAGGACCTGCAAGAGATGCCTTATGGAAAGCTTCAATGTTGCTGGCAACCATTTACTCGTTTAGCCACGAAATGAGCAATGGTATGTAAGATCAAAGGATTTTACAGTTGACAGTGGTATACAGCTTTCTTGGTTATCCACACGTAAACAGATACACCCTGGAGCTCTGTCTTCTGGGTTTGCAACCCCCCTGCAAAAAATCCTTTGGGCGGCCATGCACCTGCTACACCTCAGTAACCTGCTCTACAGCACTGCTACTCAAAACACCTGGCAGCATCTGCTGAAAGGAAGTTAACATGCCAAAAGAAAACCTACTGCAGATTTATCACCTCTCTGCGGTAATGCAAAATGCAATGTTTTATCTATCAGTGGTTAGTGGGTAAGATTCTAAGTACTGCCCCAACCCCTGAGCCAAACATTCAAAAACAGCTGTCGTCAGTAAGCCATCTGAGTGAAATTATGCCCTTTGATTCCTGTTTGGCATGCCTGTCAAGTTGAGATGCCAGCTCTGAACATCACCATGTATGCAAACATGCACACAAAAACAAACAGAAAAGGATACCATGAAAGCTAAAGAGATGGGTTTTATGGCTATAGTGTTAATACACTGTAAAACTGCAACAGTTCAGTATGGGATAAACTATATTCACTGCATTTAACTTCATTCTTTGTTTGCAAAGTTAAGTCTGCACTGGAAAACAGTACACAGAATGGAGGGTCCACAGGATAAGTGACAGTGCAAAGGCTACATTTTCTACTGTGAAAAATTGTTTAATAAAATAGTTTGCAAATAAAATGCCAAGTACAAAAAGAGTACTTCTCATTATTTGTGTCAACATGCTGCCATATCTAATCAAAAATAATTTCAGGAAGTATTAACATTCCTCATCATACAGAAGTGTTTTCTGTACAACTCTTAGGAACTATAACAAATAATACGTAAATACAGATAAATACGTGGACAGTACCATTACTGACACACAACTTACTGTGTATCAGACCTGAATAAACTGTAACAGCAAATGTAGCACTTGACACTACCTCTCCCGCACAATGTAAAAACTAACCCATTTTATTTCTGCAGGAAGAGTGCTGCTGGTGGTACTCTGGGCATGAACAGGGCAAGTTGGTCTGGATTAATCAGATTTTGGTCTGAGCGGTAAGACTCCTGCTAATCCTAATTACCTCCTCTAAAGAGTAATTTTTAAATCCCATAAAGAGACTGGATTATGAGATAAGAAGGGTTGAGAAGGCAGAACTGCTTCCAAAGCAGTGGCTGTAGAACGCTACCTCTCTATACACAGGCCTTGGAAATTCTGCTCAGTGTGAGCCTGCAATGGCAAACAATGAGGTACATGCTTAATGTTGGAGAGTAAAATGACACCTGAAAAATCTAGGAGTAATACAAGCTTAAACCAAGAGAAATCTAAATGGAACTACAAATACTGCAGTTCCTTTTCCAGTCATATATTCCAGAGACAACATACATGAACATTTGAGTGTCCACACTGCAACACTGGTATAGAAAAATGCAGTATACAGAAGAACAAGGGCTGAGTGTTACAGACCAGCAGATTTTTTTTCCATGCACACATCCAGCACTGTAAAGCAATTGCCAGGCATGTGAAATGACTGCTCCACTGCAAAAGATTAAGGCACTACATGCACAATAAAAAAAAAAAAAAAAAGAAGTGACTACCATCATTTCCTGGCATAAGTCATTCAAAATTAGCAAATTTAGAAGTGATTGTAATACATACGTTTTCAGAAAAACAGACTTTTGTCCACACTAGGTCAGACAAATGTACAAGTTCTATACCTTGAACAATGCAGTTTATACAAATGTTAGCATGCCTGCAATACGAGCACAGAGCTTCTGACTACACTTCTAATGAGCAAACTTTGGGAAATATCGGACAGCCTGAAGAAATATCAAATATCAAGAACAGGGAAAGGGAAGA
>NC_056739.1:579804774-579834919 GCF_019279795.1 Protopterus annectens | reverse complement strand
AGATTCTCCTAAGTCAATGGTAGGCATAAGACAACCTGGCCAGTGAGTAATGGTTGCTAAGGGTGGAGGCTCAGTATGGGACATGTAGCTATGCATTAGCAGGCAATCCTGTGCATATGAGGGGAAGGATAGTGAATCCCAGATTTCTCCAGGATGTGAGGTAGGTCCCAAGAGTTTAACAGTATAAATAGCTAGGTGCAAGACTAGGATATAGGTGACATCATGGGGGGTGTCAGGCAATACTGTAAGTGGATTGGAGCTCTGTGGCTCGGGGCTGCTCCTAGCTTAACACAGCTAAGCTAGAGGTGTTTCCAAACTGGCTAGCACTCCTTACAAAGTGTTAGTGTGTGTGCGCGCCACACACTGGGTTTCATAGGAAGAAAAAGGAAGTTAAATCAGGAAATAGCAGCTATGTGTACATTTGAGCACTCTGTGCGGCGCACACACAGACTTAAACAGGGAGGCAATGGGAAGGGAAAACAGCAGTAGGAAGGTAATCAAGGAGAACTAGCTGAGCTTCCAGGTGAAATGTATCTGAATCAGCTAATTACACAGGCAGCAGACCAACCCAGCCCAGAACACTACTATAAACTAAGCAAACACCTTCCCCCTGGTTTTTCCACACTCTACACCACCGGTGTATACAAGCTGGGAAATTTTAACAAGCAAACCTACAAAATGAGAAGGGCTGCAGCAGACAACATAGAACAACATGTGCAAGAGGCTGAGAGTGGTGAGGATGTGAATGCTGCCGAACAACCCACAGTGAGGATACAGAGAAGAATATACAGACCCAGGGTAACCTACCAGGGGCTACATGAGCTGGAGATAGTGGAGCGCTATAGGGTAGACAGAGACCACCTACAGCAAATCATTGAGCTGTGCAGGCCACACCTGACACACCAAACTGGCCAAGGGGAACCCATCCCAGTGGATACCAAGGTATGTGTATGCCTAGGTATACTAGCCACAGGTACATCCCAAAGCACAACTGGGGATATCATGGGCATCTCACAGGCATCAGCATCCAGAGTATTCCACCAGTTCCTGGATGCCATGTCAGCACATGCCAGTGAGCACATATATTTCCTCAACACACTTGAGGTGTTGACCAGCAATATGCATCTCTTCCACCAAATAGCAGACTACCCTAGGGTAGAGGGTGCTATAGACTGCACACACTTATGCATCAAATGACCACCAAGTCACCAGGGTAGGGCCTACATCAACTACAGGGGCATCCCCTCCATCAACTGCCAGGTCGTATGTGATGCCCAGGGAATTATAATGAATGTGTGTGCTGGCTGCCCTGGAAGCTATGATGATTCACACATATAGCAACTGAGGCAGCTGTACCACAGATTTGCCTATGTGGACATCCCCTACGGTCACCTAGTGGGGGATGCTGTGTACCCACTGGAGCTGTGGCTGATGACACCCATCAAAAATACACACACACCTGAACAACAACGCCATAATGAGGTGCACACACAGGCCAGACATATAACATCCGGTGGAGCCCTGCAGTATTCACCAGCTACATGTACCCATATTGTTATGGTATGTGCTATGCTACACAATATGATCCTGCGAAAACAGCTGCAGCAGGAATAGCGTGGGGCAGGGCCATACAGCCCCCCACCAATGCCAAGGCCTGTACAGGCACAGAGTGACTCAGAGGAGGAACAACCTGAGCCTGCCCCAGTAGGCAGAAGTGGGCATGCCCAGTATGCCCTGGCCTTGACAAAGAGGCAACGCATAGCATATGCACTGACACAGTAGGGACCCAGGGAATTACACCTCTCTCTGACTTGCACATTCAGTAAAAGGGATGCCAAACATGACACTACCTGTGCCCAACCATGTATAGGGAGTACACTATGTGCATCCGACATAGGCAGCCCTCCAGCACCATCCTCAAGTCTGGCACACCATCAAGGTAAGTCAATCAACCTACCAATTGCCAAATGGAGTAGAATGTGTTTTTGCCTGTAGCTATGGTATGGATGTGACCATGCAAGGGAATTGGGTCGAATGTCAAGGCAGCAGACAGTAGACACCCATAGTGGCATCATAACATACCCAACAACAGTCTCAGCCAGCAGGACAGGTGAAGACAAACACAAACAAATGCTGTACTATGGCCTCTGAATGTGCCCTATGGGTAACCCCTCCCCCAGGCCTACACAGACAGACCACAGCAGGCCAGGCAGTTGGATGTAAGTTGTGAAGGCTAGGAAGTCAGAAACTAATATGTAGGTTAACAAAGCTAGGATCTGTAGTACACTGGTAAGCCTCTAGGCAGCAGGATAGGTAAGACTACAGATTGAAATGGAGTACCTGACATACCACTACAGTCCTAGCAAATGTGTACAAGTGTCAGGTACGCCCCCCCAATCCAATGTACACTTATAGTAACAGTCAGGTGTGCCCCCCCACTCCTTTGTAGAACAGTAGAAACAGTCAGGTTCCCCCCTCCCACTATGCAGAAATGTAGCAACAGTCAATGCCAAATGACCGATGGATACCCTGCAGAGACAGCATGCTACCTGTTGGTGTACAACACAAAGGTCAGCACCGCAGTACAAACTACCTGGACTTGATCCACACGTGCAACACAGATGGCCATACTGGGCATGCTCACACACTTAGAAGAATGAAGGCAATGTCAGTCAACAAAATACTGAGAGGTCATGCTGGGCATGCCCACACTCTTACATGTCTGCACACACCAGTGGACCAGACATATCTGGCAGTCTCAGTTGTCGGTGCAGACACATGTCAGTATGCACCACTCCTGCCTTGCACACACAGTGGATAGGAATACAGACAAATATGTAAGCCAAACGTACACAGCATAGATGTGTGGAAGAGGGTGACCATGACAAGGAGCCATCCAGGCCTATCCCAACTGGCACACAGCCAAAGGGCCCCCAACACAAGAGGTACGGATGTAACCCACTGCAGATACTAGCCACCAGTACCTGTCAGCATGACAGACTATGTGGTGCACGTGCCAGCTGTGCAACAAGACTGTACAAGGAAGTAGCCATCTAGGTAGCTGTATACACGTACCTGTGACATATGACCCCATGTGTGCCCGCATATGGTATGTCAACCCCTACATGAATGGGGTATGGCCCATGCACACACTGTCCTCCCCATAGAAGTAGTATGACAAGCCTGCTGAGGTCATCCAGTGTGAATTACAACTTTGAGTGCTATAGCTCAGTAATATGCATGGCACGTCCCATAACTGTGTACTGCTCTAGTGATAGACTAGTTAGGTAGTAGTACTGATCCCAGACCTGGCAATTGTGTGAGTGTGTGTTTGTGTGCATGCCTGTCTGTCTCTGACTGTGTAGAGAGAAATGCTTTTTAGGCTACTCACACTCCATACAATACATATACTCAACTTTGGCAAGGCTGCTGATGTCACTCACCTAGAAATACACCTCGGGAAAGTGATAGCCCAGTAATATCTGTAGTGCGTCCTGTAACTGTGTACTGCTGTAGTGTGATAAAGTAGTTAGGTAGGTGTTCGAACCACAGACCTGGCAACTGTGTGTGCTTGTGTGTGAATGTGTGTGTGTGTGTGTGTGTGTGTGTGTGTGTGTGTGTGTGTGTGTGTGTGTGTGTGTGTGTGTGTGTGTGTGTGTGTGTAACTCGTATCCTGTGTAGAGGTGGTTGTGAGTGTGTGACACTTGTGGGCAATGTAGAGGGGTTTTGCTTATTTCATTTATAGTGGCCCTACTATATATCACAATGTCAACCATACAGGGATAACATATGTAAATTAGCTGAGAGGCTGGGGTGCAAAGCCATACCCATACATGTGACATCAAGGCCAGCCAATCACAGTTAGCAACCCCATTGTGCCTTCATATGTGACTCACAACAGACATACCATGCCTGACAACATGCACTGTATAGACAGATGACACTGGCATCAGGGAATGCTGTTAGCATGCTATCAATGCAGGTGCAGGGTAAACCTACTGACCATTACCAGTCCCTGCCATAGGTAGGCAAAACTGGCACATCTGATGATAATCCGTGTTCACAGCATGGGCCAGACACCCCAGGTACAGTTCCACATGTCACTGTACATGCATGTGGGAGGTGTGCACATCCTAGACACCATCCAAGACATGGACTAGGGAACACATACATGGCAAGTGATGCACAGCATTGGCCACACACAGTAGTCACCCAGGTGACTGGATGAGGGATGCAATACCCACCTGTGTAGGCAAATGCAGAAACTACAGGCCTGAGCCACAATGCAGACCATTGTCATATGGCCTGATGCCAAGGTATATCCATCACCTGCCCTTGTATAGCCTGCTGGCACTGTTGACCACCACGCACCCGTGCAGACATGCACCCATGCATGTCAGAACTGGCACCCTGTGTGTTTGTGTGTGTGTTGTATGGTGAGTATTTCCACATCCACACTCACTACAACCCCCCCAGGGCACAGTGAAGCATGCTGTCTGATGTCTGACACCCCCTCATACTCACTGCCCATATGACCTCCATATGACCCATGTGGTGCATGTGTTACCTGCACATTGATGTGTTGTGGCAATCCCACTAGTGATGAGTTGCACTCATGGCCCTGGCAAGTGTGTTAATGTGTGTGTGTCCCTGTGTGAGTGTGCCTGTGCCTGTGTTGTCGCTGGCACCTGTTCATGCAGACAGGCACATGTACATCACCTATTGTATATCTACCGTATCCCTGTTGCAGTTATCACTCACCATCACATATGTGTTCTGAGTGCTCCCCAGCAGATAACCCATGTGGCGCATCCAATAACTGCATTGAACTGTGATAGCACTACATAGCTATCAGGGGTTTGATACCCTGTGCTGGTAGGTGTGTGACACAAACATGCTTCAGTTTTACCCTCCTACCCCTCCCTGACATGTATTCACCTCTGTCTGCCTCCCCCACTCTCTCTCTGGTGGATGTGGAGACCCACACCTGCTTTGCTTAGGCAGCAGCATGTGTATTTTAAGTGATGCTTATGATCAACTGATGGCCCCTGCATGAATTGCAGCCCTCCCCTAGCTGATTGCATGTGGAACAGCTGTGGTAACATTCCCATAGCCAATTGCATGGAAGCACACTTAAATACCTGGAACATCATGGTGGTGTTGGCCCTTTTCTGTCACTGTGAGCAGGAACTAGATCTGTCGTTTGGCAAACAGCATCTCAGATGGATTGGGGATTTAACTCTAACAACATACACTGTGGAAAGAGGGCAACAAACAGGAGGGGGATGTGCCTGACCTGACTGCAGACTGTACGTGCTGCTGTACTGCATATGGAGTAATGTTGGTTTAACAGTGTTTGTCTGGATATGCCTGTCGTACATGTCGCAATACCTGCCATGTCAGTTCTATGTGTATGAGGAATCCCCATCTGCAGGGTCATCTGCAGACTGGGCAGTGTTGTGCATTTGGTTTCTTGTGTTAGCCACAATGCATCTATCTGTTGAATGCAGAAGGTAGTCTGAGGATTGCAGTCTGTAGATGGTGAAGGCCATGACAGTTACTGACTACATATTCCTCATTGGACATATGTTGCAACAAACCCCGTTGCAATGGTAGATTTATGAGGGTATCACAGCAACATGTCTATACTGGCCCTGTGTATGTGCTGTCAGCCACACCTCTGTCAACCTTTGTACATATGTCAATCTTTGTACATATGCCATGCATGAAGTGGTGCATATGTGCTGTACACCATAAATAGTGTCATCATATCTGATAAAAAGCCAGTGATATATCAGATTGCTACACATGTCATGTAGAGTAGGGGTTACATTTTATGACATAACCTGGACATTCTGTGGATGTTTGTACAGTACTGAGGTCTGTGTAGTGATGGTGAATGTCAACAGTGTGTGTATTGTTAATATGTACTTTGGCCTGTGTACAGACTGTGGTAGATGTCATTGTTCTAGCTCCCCTTCTATCTGATGTTGCATGCTGCCCCACTGTATGGTACTGTTTTGCCATACATGTTTGTAGGGCCATACACACACATGTCCCATAACACCAGACAGCCATCAGACCAAACTGTGTAGTAGCCCAGTATATGTAGGGTCATTCTGTGAGTGGCACATATGAGGATATTCTGGAACAGATAGTCCATATACTGTACTATTATGCTAGCGTACCATATGTGGCTGTGGCTGTGTTCACATTGGTTGTGGTTATGCACTTTCACACAGGTGTATCCTACCCTGTGCTGTGACATGGCTGTTGAGCCTGCTATATATGCAGGTACTGTACAATGATATCCTTAGGATGTCTGTCAGTAGCAAATGGCTCACATGTTATGAGCAGATGTCACCTTTCACACCCACCATGTCTGTGAAGACAATCCCAATGACAGTAGCAATAGTCTAGTAATATACCTGCTATACATACCTGACATCCCCTTGCACTATGAATTTGAGACTATAGGGGCTGGGGTAGGGCTACACTCCATGTCCAGGACATATAGTGGAAATATATGGACATGTACTTATCCAGATAGCCATATATATATATATATATATATATATATATATATATATATATATATATATATAAGTACACGTGTTGTACTTCCAATTACCACTGTCATGGCAACCACCCACTATGAATCCCTACATCATGTGGGGGTATTCCCTGTACATTTCCTGTGTGATGGACATCCTTCCTGTGTGTGGGCATCAGTGTTACAGACAGCAGGTAGCAATACCTCTTACAGGAGAACCTGCACACTCAGGGCAGCCATGTATATGTAGGAGGATCAGGACATACAGACAGACTGTGAGTAGAGTGGTGTTATGCTTTGTATAGTACTGGTGTTACAGGGTGTGTGTGTGTGTACATACTAGTTTACCTTGGAATGCAGTCTGTCTGCATAGCTCACTAGTGTGGGCCTATCCTCTTGCTGGACAGAGGTGTGCCTATCATGTGTTGTCTGTCCACCACACAGGTCCTGTGTCGGATATTACACTGGCAGTGTGTGTGTTGCATGCTATCAGTACATGGCTACATCCATTTGTGTTCCTGATGTCTTACTCCTGCATAAAGGTATGTTGCAACACATCCTGTAACACCAGCAAGTTCCAGGGTGTGTAAATGCAATATTGCGAGTATGGCCCTGTGTTCCTACCTTTGTCCTCCACATATATGGCAGGCTTTGTCCTGCTGTGATACGGTTAGGGGTTGTTAGGTAATGGCCTATCATTAATTACTGCTAGCATTCCTGCTATCATCCCAGTCATAACGTGGACTCACACAACATTTGTTAGTCAGGGTCCATACATGTGATAGATACATTGACATTACCACAAGTAATGAATTTCCCCTAGGGCTTGACTACAGGGTGTAATTGGAGGCTGCTGAACTACATATGATATTGTTGATTGTTACTTATCTTGAAGGCAAATCCTTTGTCTACTGTTGTATGAATTGAAGGGCTTGGCCTGGACACCATAGTATGTTATATATTCGCACTGTCTGCATCTACTGTTTTGTGTAAGCCTTGCATCCATCACCGGTTAAATATTTCAAATTCTATGTGCTGTCAGTAATGGCATACATTATTGTATGGTACACAAATAAAGGCTGTCTGTGCATACATACCTGTGTGTCGTGTCATGTCCTTTGAATTGTGAGTGGGTATATGTGTAATGTAAGTATTCCCTTTGTGGGGCTGGTTGCCACAATACACATGTCACAGGTACCAGTTACAGGGCTTATGGCTGAGGGATATACATTGCACCCAGTATATCCACACAACTTCTACATATGTATGGCTATATGCGTATGTACCCATATATCTCATATATCTTATCTATATATATATATATATATATATATATATATATATATATATATATATATATATATATATATATATACACACCTGAACATGATTGTCAATGTATAGATGTGTGTGCATATCTGTACCATTGTAATGTGTACCCCTTTAACATTGTACATTCCCTGCGGTAGAATGACTTTTCTGCATGATATGTTACAGATATTGCCCTGACATGTACAGGTGACTTGGATTACTGTTGGGAGCATTGTAGCTGTGTTGTGGTGGGCCCTGACATCAAGTACTGCATGTGCTGGATATTGGATTGCACAGCATATCTGTAATTGCTGGGGGGGTTACATAGCAGTAATTACCAGGTGTCCCTCATTTGTGCCCCCACCCCCATTAACTGTGCTCATGGTCTGTTATGTTGTATGGAGTGGGCCAGGATTCCCTTCCCATGTGGAAATCATATACACATGTCTATCTGTGTGTGTGTGTGTGTGTGTGTATATTTATATATATATAATATATACACTGAACATATTTATCTACCAATGTACAATTGCTGTTATATTTCTATTTGTGAGTCACAGATACACACACACAAACACATATATATATATATATATATATATATATATATATATATATATATATATATATATATATATATATACCTATAGCTGTCTATCTGTCTACATTTACAGATATATATCTGTCCATATGTCCTTGCATGTTCAGCTTATATGTGTGGCCTGTACCTCATTCTCTTGGCAATTGACATGGATGAATGAGGTCAGTCATTCGTGCCAACACATTCGTGTTTCAGACTTATTATCTCCTTCAATATATGTGTTCTACCACATATAAGATAGGTCTACTAGGGGGCGCCTTTCTCCCATCTATCACTCCCCCTCTCCCTATGCTATTTGGCAAACTTTAACCATCTACTAAACTTCTTACTGGTTCTGACTCCAACTTACTTGGTGCCTTTTAGTTTGTACTCCTCAAGAAGTCTTTCTCTACATTTCCCCTTTATTCTCAAACCTTCTCCACTCATAACATATCTTTCCAACCTGTAGCTACCTGCATTGCTGATTGTTTCCTTGCTAACTTCTCTTCCTTGTCTCTAGCTACTGGTTACCTGTCTTGTCTCTTTCGATAGATATATACTCTTGTACTGACCTGTACTCCTCTAGTCCTAACCCTCCTTTTCTTGCCCTTTCCCCCTTTCCTTTCCTGCGATTGTCTTAACCAGCAATCCTCTACGTAAGTAACTACCTTCTGGCTCCGCCCATCTGCATTATACTGTACTCCTTTCTCTTTCCTAGTTGCTTCATTGTCTCATGGGAAGTTATTTATACCCCTTGACCTGTGTGGCGCCATCTCTTAGTTTCACTAGAGCGTCTCTAGCTGCTGTCTGCTCTGCCCTGGCATCTTGGCCCCTGGTAAGTGGTTTTGTGGTCTGACTATTCTGGCTTATCAGCGTTTGCAGTGTTTATTGAACTGGAATGGTCGTCGACCAGTAGAATATGCTTATTTTCATGTAATGTGTTTTTTGCTGATCCTTTAACACACTACATCTTATATTGTGTTATTTGTTATTGCGACTTAGTGACTAAGGTATAATCATTTCTTTGCTTATCTCTCAACACTCCACATTAGCTATTGTGTTTTTGCGTCAAAGCTGTATTTTACTGATCCTTTACACACCACATCTGTTATTGCGTTTGTATTGCGTTTTAGCGACAAAAGTATAACTGTTTTTGCTTATCTCTCAACACTCTACGCTTGCTATTGTGTTTTGCGACAAAGCTGTAATTGTGCACTCTATGTTATGGTCACCTCGGACCTTGCCTAGATCCTAATGTTACCCTGGTCTTAGCAATTTAGGCTACTTTTCAGATCTTTTTAACCTGTAAAAAGACGAGTGTCCTGTGGCTATAAGCTTTAGCATACAATTTGCTTACTGCACCACCCACGTGGCGTGAGACTGAGACCTTGGTTTAAAGTACTCATTACCTTGAAAACAAGCGCTGTTCATGTATTTTACAGCAATGCTTGCCTAGTTTATTGTGCTTACGCTTTTTTAAGAAAAACGTTTTGTGTTATACTCCACCACCGTGGAGCACTGTCCGGGCATTTAGCTGGGATATCATATATTTCCCTGCATCTTCCTCAGTATAGTTTTTCACAACAGTGAAACCACAAACGTATTTCCAACCACTAAAGACTACTCCTTCAACAGCATATGATTTTATAATACTGTGCGACATTGTGTTTACTGATTTTTAGCCGACATGGCTATTTACAATGGTGCCAACTATTTTTAAGAGTAATCTGACTGACTCTGGTAACTGTATATTATCCCTCACAGCAGAGTTCGACTTGGTTTAATCTGCAGATGTGTAGGTGGTAAATATTTGTAGTGCCTTTATTTCTTTCCTGTTTAAAGCTCACACTAGTGTAGTTAATATACCTCTCCACAGCTCCTGCTTGAAGGAGGCTGTCTCTACCTCACTTTCAGCTTGTTCAATTCTCTACACTGCAGACAGCCCTGCTCCCTCTAAATCTGGGAAGGTTGCTTTGACCCCATATACTGCAACCCTGCTGTATAATAGCAGATCCCTGTCTGTGCTGCCCTCAATCATTTTTTTTTCTCACACGCATTACTTTGCTACAGATATTTCCCTTGGATTATGAACCTCCAAAGTTCATTACGGAACAGGCACCTTTAGACTACCTATTATCGTCAGGTACCCCATCTTGCTGCTATCCCTCTTACTGCTGACCATTTTTATCTTGCATGTTTGTACCATTCCATTGTGTTACTTGTTGTTTAAACCTCCTTGTTGCTGTCGCCTGAAGTAACTAAGAACTGATTAGACTGCTAAATGCATGTATCTGACTGAACTTTGTACCATTGCATTTGTGCTACCTGCTGTTTTTACCTCATCAATGCTGTTGCCTAGTAGTACTTAAGAACTGTTTAGACTGGCTACTTGTAAACATCCTAGCTCAAATACTATTTGCAATGTTATAAGTATTACTGCTAGCTATTACTGCCTTCTTTAATACATACGCTGAATTTCTAACTCTGTTTCTCTCCTCTACCTTTATTTCCCTTCTTCCCCTAAGTACCCAACTCAATTTGTGCCTACTCCTGATACAGCCGCAGCCTACCTGGTGTGTTAAGAATCCTATCCATACGCTTGTGGCCTCAACCTCCAGCTTGCTGCACCCTCTATCAATGAAAACAATAAGTATGTTATGGACTAAATTTACCTGGTAAAACAGACCCTACCCACCACCAGTTTCAGGGCTTCAAAGTCCACTGGGAGCCTGAGTAGCGAGCAGCCTTACCCCTATTCTGTACCTACCTAACAGCCTATACACCTCTTCCACTTACCTTCACCCCATCACTATAGATTTCTTTCTCTACACTCTCCTACACTTTTCTGCTCCCTTACAAACTCACCTTCATTTCCTGAACTGCCCACTAGGGGGTGCCTTTCTCCCATCTATCACCCCCCCCTCTCCCTATGCTATTTGGCAAACTTTAACCATCTATTAAACTTCTTACTGGTTCTGACTCCAACTTACTTGGTGCCTTTTAGTTTGTACTCCTCAAAAGGTCTTTCTCTACATTTCCCCTTTATTCTCAAACATTCTCCACTCATAACATACCTTTCCAACCTGTAGCTACCTGCATTGCTGATTGTTTTCTTGCTAACTTCTCTTCCTTGTCTCTACCCGCTCTGTTCACCCTGCGGGCTCACTCCGCTCCCCTACCCTACCCCCAAATCTCACCCACCCCCAGTGCATCCACACTTATACCTACCTAACCACACCCCCTCTCCTTTTGCTCCAATTACAACCCAACCACAACTAACCAATCATCTCTTTTCCCTCCATACTTCTTCCTTTAACCACACCCTTTCACATACACCACTTAACTTGCCTAACAATACCACACCCACTTCACTTGTACTAGATACTAAAAGTGAATACCCACCTTTAAAATGTATAAACACCCCACACTAGTACTCAAACATACCATAGTTGTGCTCTCACTTATTCCCACTCTAATATTAGCACACCTTACTACCTCCTATGAACAACCACTACTTTCACACCTTAACAACCCAGCTAAACAAACTTCCTCTTTAATTCCTACCTACCTCAACCATCACATCAACATAACTTCCACACCTAGCTATCTTTTACCTAGATATCATAGAATAACCCACATAAAACATGTATACCCAAATCCCAGAAAGATACCCCTTCCTCATAGTAAATATACAAACACTACATACCTAACCCTACTTCTCTCACTTAAGAATGGAGATATTTACCCAAACCCAGGTCCAATTGACTCCTCCTTAAATAAATCCATTTACCTAAACCCCACTGTTAACCCACTATTTAAAAAACCCAAAAACTCACTCTCAATAGCTAACCTCAACATACGTAGTATTAATAATAAAACAACTCAACTACATGCTCTCTTAGAACTCTACTCCTTTGATATTATTTGTCTAACAGAAACCTGGTTAAAACCCTTAACAAAAGACAGCAAACTCATTCCTCCTGGCTATAATATCTTACGTCTCGACAGAGAATCTAAAAAAGGTGGTGGTATAGCTATCTTATTTAAATCCAGCCTTCAAATAACCACTTTCCATCAAAAACCTCCCCAAGACTATAATGCTGAAATTCTTATTCCAAACTTGAACCAAACACAGCCAAATCAATCTTTATTATTTGCATTTATGTTCCCCCAGGAAATAATATTTCTACCATAGAAAAGATCCTGTGTTGGCTATCACTAAACTTACCCCAAGAAACAATCATCCTAGGTGACGTAAACATTGATTGGCAATCTTGTAACAACAAACATCCTACTAGCCATATTAACCTTTATGGATTCTCTCAGACTATCACCTCCCCCACTAGAATAAATAAAACTAACAAAAAAGAAAGTACCATAGACTGGATACTCACCAATAATCAACCCCATACTTTTGTAACAGGAACCCTCCCTGATGATATAAGTGATCACTTATTAACCTACATCATCAGGCTCAAAACCAACCCTCCTACCCAAAACATAACCAGAACAATCAGATCTAAAAAAAAATTTAACTTGGAGCTATTTCAAACTGAACTGAAGGCATGTAACTGGACACCCTTAAAACACCTTTCTCTTGAAGCTGTAGATTTCTTTAATGCTAAGTTTCTGACCATACTCAACTACCATGCCCCCACGCGCTCTATTAGAATTCAAACTAAATCTGCCCCCTGGCTCTCAATAGAAACCAAACAAAAAATCAATCTAAGAAATAAAATCTGGAACAAATCTGCAACTAAAAACACAGCAGATTACCAAAACTTCAAACAACTGAGAAATGAGACCAAAAAAGCAATAATGAACGATAAAAAAAAAAAACTACTACCTGAAACCTCAACATACTCGCCAAAATAACCCACAAAAGTTCTGGGCAAACATAAATCAATTATTACAGCCAAGTAAACCTGTCACACCCAACCCACAAGGCTCTGACATAAGGAACCCCAACCAAATTGCAAATTACTTTAATTCCTTCTTTACCGAAACTATTCAAACCCTAGCCAGTCAACTCCCCATCAAAAACACAAACATATCTAACAGCAACCAAAACCCACACCCATTTCGCTTCCAACCTGTCCCAACAACTTATATTCTCTCCCTTCTCAAAAAACTCAAATCATGTACTCCCTCTGCAGACCTAATACCCACAGAATACTTGCAATTAGCAGCCAAATCAATAGCCTACCCAATTTCCATACTGAAAAACAGAACCATCACTGAAGGATATGTCCCTAAACTTTGGAAAATCCCCCACATTATCCCACTTCATAAGGGTGGAAATTCTACTGAAATCTCTAACTATTGCCCTATAGCCCTTCTCTCTCCCTTATCTAAGATTATGGAAAGGTGTATCCACAAGCAACTGCTTCACCACCTTCTCCAAAATAACTTACTCTCTAAAACCCAACATGGTTTCAGACCATCCCACAGTACCACCACTGCCCTCCTCTCCTTTACAGACACAATCAACAAAAATCGCAACAATAACACCCTTTCCTCTGCACTTTTCTTAGATCTATCCAAAGCTTTCGACATGGTCAACCACCAAATACTCATACACATTCTTTAATCCTTGTCAATTGATACCCAATCTATTACCTGGTTTAAGTCCTACTTAAATAACAGACATCAAGCAGTACTCTGGAACTCCACTCTATCCTCCCAGCTACCTGTCAACATTGGTGTCCCACAAGGGTCCATACTGGGTCCCCTCCTGTTTTCTTTATTTATCAATGACCTACACCAAGTTGCTCCCCAAGCTACATGTATACAATACACAGACGATTCTACACTAATCTGCTCAGCCACATCTGTATCAGACCTTCACTCCCTCACACAACACATATTTAAATCTGTAGAAGAATGGTTTTCCCAACGCTACTACTACTTAACCCAAAAAAAACTAAACTCCTCCTCTTCACATCTTCCAGCAAATCTCCCCACATTGACTTTACTATAACATCAAAAAATGGCACACCTATATCACAAGATTCTACTACCAAACTACTAGGCATTACCATTGATAACAACCTTAACTTTGATGCCCATATAGACAACACATTGAAAACCATTAACAAAAAAATAGTCTCTCTTTAGAGAATCAAACCTTTCCTCACTCCAGAATCTAGAACAACTATAGCCCACTCCCACCTTATCTCACCCCTTCTCTATGCCTCTCCCATATTTACCAACTTATCAAAAAAGAATTTGTTGAAATTAAACAACTCCTACCACAACATAGCCAGATTTGTCACAGGAAACCCTTACAGTACCCACCACTGTACTAATTTAAAACAACTAGGCTGGCTTGAATTTCAGCAGCAACTAAAAATTAATCAATTAGGCATAGCCCATCAAATTCTTTATCAACCTGACAAAACACCTATACTATCTACTCTTATTCACCCATACCATAACCTAAAGTCCCTAAGATCTGCACACAAACGTCTTATAGATACTGTCAAGTCAAACAACAAGGCCGGAGACTCTTTTTTTCTAACACTGTTGGAAAAGATTGGAACCTGCTTCCCTCTGAACTTTCGTCTATTTCCTCAAAATCTCTCTTTAAAAAGAAACTCAAGCTATACCTCAAAACACAATGGCTGTGTCCCTGTACTAATCCTGACTAACTTTATTTCTTGACCCCTGACTATACTTCACATCTGTAATACCCAAATTCTATGTCAAATTGGCACCCACTGATCTGTAACTCCTTCTTACTATCTATGAAAAAAAAAAAAAAAAAAGTGCACTTACTTTTCTTCTTACTTTCCTATATCCCTACTCTCTGTACATTTTGTAGTGTTCTCCATGTATGTCATGTGCTACAATATTTTGTTTATTTCCTAACTATTGCATGTTTATATCTTATAACTTTGTCACTAGTAACAATGTCTTAATTTTATCTAATTTTATCTAATTACTTTACATGTATTTTTTAATGGGATTTTATTTAGTATCATTAGAATTGTTAATTTCGGAGCTTATCTCCCCAAGCCTCTACTGAAAATGGTCATATATCCAGCTAGACTAGCCCGGTCAACAAATGTAAAATAAATAAATAAAATAAAATAAATAAATAAATATAACTGTGTAACTAGCAACATTTTAAGTGTATTAGAGCAATATTTGACAGATATCCCTATTTGTACCCACATTATGGCGCAGTATGTCCGGAATTCTTTCATTAAGAGGTTGTGTGGTGTGATATTACTACATTTCCTGTGCTGTTGACTGATTGTGCTGGATGATATGTATGTGAAATAAGAGGGTTATGTACATCTGCCATAGTTTACTGGTAAATCAAGTAGTGTATGATGTGCAGGGTCCTGGGTTTGGGCCTTGCAGAGGATGTATATTTTTTTGCTGAGCAGAACACTGGCTGTTTGATACAGAGTGAGTAAGGGACATTTGAGCAGTTGTACACGGGTTTGTGCAGGTTTGCACAGAGCTAAGCAATGCTAACCTCCGGTTGCGTTTCCTTACACTCAGCCGGCTTCTACTTTGCTTAATCTATGTAGGCAATGCTTACCCCCGCGCAAACACACGTGCACATGCTTACAACTGCTTATCAGTGCTTACTACTGCTTTTTTGCACTTACACTTGCTTACTAGTGCCTTAGTCATTATGACACTTCACATGTGCATTTAATGCAGTATTCCTGTTCAAATATAAATGTTATTTAGTAGATTGTACTGCACAACAATGTTAATATATGGATTTCACATGGAAAATAGAATGTGCTGCAGTGGGACTCGAACTGGGAATGCGTGCGCATTAGGCGGATGCTCTGCCCACTACACTATTGCTGTTCTGTTTCATTTGCATATGTCTACCATAATGTCATAACCATATTCCCTTCCCCCGGCCCCCAAGCTCTATGTACACAGCATCCATCCATTCCCCAGTTGCTAGTCCTACCATACCACACCTCCACACATTTTCCTCTCTGCACGTCTCGGTACTCCTCCTGTATACTGTCTCGACCCAAGCTTCTGCAGGCTCTCCATCTGTTTAGTCCATGTATGTACCAGCCTTCCCTTGATCCTCCTCCCATAGTGGTGGAGACATTGATGTGACCCGCAACTGTTGGTTCATCCCACCAGGTACTGACCTGTTGTTGTGTCAAGAGTAGACCTAGCTGGTCTACAGTGTTTCTCCCACTGGTAGCATCCTGCCAGGGTTTTGAGAAGCAGCGGTTTGCTCACACACCTGGCCAGCCTCATCACCCGGTTCCATGGAACCAACACCCTAGGTGTGACATACTGTGTATGAAGCACACTCTCATGCCCCCAAGGTGTGCACCATATATCATTATTCCCTTCGGTATTATGCAGGACTACTGTTCTCAAAGTATGATTGGACAGGTACTGTTCTGTGATGCACATAGACTGCTCATAATACTGTGGTTGAGCAATGGACACGTTTGCTGGTATTAATCTACACACTTATATACATTTCCTATACTGTTGGATGACTGTGCTGGATGATGTGTTTGTGATCACAGCAGCTGAATGTGTATCCGCTATGGCTTAGCAGAACTCACGTCAACTATAGTGTGCAGGGTCGAGGTGTTGCAACCTGGCAGTGCAGATTATTTTGATAATGACCACGGCAACAGCTGTTGGCTACAGAGTGAGTAAGGCACTGTAGAGCAATTTTAGGCGGGTATGCACTGGTTTGCACGAAGCTCAGCATTGCTGACCTCTGGTTGTGGTGTTTTGCACTGAGTTAGCTTCTACATTGCTTCACCAGTGTAGTAATTGCATACTGGTGGCCAAACAGGCTTACACCCGCTTGCTCCCGCATTCACACGCGCAACGTCATGTATTTAGTTCACATTTGTCAACCAGGAAAATCCGACTGTATGCTTGTCTATTGTCAGTGGTGGCCCAGGTAGTAGAGCTCCACAGTGACCCCAGCTACTAATTCCAATTAATACTGAGGTGTTCACATTCATAGAGAGTAACAGACGTAACATAGCTACATCCCCCATTCTTCATGCTTAGTTTACATTAACATGTCAGTATTATCTATGCTTAGGTCAGGTTTACATGTCAGGTATGACTGTTGACAAAGGTCAATTTAAGGTGAAGTCGGATTCCTATTTAACAGTTCTGGATAGGTTACATGCAGGTATTCGGGGTAGGTGTAGTTATTCCATACCTGTGTGGTACAGTAGAGGGGAATAGTGAAGGAGTAAGTAGGTAGGTAGGTGGTGGGGGTGACATTGTAACTGTATAGTAGCTTGTAGGAATAATTGGATGGGGAGCAATAGGGAAGATTTGTCGGATGTTGGGATTTGTATGTGAGGCAGGACAAGAGGTGTCAGTTTCACTAGTTGATGTAGTGGTATAAGAGTGTAAGTTGGGGGGGGGGGATTTCACAAGGTGGTGAGCCTGTGCTGATCCAAGTGTGCTTGTGGTGTTCCTTCATGTGTTATTTACATGTGCCCTGTGGGACAGCTGAGATAATATGTGTGGGTTGGGGGTTCCAGATTCTGGCAATATAGTGGGGGAAGAGGGTGTCACCTACATGTAACCTTAAACATTAATAGAAATGGAACAGGGGTTGATAGGTACGTGGTGTGCATGGGGCATAAAGGGGGAGTTAGTAGGGGGATTATCCAGGGATGTGCATGATGGCTGCAGGGAAAGTCCACAGCTGGCTATGTCATCTACAACAACAGCTGTGTGTATACACTGCATTTGGAGTTTGCGTTGGACACTCACACCCCTGGGTGTGGGTGAGGACTACAATAATAACTTGTGATGCCAATTAGATCGGCTTACATGCCTACAGTGGGGTGTTGTGACCATTTGTTCTTAGGTGATATATAGTGGGTTATGCAACAACACATATGGTTATACCATACTTTGCCATGTAAAATAGACTGTGCTGCATTGGGACCCATATCAGGAATGACTGCTCGTTAGGCAAAAGCATACCTGTCAACTGTACAGTTTTCGCAGACTGTCCAGAGTTTCGCTTCATAAATTTGGTGTGTTCCTCTTACAATCTGCACCTGTCTAGCAAATACCTGGGAACTGAAGTCATTAAATAAAGACAAGTATTTGAGTTTAAGAGTCCACATCCTTCAGAAACATCATGCTAATGCATAACCTATTATTCTATCAGCTTTCTAAGTTTGTAAGTGGAATATTTAATATATGTCCCTATTTGTCCCCCCAACAGTTTAGGTTTTGTCCAGAGGTTTTGAGAGGTATTGGGTGGATGCACTGCCCAATTCGCAATATTACTTACATCCCCGGGGCAGTCTGAATACAACTGCGCCAGTCAACACCTGCACGCCTAGGCCCATAATTGCATACCCATAGTTCCCCCACCTACTCCTCCTCCTCTACAGCACTCATCCTTACTGTGGGTGCAGGTGGGGTCTAAGCACACCACTACACACTGCCCACTCTCCACATCTCGGGACCATGTCGTATTTTGTCTCGCCCCATGGGTCATCAGGCTTGCCCATCCTTGTTGTCCGTGTATGTACATGGCCTGGTTAGATAAATCGTTACAGGGACTGACTCCGATCATCATCAATTTTTGGGGTATCCCACAATGGATATTGCTGTCTTTGTTTCAAGATTAGACTTGGCACGTCTCTCCCACTGGTAGTATCCTGCCTGTAGTCTGGGAAGCAGTGGTGTGTTTACTTGTATTGTGTGTTTGTATGTTTCACCTGTCTAGCTGGGGGGGGGGTGATGCTACATGTTACACGTTTGTTGATTGGACCTCTCACCCCCATTGGCACGGCCTGTGAACATACATAATTCTTAACTGCTGTATCATATCCTAGCTATATATATGTGTATATTTACACAGACACACACACACACACACACATATACACACCTCTACATTTTTACATCTACATCTGATTATTCCATTCTTTGCCATGTACAATAGACTGTGCTGCAGTGGGACTTGTAGGGGGAGTGGCTGCCCATTGGGTGGTGGCTCTGCCCAATGAACATTATTGCTTACATCCCTGGGTCGGTCTGAATAGACCCACTCCAGCAAACACCTGCACGCCTAGACCCATAATCACATACCCTTAGTTCCCCCACCCGCACCTCCTCTACAGCACTTATCCTTACTCTGGGTGAAGGTCGGGTATTAACACACCACTACACACTCTCCACTTCACGGGACCCATCTCGTACGTTGTCTGGACCCATGGGTCATCGAGCTTTCCCACCCATGTAGTCCAGGTATGTACACGCTCCACCTTGATAGGTCATCGCACGGGCTTCCTCCTATAACAAGACAATTTTTGGGGTGTCCCGCAAGGGACATTCCTGTATCTGTTCCAAGATTAGACTTCTTGGGTCCACTGTGCCCCCCCCACCTGGTTGTATCCTGCCTGTGGTCTGGGGAGCAGTGGATTGTTTACATTGTTTGTGGGTTTATTTGTATGTTTCCCCTGTCCGGCTTGGGGGGGGGGGTTCATGCTACGTGTTACAAGTTTCTTGCTTGGGCCGCTCACCTCCATTGGCATGGCCTGTGAGCATATGTCATTCTTAGGTGCTGTATCTTATCATAGGTATATATCTGTGTATATCTATGCACACACATATATATATATATATATATATATATATATATATATATATATATATATATAAATGTCTGTGTGTATATATATATATATATATATATATATATATATATATATATATATATATATATTGCTATATATATATCTAACGACATGTGGATGTCTGGGAGTCTGCATATGTATATATGTATTTGTGGGTATTTATTTATATGTTGGTTTTGTATTTGAACATTACCCCACCAGATGCGCAGTAGCATGGACCTCCCAAAGCCCTCCCAGCATTCTACGCATAACATTTACCTTTAGAAGTGCTTTGACTACACATCGGAAAACCATCGCCTGCAGAATGCGTATGCAATGCATTGTAATTATTTCAGTACAAACCCCCTTTTCTGTCTTATTTGCTGATACCAGGATTGCAACACGACAGTAGTCCAATTTCCAGTGAACAAAAGGTTTGATTACTCAAATGAACACAAATATGCTGCATTTATAAAAAGTATCACCATATCAGACTTAATATCACATTGTTTAAAGGGTGAGGGGTGCGTACACATAATATGCTACATGTATACAGTCTATTGCAGTATTACACAGGCTTAAGATTCCAGTTCTGTAAGGGTGTGGGTGGCGACCTTTCTGGGAGCTCTTTTGTACTGCATTTATTGAATGTATTTAGTGTTTCACTGCCTCAGAATACTGATTGTTGCTTTATCTCCACAAATACATTCAAAGCAAGGTGTGGGGTGCAGGGGGGGCTTGCCCCCCTGCTGGTGCAGGTACTGCACAAACTTATAGTAAAGGGCAGGGCAGGGGTTATGTTTTGAGTTTTGGCATTTCTTTAACTAGTTCACTGTTGCAGTTACTTGAAAATAGTGTTTTTCCTCAGCAGCCCAGGAGTGTGTTTTGCTTCAAGTGTTTTCTTTGTGTTTGGACATACAAAGATTCTGACCTGCTAATAGTTGAACAAACCTGCATTTCTTTCCTGCGCATACTGATATATGTAGCATTTTTCATTTTCTCTGAGTGCTGCCACTTCCCCAGTCTGCCATACAGATGTCTCCCCCATAGCTCTTCACTATGTTGACAACGGTCAGTCAATGAATATTCAGCATGTCACTTGGTAATCTGCATGGCTTGCCACTCAGCATGCAACGTCACATGGGCTTGCCCTGTCAGTCATGTAGACCACGCCTATTCCTGCACAACAATCACGGTGGGGTAGTGTTCTACTACAAAGTGTATATGTCTGTCTATGTTTGTATACAGTTGTACTACAGTGAGGGGGAGGTATATATCTATATAGTTTTGGGTATTCATACAAACACATATACATCTTTAGCTACATATCCGGTAATGTTGACTGGTATTGCTGAATACTGTGTTCCGTGTGCATGCCGGCCAACCTTGTGTGCCACGTATGCTTTGCGGTACCTACGACTGACTCCTTTAGTGTACACAGAGTCACACATGACATCGGACATTGGATACGGTGTGCTTAAGGCACTTTCAAGCGGTTGTATGCAGGTTTGTGCAGAGGTTAGCACTGCTGACTTCTGGTCACAGTGTCTTACATGCAGTTAGCGTCTCTTTTGCTTGATCTTTGTCGGAGATGCTTCACCCCACCCAAACACACTTGTACATGCTTACTAGTGCTTACATATGCTTACTACTACTTATCTGTGCTTATGCCTGCTTACTGCTGACTTATTCATTATGGTACTGACTCTTCACATATGCATTTCATGCAGTACTCCAGGTCATCTTTAAATGTTATTTGGTAAGTTATACAGCAATAAAATGTACATAAATGTTCATGTACAGATTACAAATGGAAAATGGTATGTGCTGCAGTGGGACTCGAGCTGGGAATGCCTCCTCGTTAGGCAGATGCTCTGACCACTATGCTATTGCTATGCTGCTTCATTTGCTATATCTTCGTTGTTACCCTCTTCAGCCTTTTATGCTGATTTACCCGTAGCTAAGCGATGGGCGAACCCGTGCATCTACTGTTAGCTGTACTCGGACTTGTAATTAAATTACTACAAGGGTTTCTTCGTGCTTTTTTCAGTGTACTATTGCTGTTGAACACATGGGGACTGTTGGTGGAGATATGCGGACACTTATGAGCAGTCTCGCTCTTTTATGTACACATTCTTCTGTTCTACTTTGCAGGGGCATGTTTATTCTGTGAGCTCTGCTATCAGACACACCCCCTGCACTCATCCGTGCTCTGTGCAGCATTAGGTGTTCAGGCAGCTCGCCTTCCTTAATATGCATGGTGCTTTGCAGTCCTCCTCTTAAACTGCCACTTCTGTGCAGGACTAGATTAGTCCTGCATGGAGGATTAATGAATCTGGGGGAGAGTCAACTAAATTATGGGGGTAGTGTCTGAGATAAAACATGTGTTTTAAAAAAGTAGCCTGTTTGAAAAATTCTCTATCAGAGCTAATAAGCCTGGATAACCTAATGAACTGTCCCTTAACTAGATTTTTCTTAATGAAGAGACGATGTTGACTAGAAAAATGTAAAATGTTATTTTTGTATGTGTCCTTCCTGTAGATAGTGGAATTTACAGTACCTCTAGATGAAATGTTAATCTCAGTGTCAAGAAAATTGACTGTAGTGTCACAACATGACTTGACTAATTTAAGGAAACCAAGGCTGTTCTGTAGGTCTGTGAATGTCACCTTCCCAAACGAATATGATGTCATCAATGTAACGCTTATAAAATTTAACCTGTTGGAAGTTAGGGACTAGAATGTAAGTATTGATATTGCCAGGAAGACACAACTAAGTTAGCAAAGGCAGGTGCTAACTTAGAACCCATCACTACCTTTTTGATTTGTTTATACACTTTGTTATTAAAAAAGAAGTTACTGTTTAAAACTATGTTAACTAACTTAGTTATAGTGTTGATTTTAGTAGAAGAAAATGTAGTGTTGTTAGGAAGAAACCAATTAAATAAACCCATCCCTTCCTTGGATGGAATGTTGGCATAGAGAGCCTCTATATCAAGGGTGGCAAAGATGCAGTTGGAAATGCTATGTCTGAGGAGAAAGATTTTGTTTAAAAATGTCCATGAATCTTTGAGGTAGTAAGTGGTGGACTGTACTAAAGGATTTAAGATGGCATCTAAAAACTGAGCTATGTTTTCTGTTTTAGTTTTTTTGTTAGATATTATGTGACGAAATGGAGGATTCGTGGTGTTCTTATGGATTTTGGGAATGCCAGAAAGCCTTCTCAAACTAGGTGCATCAACAGATAAATAAAAATATTCTTCAAGTGAAATGGCTTCATCATTTTTCAACTCTTTTAAAATGTTAACAACAATGTGAAAATGTTTGTGTACTGTTTTAAGATCAACAAGGTTAAAGAAATCATTGTTACATAATGTTTCTTCCATTTTAATGACATATTCTTCTTGTTCCATTAATAGTAACCCTGTGCCTTTGTCAGCACACATGATGCATAAAGACTTGTCTATGGTAAGTTCAGATAAAGCATTTTTTCAGGAATGGAAATATACCATTTATCAGTAGTGTTCAAGTTGCAATGTTTCCCGATGTCCTCTTCACAAACCTTTAAAAAAGTTTGAATACAATTATTTAGTGCTGGATTGCACAAGCTTCTGGGTGTTTTTTTGTTCTTGAACAAATTGTTCCTTTCTTTGGTGACTTTGATCTGCTTATCAAAGTCAGAGAACTTAATTGGCAACTTTGTTTAAATTCTGAAGCATTTCCAGGTTTAAATGACTCAGTTAATATTAAATGTGCACTGAAATGGTACAGCTAACTCATTAACATTCATATAGGATAATGTATTACTTTCTCTTTATTCCTATTTGTAAGTTCATATTCTCCTTACATTCTTCCATTGGCTACTGTACATAGCATGTAAATATGTTTCCCATTGGATATTGTATGTTCACATGACTATTTCACTGTATATCTTACTGTACTGTCAGTTATACGTGTTTTCTAAAGAAGTTCTGATATCCTAATAGAACAAAAGCTTAAACATCAGTCCAGTGTCTGAGTCTTTTGTTTTATTTGTATAATATGCTTTTTTATTTTACAATATGTTATACAATTTACTTTTGAGTACTTCAGAGTGGCCATAAGGAAGTTTTATTGATTGAAATATATATATATATATATATATATATATATATATATATATATATATATATATATATATGGGTCTAGGTTAGAAGATCGACAGCCGACATCACAGACAACGGATTAGCGGGCGCCAGATGATCGACACTCGGAAGACCGATGCTACGGATGAAAACGCCGACGCCAGGGATAGTGACTTGGAAAGAAGGCTGTGTGAGTATGCGGTGGTGATGGATGTTGGGGTGCGAGTAAGGTAAGTGTGGATAGTGACAGTCTGTGGGGATAGGGGTGGGTTAAGTGAGTTAGGGTTAGGGCGCAGGTTAGGTAAGTGTGTGGTAGTGGCAGTTTTTTGGGTTAGGGGCGGGTTAAGTGAGTTAGGGTTAGGGCGCGGGTTATGTAAGTGTGCGGTAGTGGTATTTTTGGGTTAGGGGTGGGTTAAGTGAGTTAGGGTTAGGCTGGGTTAGCTGAGTGTGCGATAGTGACGGACCTTAGGGTAAGGGTTTGGGTTAGGGTTGTACATAGTTGTGTGTGTGAGGTTTAGTGTGGGTTTGTGAGGATTTTGGTGTGCTTGTGTTCTGTGTGTGGTTTTTGGATAAGGGGATGTGTTTTGTTAATTGATTGTTGTTATTGTGGTGTGTGCAGTGTATGGGGTTTCGTGTTTGTGGACCGTCGGTTACTTGTTTGTCGGGCATGTGAGGTGTCGTGTTTATGGTTTGTCGATAATGTGGTGTCGATGTTTCTGTTGTCGGTGAAAGTGGCTGTCGATCTTATGACCTAGAACCATATATATATATATGAACCTAGCCACTGGGGATGCACAAGCCAGTGCATTTCTTTGTGCCGGTCTCAAGCTCGGATAAATGGGGAGGGTTGTGTCAGGAAGGGCATCCGGCATAAAATTTTGCCAAATCATACATGCAGACAAAAGTACACATATACATACCGGATCGGTCGAGGCCCGGGTTAACAACGACCGCCACCAGTACTGTTGGCCAACAGGGTGCTGGCAGAAATTGGGCTACTGTTGGCCGAAGGAGGAGAAGAGGTGGAAAGCATGGCTGAAGGCTAGGACTGTGATAATGAGGGTCGGAACTTTGAATGTTGGCAGTATGACTGGTATAGGGAGAGAGCTAGCTGATATGATGAACCGAAGGAAGGTTGGTATATTGTGTGTGCAAGAGACCAGATGGAAGGGGAGCAAGGCTAGGTGTATCAGAGGTGGATTCAAATTGTTTTATCATGGTGTGGATGGGAGGAGAAATGGCATAGGCATTATCCTGAAGGAACAGTATGCTAAGAGTGTTTTGGAGGTGAAAAGAGTGTCAGATAGAGTGATGTTTATGAAGCTGGAAATTGATGGTGTAATGATGAATATTGTTAGTGCATATGCTCCATAAGTTGGGTGTGCAATGGATGAGAAAGAAAAATGTTGGAGTGAGTTGGATGAAGTGGTGATGACTGTACCCAAGGGTGAGAGACTGGTGATTGGAGTAGATTTCAATGGGCATGTTGACGAAGGGAACAGAGGGGATGAGGAAGTGATGGGTAGGTGTAGTGTTAAGCAAAGGAATGCAGAAGGTCAGATAGTAGTGGAATTTGTAAAAAGGATGGACATGGCTGAGTTGAATACGTATTTTAACAAGAGGGAGGAGCATAGGGTGACATACAAGAGTGGAGGAAGATGCACACAGGTGGATTATATCTTATGAAGAAGGGCCAGTCTGAAGGAGATTGGGGACTGTAAAGTGGTGGCAGGGGAAAGTGTAGTTAGGCAGCATAGGATGGTGGTTTGATGACATTGGTGATCAAGAAGAGGAGGATGAGTGTGAGGGCAGCACCAAGAATCAAGTGGTGGAAATTGAAAAATGGTAATTGTGAGGTGATGTTCAGGGAAGAGTTAAGACAGGCACAGGGTGGCATTAAAAAGTTACCAAATAGCTGGGTAACTACAGCAGAGCTAGTAGGAGAGATGGCTAGAAAGGTGCTTGGTGTGACATCTGGAAAGAGGAAGGAGGACAAGGAGACCTGGTGGTGGAATGAATAAGTACAGGAGAGTATACAGAGAAAGAGGTTGGCGAAGAAGAAGTGGGATTGTCAGAGAGATGAAGAAAGTAGACAAGAGTATAAGGAGATGAGGTGCATGGCAAAGAGAGAGTTGGCGAAGGCTAAGGATAAGGCGTATGATGAATTGCATAAAAGGTTAGACACTATGGAGGGAGAAAAGGACCTGTATCAATTGGCTAGACAGAGGGACCGAGCTAGTAAAGATGTGCAGCAGGTAAGGGTGATAAAGGATAATGAGGGAAACGTACTCACAAGCGAGGAGAGTGTGTTGAGCAGATGGAAAGAGTACTTTGAGGGGCTGATGAATGAAGGGAATGAAAGGGAGAGAAGGTTGGATGATGTGCGGATATTGAATCATGAAGTGCTGTGGATTAGCAAGGAGGAAGTAAGGATAGCTATGAAGAGGATGAAGAACGGAAAGGCTGTTGGTCCAGATGACATACCTGTGGAAGCATGGAGGTGTTTAGGTGAAATGGGAGTGGAGTTTTTAACTAGATTGTTTAATGAAATCTTGGAAAGTGAGAGGATGCCTGAGGAATGGAGAAAAAGTGTTTTGGTACCGAATTTTAAGAATAAGGGTGATGTGCAGAGCTGTAGTAACTACAGAGGGATTAAATTGATCAGTCACAGCATGAAGTTATGGGAAAGAGTAGTGGAAGCTAGGTTAAGAAGGGAGCTGATGATTAGTGATCAGCAGTATGGTTTCATGTTAAGAAAGCGCACTACAGATGCGATGTTTGCTTTGAGAGTGTTGATGGAGAAGTACAGGGAATGTCAGAAGGAGTTGCATTGTGTCTTTGTGGATTTAGAGAAAGCATATGACAGGGTGCCTAGAGAGGAGTTGTGATATTGTATGAGGAAGTCGGGAGTGTAAGAGAAGTATGTAAGAGTGGTACTGGATATGTACGAGGGTAGTGTGACAGTGGTGAGGTCTGTGGTGGGAGTGACGGATGCGTTTAAGGTGGAGGTGGGATTACATCAAGGTTCAGCTCTGATCCCTTTCTTATTTGTAATGGTGATGGACATGTTTACAGACCAGATCAGACAGGAGTCCCCGTGGACTATGATGTTTGCAGATGACATTGTGATCTATAGTGAGAGTAGGGAACAGGTGGAGGAGACCCTGGAGAGGTGGAGATATGCTCTAGAGAGAAGAGGAATGAAGGTGAGCAGGACTAAGACAGAATATATGTGTGTGAATTAGAGGGAGGATAGAGGAATGGTGAGGATGCAGGGAGTAGAGGTGGCGAAGGTGGATGAGTTTAAATACTTGGGATCAATAGTTCAGAGTAATGGTGAGTGTGGAAGAGAGGTGAAGAAGAAAGTACAGGCAGGATGGAGTGGGTGGAGAAGAGTGTCAGGAGTGATTTGTGACAGACGAGTACTAGTAAGAGTGAAAGGGAAGGTCTACAAGAAGGTAGTGAGACCAGCTATGTTATATGGGTTGGAGACAGTGGCACTGACAAAAAGGAAGGAGTCAGAGCTTGACGTGGCAGAGTTGAAGATGTTAAGATTTGCACTGGGTGTGACGAGGGTGGACAGGATTAGGAATAAGTATATTAGAGGGTCAGCCCAGGTTGGAAGGTTTTGAGACAAAGCCAGAGAAGCAAGATTACATTAGTTTGGACATCTGCTGAGGAAGGATGCAGAGTATATTGGGAAAAAGATGCTAAGGATGAAGCTGCCAGGTAACATAGGTTCATAGGTTCATAGGTTCATACTAGGCTATCTGCCCGAGGGCATTTACAAGCCTAGCCCATAGTTTTGTGGCTTACGCCACCCCTTTAGTATGGGGAACTATACCCATTATTTTGCTGTGCCTCTGTTGAGCAGTGACACTGAGGTAATCCCTGGGGTATATCTGCGATCTCCCATCCATTGGTCAAGATTTCTCTTGAACAAGGCCAGCGAGGTGCTCTGCCTCACATATACCGGGATTTTATTCCACAGCATAGGGAGTCTTTGGGTGATGAATCTATCCCTCCAGCACGTCCTATTAATAGCCGTGTCGAGGTTTAAGTCTCCGCCCTTGTGACTCTGACGGATCTAGATTTTTGAGGTGAAGCATATTCATCAAATCTGGGTTTGACATGGCCTTGTATGTTAGGCAAAGGTCACCTCTGAGCAAGCGGTGGCGACTGAATAGAGCTGGAGTTCTTTCAGTCGGGCAGCATAGGACAGATGTTTGAGACCCTTTATCCTTTTGGTGAGGAACTTTTGTGGCCTCTCCAGCTGCTGCAAGTGTCGGGTCAGATACATTCCGAATGGGGCATTGTACTCAATCATTGGTCTGATGAGTGATGAGTATAGGGAGACTATGACCTCCCTTGATCTAGATGAGAATCCCTTCATGATAAGGTGGGCAATGTAGAAGGTCTTCCTAACTACTTTAGCTACATGGGTGTCGAATGACAGACTACTATCAACCTGGGTCCCCAGGTCCCTGATAACTTCTTCTGTGCTCAGTGGATTGCCACCTATTTGGTAGCTAGGGGTAACCTTGTTTTTCGAAGGGTATGACTATGCATTTTTGGCATTTAACTTTAGGCCATGGCTCTGGCACCAGTTATCCGTTTCTGTGAGACCCTTCTGAAGGATATCTGTGTCAGATGTGTTTTCTACTATGGCACCCAGTTTGCAGTCATCTGCAAACTTTGTCAGCCATAACCCTCCTGTGTTTGCTTGTACTTGGAAAAGTAGATGCCAAACAAGAGTGGGCCCAGGACTGAGCCCTGTGGTACACCACTTGTGACAGGCTTTGAGTCTGACATGGCGCCAGCAACTCTGACCCTGTGGGTTCTGTCACTCAGCCAGTTTGCAACCCATCTTGTGATGTATGGGTTAACATTTAAGCTGATGAGTTTTTCAATGATACCCGAGTGGGGTATTGTATCGAAGGCCTTCGCCAGATCGAGGTAGGCTGTATGGACTGCCTTTCCCTCATCAATGGCTTTGGTGACTGTTTGAAAAAGTCAACCAAGTTTAGAAGGCATGATCTGCCTTTGACAAAGCCAAACTGGGATGGATCCAAAGTCTGCAAATTCCCTATGTCTTTATTTATGAGGTCCATTATGATCCTCTCCATGGCTTTGCAGATAAGGCTTGTCAAGCTAATGGGCGGTAATTTCCAGGGTCGGTGGAGGCACCGCCTTTGTGAAGTGGGACCACAGTTGCAGTGCGCCACTCCTGGGTGCGTATCCAGAGGTAAGACTATGATTAAACAGCTGTCCTAGCTGTGGGTTTAATTCCTCGTTGAGTTCGTGGAGCACACAGCCGGGGACACCATCAGGTCCCATGGATGCTGTGTTTTTGCTTTGGAGAGAGCAGTTCTCACTTGGGCGTTGGAGATGTTTGGGGGCTGCAATCGCTTGGTATAGATATCTCTCCTTTTGGGGAGGGAGAAGTTTGCACTGAACCTGTCAGCCAGTATGTTGGCAATGTCTGTAGGATCAGTAATCTTCACATCATTTTGAACTAGTTCTGAGCATATCTGGGAGTTTCCTCCCAGGTTTCTAACATAGCTAAAGAAGGCCTTATGATTGTCTTTTGAGTCTTTAGCTATTTTTCTCTCAAAATTTGCTTTGGATGATTTTATGAGAGCTCTTAGTTTTTTACTTATAGTGATCAAGGGTGTCTTACCTTTTAAGGATTTTGCTCTATCTTGTAGTAGCTTCCTCCTTTTGTTGTAGAGTTTGTTTATGGCTGGGGTCCACCAGACTGGGCGCTTGCCTTTGGTACAAAGAGTCTTTGTTTTGCTTGGGATTGCCTTATCCATGCAGTCCTGCAGGTGCTGGTAGAAGGCATTTGTAAGTGATTCAGCGGCTTGAGTACTGTTTTCTGCCGGCTCGGGGGCCTTAAAGGAGACCACACTAGTCTTTAGAAGTATGAAGTCGGCTTTCGAGAAGTTCTTTACTGTGGT
>NC_056739.1:579794774-579799774 GCF_019279795.1 Protopterus annectens | reverse complement strand
TTATTTGTCTTTACTTATGTTTTTGATGATGGACCTAATATTTCTGAGAGGCAGGATCCTGAATTTAAGGTTTTTAGGAAACCCAGTGTTTTTACACCAGCTTGTACATCAGCACTTAATGTCTTCTTCACAGTTTGTGAGAAAGAAATATATCAAGTCATTAATAGAATACAGATGACAAGTTGTAATAATCTGACTAGATTTGAACAACAAGCCTTGAATGATTTGATTAAGAATGAAAATATAGCTATCCGCCCGGCAGACAAAGACCGCTGTGTAGTGATTTTAGATTCTGGATATTATTATGATATGATGAATCGGATGTTGTCTGATACTAATACATATATTAGTGTGGAAGCTGATATTGTGAGTGTGATGAAGAACAGAATAGATAATTGTTTACTTGAATGCTTTAATCTAGGTCTACTTACCAAGGAACTATTTGATTACTTTATTACTGAATTTCCTCTTATTCCTCAGATTCATGGCTTACCCAAGATCCACAAACACCCTACACTCCCACAGCTTAGACTGATTGTAGCTGGGAGTGGTTGGTTGACTCAGGCTATGCCCATTTATTTGGACAAACAACTCTGAATAGCTCTTGACATGAGTGAAGTTGTATTGAAAGATACTGAAAACTTCTTGAGATATTTATATAATATGACCAGTGAGGAGGATGTTTCAGATATTCAATTTTTAGTGACGATAGATGTTGTATCCCTGTTTACATGCATTCCCAACCAGGAATGCATTAGTATGGTCAGGGCAGTTTTGGCTAGGAGTAATAAATTTGACATGAAGCATATTGACTTCCTGTGCATGCTTCTAGAGCTGGTCCGTGAACACAATATCTTTATGTTTCAGGATAAATGTTACTGGCAACAATCTGGCGTGGCTATGGGGACCAGCTGTGCTATTTCTTAGGCCAATTTGGTGATGTCGGAATGGGAATTCCGTCATGTATTGGGACAACATAGAGGTCATATTGCCATATATAGACGTTTTTTGATGACATGTTTATTGGTTGGAAAGGCGACAAGCAAGAGCTTGATTTATTTTTTCATTCTTTAAGTAATAGTAGTAATTTTTTGAAATTTACCCTCACTTGTTCCCAAGTCACTGCTGATTTCTTGGATGTGAACATCCGGCTGGAGATTGGCAAAATGCTGACCAGGATGCATAGGAAGGACTATTATAGACAGTCATATCTCCATAGGCGAAGTATGCATCCACAACATATATTTGAGAACATTGTGAGAGGTCAAGCCGTCAGGGTCTCAAGGTTGTCATGTACTACTTCTGACTTTGAAGGAAGTTTGTCAGATTTGAAGAAAGAGTTTGCCATCAGGGGTTACACCCAAGTAGAAGTTGATCAAGCTTGTGCCAGAATAACCAATGAGCATGATAGTAGAGCATGTCCATATTTTTCTGCTCTGTATAGGCAATCAATTAGATAACCTCATCAGTATTGTTGTCCTCCCATTGTTTTGAAATTTTCCCATGGTGTAAATATGGTGAAAGATATAGTCACCAGGAACTGGCATATTTTACAGACTGACAGTAGGTGTTCCAATATATTAGCAGATGGCCCTAGACATGTATATAAGAACCACAGTAATTTAAGGCAACAGTTATGTTTTCCTAGACATGTCATGTCTGGAACCCAGGTTTTGATGGGTACATCTAAATGTCATAAATGCAATTTTAGTCAGTTTATAGATGAGTCTAGGTTCTTTAGGCACCCTCTCATGGGCTACTTGTGGAAGTTGAGGGCATCTGCTGATTGCTCCACCAGGAATGTAGTTTATTTAGCACATTGTCAGTGCTGTTATAAATTGTATGTTGGCAAGACCAACAGGAGTTTAAAAGAAAGAATTAGGGACCATGTGTATTGCATGAAGAAGCAATATGATTTTAGTGCCTTAGCGAAACATGTTTTGTCTACTGGCCCTGAACATAACTTTGTCTTCCAGGTATTATGTGTGATCAGCTCAGGTCTGCGAGGTGGTGATATAGTGACTCGTACTGAGGTGGTCGAGTTGGAGTAGATCCTGAGGCTGGGGGCACACCTAGCTATGGGGTTGAATGATCATGTCCCCATTAAGCCTGTATTAAGGAATAAATGGCTGTAGGGCATTTATTGTTGTTTGTTTATAAATTTATGAATATTTTTCATGTTTTATTTATTTGTGTTAATGTTTTTATCTTTATTTTTTATTTTTTATCAGATTTTATGCCAGTAAATATTATCTACTTCATAATTCTTTAAGCTGAGAATGTGGCTGCATGAATGTTTGTTTTATTGGCTGTTAAGCTGTTTGAGATGATGTCATTTTTATATAAGTTATTCTGTCCCCATTCATGTTTATCTGAAGAAGCGGTATGGCATTACCATGAAAGCGCTAACTTTCTTTCTCTGCAATAAAGTTTTACGGTACGATTACTTGCTGGTTCATCAAGTTTTTGGATTTAGCTGCACATCGAGCTGTCTTCTGCCTGCTTTGGGGAATTTTACAGTTTTACAGTTTTGTTTGGTTGCTGCTGTTGGGTTTGTTTTTGTTTTATATTTATATATATATATATATATATATATATATATATATATATATATATATATATATGCATGTGTGTGTGTTATATGTATCTATATATATGTGTGTATATATATATATATATATATATATATATATATATATATATATATATATATATATGTGTATGTATATATGTATGTGTATATGACCACACTGAACCCCCGGACCACTCTGGACCCAGGACCACAATTAACAACAGAACTGGGACAGAAATAAGGACCACACAGGCTCTTGACCTGATACTCATGCAGACGGAAATTAATCCCTTCCGTTGCCCGGTCCAGAATACAACAGCACAACTGGAGTACAGTCAAAACAGAGGGGTCTCACAGAGTGCCAGGTCTTTGATTACCAGATTCGAGAGACTGATTAAAACCTACAAAAACTTGGAGCATGACAACTTCTATCTGGAAAGGTGTTTAGAGCTGGATATAGTTCCACAGGGTCTCGGGTGTAACAAATTTCCTAACAGGACTACTCCAAACTCTCAGCTTCACAAAGAACTGGTCAAAATATATAATGACTCTGGACTAGCAGCTATCAAAGCACTCATCCAAAGGAATACTGAGAGTATGGCCACCTACAAGTCTCAAATAGATGATCTGCAAACATGCATCCTGCAGGATCCCACATTTATTGACTTTGCGGAAATGTGGGACAATGTACCGCACAAAATTACTAGGCATGTGGCGACACTGATTGAATGCAAGAAAGGCAAATTGCTTAGGGACATTAAACAATATGAGGAAGGAAAAGCATACCCGATCAGGCTCACATGCTCCTTACACACACGGAGAAGGCCAGCCAGATATCCCACAACCAATCCATTGTCCACAACCGAACTAAGGCCTAAGACAGAATTACAAGAACCCACAAATTGACCCAACACACCAGAGGTGGATAGACTCCTCATCACATCCAGCCCACTAGCAGGGAGTAGTTCCCAGATGATGGTACATACTCTTCCTAGGGGACAGCCAAGACCAGAAATGCCTCTCCAGAATCAGCCAACACAGAGAGATCCAGACACCAGTGAACGTGACCACTACAACAACAATGAGGACAACAACAATACAAACCGCAGGACACCGGACAATGCGATCAATCAAGGAAGGGTTTATCAGACCCCACCAACGAACGACCAGTCTTCCAAAAACACAAGTGGCAACAACAATGTTTTTTTATCTTCAGCAGGATTCACAACCAGAACCAGGACTTATACCAGATTCAGACCTGGGGGGTAATGAATGAAACAGGAATAAAATCGAATAACAAATACCGACCAGGTAAAAACAGAAATCATGGCAAAAAGTCCACAGGTACTCAGGAAACAAATTTAATTCCAAAGTGAACAATCCTCCAAAGTAAAAATGAATCAAGCGCTTTCACCTGGGTTCTCCCAGGCTTTGTCAAGATCTTGACAAAGCCTGGGAGAACCCGGGTGAAAGCGCTTGATTCATTTTTACTTTGGAGGATTGTTCACTTTGGAATTAAAGTTGTTTCCTGAGTACCTGTGGACTTTTTGCTGTGATTTCTGTAATGAATGAAACTGGAACCACAACACCAACAATATTGAGGGAAGGAGGGGGAACAACAATAACAGGGGAAGAAGGAGCGGGAACGGGATACAGTACTAGTATTACTGGGATGGACCACCCTGATCACCCTCCCCATTCACTGATACCAGCACCTGATAGCACTGACTTCAGGTCTCCAGCAGGGTTAGGTGACATCTTTAACCTCACCACACGAGTTTTCTCAGAAAGCCATCATAAGGTACTGAAGAAAGGTTTTTCTTTCATCCCGGCGCAGAGAGCCAACACGGCGGATGTTATCCTGGACCTCAAGTGCTACCTGAGAAAGTTACAACTAAAATTAGATATACAACAATATGAAGAGGAAGAAGATGAGGAAAGCTCGGAAGATAACAACACACCCCTTACCATGAAGAGCCTGTACACTCCTGCACTCTCCAACACACTGAGCCTCTTTGCGAGTATCTGCGAAAGGGATATCAGGAAACTTCTTTCTGTTAAGCCCTCAGCAAAATGGCACAACCTGAACAGGGAAGAAAGACAGGCTTGGAAGGAACTGAGTCAGGACAAATCCCTATGGATCATGAAGGCTGACAAGGGATCCGGGATAGTAGTGATGGAGCAGGAGAGATATATCCAAACACTTGAAGCATCCCTCATGAATAACCAGTTCTACAAAAAGGTCAACATCAACCAGGTACAACAAAACTTTAAACAAATTGACAACCTACTGTTGGAACTGTACCTCAGGGATGAGATCTCTCAAGACAAAAAAGACTTCATGCAGGTCATGACACCCAGCCTTGGGAAAATTTTTTGGAATCCCCAAGGTTCACAAGAACCCTGAAAATCCACCTTTCCGCCATGT
>NC_056739.1:579724774-579787274 GCF_019279795.1 Protopterus annectens | reverse complement strand
TCAATGCCAACTGACCGATGGATACCCTGCAGGCACATCATGCTACCTGTTGGTGTACAACACAAAGGTCAGCACTGCAGTACGCACTACCTAGACTTAATCCACACATGCAATATAGACGGCCATACTGGGCATGCTCACGCACTTCAAAAAATGAAGGCAACGTCAGTCAACAACTTACTGAAAGGTCATACTGGGCATGCTCACACACTTAAACACATGAAGGCCATGTCTGCAGACACCAGTGGACCAGACATATTTGGCAGTCACAATTCTTAGTGCAGACACATGTTAGTATGCACCACTCCTGCCTTGTACACACAATGGATAGGAATACAGACATATATGTAAGGACAACACACTATAATAAGCCAAAGGCAGATGGACATAGATGTTTGGAAGAGAGTGACCATGACAAGGAGCCATCCAGCCCTGTCCCACCCAGCAAACAGCCAAAGGTCCCACAACACATGAGGTGCAGGTGTCACCCACTGCAGATAATAGCCACCAGTATCTGTCAGCATTATAGACTATGTGGTGCATGTGCCAGCTGTGCAACATGACTATACAAGGAAGTAGTCATGTAGTAGCTGTATACACGTACCTGTGACATATGACCCCGTGTGTGCCTGCATGTGGCGTGTCAACCCCTAGATGAATGGGTTCTGGCCCATGCACACACCACCCTCCCCATAGCCCTATTACGACAAGCCTACTGTGGTTATCCAATCTGAAATACACCCTTGGGAGAGCTGTAGCCCAGTAATCTGTGTGGTGTGTCCCATAACTGTGTACTGCTGTAGTGTGATAAACTAGTTAGGTAGGAGTTCTAACCCCAGAATTGGCACCTGTGTGTGTGTCTGATTGTGTAAAGAGCAATGCTTTTTAGGCTACTCACACTTCTTACAATTCATATACTCAACTTTGGTAAGGCTGCTGATGTCACCAACCTATAAATACACCTCTGGGAAGGTTGTAGCCCAGTAACCTCTATAGTGTGTCCTGTAACTGCGTAGTGCTATAGTGTGCTAAAATAATTAGATAGATGTTCTAACCCCAGACGTGGCAATTGTGTGTGTGTGTGCATGTGTGTGTGTGTGTCTGACTGTGTAGAGAGCAATGCTTTTTAGAGTACTCACACTCCTTACAATTCATATACTCAACTTTGCCAAGGCTGCTGATGTCATCAACTTAGAAATACACCTCTGGGAAGGTTATAGGCCAGTAACCTCTGTAGCGCATCCAGTAACTGTATACTGCTGTAGTGTGATAAAGTAGTTAAGTAGGTGTTCTAATCCCATACATGGCAATTGTGTGTGTGTGTGTCTGTCTGTCACTGACTGTGTAGAGAACAATGCTTTTTAAGGTACTCACACTCCTTACAATTCATATACTCAACTTTGCCAAGGCTGCTGATGTCACCAACCTAGAAATACACCTCTGGGAAGGTTGTAGCCCAGTAATCTCTCTAGCGCATCAGGTAACTGCATACAGCTGGAGTGTGGCAGTTCTGGGTGTTTTGTGTGTGTTCCACTGTCTGTGTACAGAGCGATGCATTATAGGCTAGTCACACACAATACATTCCAAATGCCCTACTTTGGTAATCCTGCTGATGCCATCCATTGTAGTATACACCTTTGGGAACAGAGTTCTCTTGTAATCCCCGTGGTGTGTCCTATAACATCTCCATGCTATAGTGTGAAATGGACCTCGGTCTTGGGTTCTATACCCACACATTTCGGTTGTGGATGTTTTGAGTGTGTCTCACTCTCTGTGTAGGGAGCAATGCATTTTGGGCTACTCACTCACAGAACATTTGAAATGCCCTACTTTGGTAATCCTGCTGATGTCATCCATTGTGAAATACACCTTTGGGGAAGGTGTTCTCTAATAATCCCCATGATGTGCCCTATAACAGCTCCATGCTGTAGTATGATATAGACCTTGGTCAGGGGTTCTGTACCCACACATGTTAGTTGTGGATGTTTGAGTGTGTCTCACTGTCTTTGTAGGGAGCAATGCATTTTAGGCTACTCACTCGCAGTCCATTTGAAATGCCCTACTTTGGTAATCCTGCTGATGTCATCCACTGTGAAATACACCTTTGGGGAAGGCGTTCTCTAGTAATCCCTGTAGTGTGTCCTATAACATCTCCATGCTGTAGTGTGGTATAGACTTTGGTCAGGGGTTCTATACCCACACATGTCAGTTGTGGATGTTTTGAGTGTGTCTCACTGTCTGTGCAAGGAGCAATGCACTTTAGGCTACTCACTCACAGTGCATTTGAAATGCCCTACTTTGGTAATGCTGCTGATGTCATCAATTGTGAAATACATCTTTGGGAAAGGAATACTTCAGTAATGTCTGTGGTGCGTACTATAACTGTGTAGTGCTGTAGTATAATAAACTAATTAGGTAGGGGTTCTACTCCAAGGCATGACAAGTGTGTGCGTTTGTAACTTGTATCCTGTAGAGAGGTGGCTGTGAGTGTTTGACACCCGTGGCCAATGTGGAGTGGGTTTTGCATATTTCTTATATGGTGGCCCTAATATATATCACAATGTCAACCATACTGGGATAACAGATGTAAAATAGCTGAGAGGCCTGGGTGCAAAGCCATACCCATACATGTGACATCAAGGTCAAGCAATGACAGTTAGCAACTCCAGTATTACCCAGATCACACTCTCTACCCATGTCTCATACACACACATGCCTAAGCAATAGCCAATATGTGTGTAGTACACTGCATATTGGCCACTGATAGTGACTATGGAGTGATAGCAGTGGGCTACAAAGGGCATGTCACCCTGCCCATCTGTCCAATATGCATGTACCTGCAGACAGTGCACCTCCTCATGTTCCCCAATGGACACCTGCACCACCTGTGGTGCCTTCACATGTGACCCACAACGGACATACCATACCTGACAACATGTCCTGTATGGACAGATGCCACTGACACCAAGGAATGCTGTTAGCATGCTATCAATGTAGGTGCAGGGTAAACCTGCTGCCCATTACCAGTTCCTGCCACAGGTGGGCAAGACTGGCACATCTGATGATAATCCATGTTCACAACATGGGCCAGACACCCCAGGTACAGTTCCACATGTCACTTTACATGCATGTGGGAGGTGCGAAACATCATAGACACCATCCATGTCATGGACTAAGAAACACATACATGGCAGGTGATGCACAGCATTGGCCACACATAGTAGTCACCCAGGTGACTGGATGGGGGATACAATACCCACCTGTGTGGGCAAATGCAGAAACTGCAGCTCTGAGCCACAGTGCAGACCATTGTCATGTGGCCTGATGCCAAGGTATACCCATCACCTACCCTTGTATAGCCTGCTGGCACAGTTGACCACCACACACCCATGCAGACATCCACCCATGCATGTCAGTACTGGCACCCAGTGTGTTTGTGTGTGTGTTGTATGGTGCGTATGGCCACATCCACACTCACTACAACCCCCATGGGCATACTGAAGCATGCTGTCCAATGTCTGACACCTCCTCATAATTTTTGCCCTTTCAACCTCAGTATGACCTGTGTGGTGCATGTGATAACTACACAGTGATGTGTTGTGGCAATCCCACCACTGATGAGTTGTACTCCTGGCCCTGACAAGTGTGTCAATGTGTGTACGTCCCTGTGAGACTGTGGCTATGTTGACGCTGGCACCTGTTCATGCAGACAGGCACGTGTACGTCACCTACCTTATATGTACCATATCCCTGTTGCAGATGTCACTCACCAGCACATATATGTTATGAGTGCTCCAAAACAGGTAACCCATGTGGTGCATCTAATAACTGCATCTAACTGTGATAACACTACATAGTTGTTTGGGGTTTGATACCCTGTGCTGGTAGGTGTGTGACACAAACATGCTACAGTTTTACTCTCTACACCTCTCTGACAGGTATTTGTTCAGAACTCATTGTAAGCACTAAATAAGTTACAAATTACTACAGCACTCAACTTTCCTCACTTGTCTAGAGGAAAACAGGTTTTAGTACTTAATAAATAAGCACCTATTCAGGCATATCTAAAGGTCAGCTCCCGGTGTTTTCGCCTGTCTACCTGATGAATCTGGGCATCTTGGGACAATGCAGCAATTGCCTCATGTACATAGACAACCCTCTCCTCCTACCACCCAACACTAGGACCTGTGAGAGATGCACTTATATAGCCAAACTGGAAGCAAAGCTCTCTTCACCAAAGACTGGCCTAGACAGTGAAGAGGAGAAGGTAAACACTTGCACCGCACCACACTCATCATATAGTCCCTCAAAACCTACACCACCAAAACACACACACAGAACCACAAAACACACACCTACATTTGCAGAGGCTCTCAGTACAAATCTGTCCAAACAACAGAGACCTCCAAAGCAGAAATGCAAGCAACCTCCACTCCCCCAACACAACCCAAATGACACATAACCCACATCCTCAGTGTGCCACTCAACTACAGCCCATAAGGCATAACGTATCCAGCACTCTAGTCATAGGTGACTCTATAGTCAGGCACACTGATGTTCCACTCACCAGGCTAAACAAGGAAAAAGTTACTGTCAGCTGCCTGTCAGGTGCCAGGATCCGCCACATAACGCACACACTCATGTCACTCCACAACAAGTACAAATATGACTCTGTCATTGTCCATGTTGGTGTGAATGACATGAGACGTACCTCCCTGGACTACATATAAAGAGACATGGAGGAGCTCTCTGATCTTGTAGCCCAGGCCAGTATGACCCTAGCCCTGAGTAGCATCCTGCCATCACCCAGAATGACACCACAGTACAAGGACAAAATGATTGACTTTAACAATTGGCTAAGCTTCTGGTGTCATTCTAAGGGAATCCAGTATTTGTCTGCCTGGGATGACATGATCGACAGACCATGCTGCTTTGCCAGAGATGGCCTGCACCTGTCACCCTTGGGATTCTGGATACTGGCAAAGGCTCTTGCCACCCCATATAGCGCCTTTTTTAGGCAAGGTTCAAATGACAAATTCACCATGGTAACAGGTACAAGCAAGCAAAATCTGAGTGTAATGCTACTCAATGCTAGAAGTCTAAACCTCAAAATGCACTCACTCGAGGCACTCCTTAAAATGGAGAACATTGACATCTGTGCAGTGACAGAGACCTGGTTCAAAGCTCCAGAGAGCATCCCCACATTACCAGGCTATAATTCATACCACACCTTTCGGCCAGCAAACCCGGACCGAAACACTAAAGGTGGAGGCGTGTCCATATTCATTAAGGATATCCACACCTCCAAGCTAGTTGCTCAGCATAATGCATCCGAGATTATCCAAGTTCAACTAACTCTGGGCAAAACCGCAATCCAGATTGTAGCTTGCTACAGACTCCCCACTATGTCCCAGGAAACCCACTGCTCTTTTCTTGATACACTGGAAAATATTAAGGTACAACCCAACACTCTAATAATGGGTGATTTCAACTACCCTACCATTAACTAGGAAAACTACTCATGTACCAACTCTTTTTCTCAACGTTTTCTGGAAATCATCAATTCCAACGCATTGGATCAACTTATCCACACCCCCACCAGGGGCAGCAATATCCTAGACCTGGTCATCACCAACAAGGGGGACCGGTGTTCCACACCAGAGGTCAGCTCCTCATTGGTCAGATCCGACCACAAGCTAATCACCCTAGACATCCACATCCCGGTCCCACCCCCATTAGGAAAACAACTGTAAAAAATTTCTCCAAAGCCAACTTCACGCTTCTTAAGACGGAAGTGGCAAACTTCACGACACCCATGCAGATGGACAATAGAGGTACGACTGCTGAATCCTACATAAATGCACTTTATAAGCATTTACATGAGTGCATGGATTGTGCTATCCCTAACAGAACCAAGATGCTATCCTCCAAAAAAAGGAAGCCAATCTGGTGGTCTTCTGCCATAAACAAACTCTACAACAGAAGAAAGAAACTGTTGCAAAAAAGAGTAAAATCCCATGATTGGAGGAACTCCCTAGTCAGCCTCAGTAAGAAGCTGAGATCCCTTATAAGATCCTCCAAAGCTAGCTATGAAAACAAATCGCCACTAATTCTAAGGACAACCACAAAGCATTCTATAGCTATGTCAAGAATCTTGATGGCAACACCCAGATCTGCTCTGAGTTACAGCACAAAGGCAGGAAAATTACAGAACCAACTGATATTGCCAACATCCTGGCATCATTGTAATGTACCGCTGCTAGCATGTAATGGCCCTGTGGACTGCAGCAGAGATATTGGCCAATATATGTGGAAACATAGGTCTCAACCTCTTAAGTGGCCAATGTGGAACACAGACCCTAACAATGTGTGACAAATGGTCAAAATGTGGAACACCCTATTTTCGCACTGCGCAAAAACGCGCCATTGCCATGGAGCATGGTAGAACTGTAACATTCAATAACACACACTTCTCAGATCCAAAAACCTTTGATAATCTGCAATACCATAACCACACCATAAGTAAATGAAACAGCACTTAGAAAATGTAGTAAATGTGATTTTTATTTTTGTAAACAGACATATTGCAATTCACACAAAGTTTAGACCAAGTTAAACATCCTATCATACGTCTGATGTAGACTTATTGTATGCTGCTGTGGCTTTCTTGGCAGCCTCTAAAACATGTAGTAAATGTGATTTTTATTTTTGTAAACAGACATATTGCAATTCACACAAAGTTTAGACCAAGTTAAACATCCTATCATATGTCTGATGTAGACTTATTGTATGCTGCTGTGGCTTTCTTGGCAGCCTCTAAAACATGTTTTGGCAGCTTAATATCACAGACATCCAGTTCTTCATTCATTTTAATTGCCAACAAAGAGTTCAGTGTTTTTACACTCAGAGACTGACGCAGTTCAGTCTTCACTTTCTGCACCATACTAAATGCTCTTTCCGCTTGTGCATTAGAGTGTGGCAAGCAAAGTAGGCTCATCATCAGCTGCTTAAAGAGTGGCAGTTTCCCTTCAGTGCAAAGGTCCCTCAGAAGGTGTGCCCAGTACTGTGACACACATGAGTGGGACCCGTCTACTGGGCCTGTCAGATTCCCCATGTCCTCGATCTGATATTGGGTGAACTCATCGATTAGTTGTTCGGCCTCAACATCATTTTCACATACACCCAGACGGAAGCCAACATCTCTGACAAGCCCTGAAGAAATGTCCAATTTTTTGGCTGGATTAATAAGTAATGCAGCATCTTTCAGTAAGTGATCCTGCATGGGAAACTTTTTTCAGCATTTTCTGCAGCACTGCAGCATAAAAAGCTGCAACTTTTTTATAAAAGTTAAATTCAATGACTGTTCCGGCAATATCCTCCTCATGGCTGTTCATGTACTGCTTGACTTCACAGCCAATATGAAGTTCACCATTTGGTAGAACACAGTTACTGTCAGTCAGCACTGACACATCACTGTGTTTGATTAGTCTGACAGCAGATGCAGGTCTGAGGAGTCTGCCAGCATACTGCTGCAGGAGTTTATGCACAGTGGCATGCAGTGTCAGTAGCTGACTTTCTCTGCTCTGAAGCTGTATGTTGAACTCCAGTAAGGGTTCCAGTGCATACTTAAGGAACATAAAAATCATATGCACTTCATGACTCTGCAAGATTTTAGAAATTAAGTCAATCTTAGCAGACCATGGCTCTGCAGACAGAAAATACAAATTTAGAGCTGGCCACATGTCCAGGTTTCTGTTAATAACCTTACCAAGACTGAGCCATCTAGTAGGTGCATGTCTAATGATCTTGAGGGGGTCAATATCTGTGAACAAAGCAAATTCCTGCAGTTTTTGTTGTCTTTGTGCACTGGAACTGAAATGGCAGTACAGATCTGATACAAGTTCTTCAACTGGTGAATGTAGTGGTTTTACAACAGCCTTACTGCAGAGATCTGCCAAGTGGCAGAGACACCCCATGTTTACCATTGTGGGCTTCACCTCCTTTAAACGAGACAGCACAGAATTGTGTTTTCCAATCATTGAGGCAGCATTGTCTGAAGGAAAGCCCACAATGTTGGAAATTGGAATGTTAAATTTTGTCAGGCTGGACATTAAAGAATCAAACATTGCTTGTCCAGTTCCGGACACACATTCTGGCATATCAAGGAACCTTGTCACATTTTTGCTTGCCTTTTCATCAAGGTAACCAACAAGGATGACTAACAGTTTGTCATCTCCCATGTCTGTGCTTTGGTCCATATACACACAGAATGGTGATTTCTGGCAGGCTGCTGCAGCATCATTCTGGTAATGAGGCCCCAGCACATCCCGTGCAATGCATGCTGCCTTTGTCGCTCCACATGTCATTTTACGGAGAACATCTTGATCCTCTCCACACTTCTTCATAAATTTCAGGATGTGTTCTCCTGCTGCAAATGATAAGTTGTGTTTAGCAAGGAGAGACACAAAACCAACCTCTGCCTCAACCACCTTTGTACTTGCTAAACTTTGTGGTCCAAAGAAATCCACCATAGATCTTCCAGCTGCATGCTTGCAATTCTGCCTGTGTTTCTCACTGTTAGCATGTCATTGCAGGTCATGTCGGCCCCCATGATGGATTGTGAAATCCGTGTTACAAGTCTTGCAGAAGGCAAATTTCACTCCGCGCCTACTCATAGAAAGCCAGTCAAAGGCACTTGCCCAGCTTGGCTGAAAAATTGTGTACCCTCTCTTCTTTGGGGTGTGAGCTGTATCTACATCCCTGTCCTCACTGTAGTCTGGGTAGTCTATACCTAGCAGGTTTGCAAAACAGTGGTGTTAGACAATGAATCAAATGGGGCTACAGTGCAGAAAGGAAAATTAGAAGATGTCCTCAATAGCAAAGATATAAGACAATAGGGCCATAACCTACCCATATCACTGGAAGTTTCCTGACTTTGCACCCTCTTCTCTTGCTCATCTCTGCTCCTTTTGTTTACTATAAAGGCTTGCATGCTTCACTTCCTTGCCTCAATGACACTTTCAATCCTCTGGTGCTCACTTGCCCACCTATCTTTATCCAAAAACAAAGTCAATTAGTTTCAGAGACGTACAAGGGTGACAAGCAGCAAAAACATACAAACACTTTAAATATTGCTATTATAAACCTAGAAAGTTGCTAGAAGAGGACATGTCTTTGCATATGGTTTCTCCCAAAAAAAAAAAGGCAATTACTTTGAGACGTACTAGTGGACAAGCAGCGGAAACATGCAAACATTTTAAAATATTGCTCTTATAAACCTAGAAAGGGCAATTACTTTCAGAGATGTACTAGGGTGACAAGCAGCAAAAACATACAAACACTTTAAAAACTGCTCTTAAAAAAACTAGAAAAGTGCTACAAGGACCTGTCATGGCATACAGTCCCCCCCCCAAAAAAAATATATATAAAATAGACATTAGGGACAAGCAGCAGACCTGTCTTTCCATACAGTTTCTCCAAAAAAAAAAGGCAATTACTTTGAGACGTACTAGTGGACAAGCAGCAGAAACATGCAAACATTTTAAAATATTGCTCTTATAAACCTTGAAAGGGCAATTACTTTCAGAGATGTACTAGGGTGACAAGCAGCAAAAACATACAAACACTTTAAAAACTGCTCTTAATAAACCTAGAAAGTTGCTAGAACAAGGACCTGTCATGGCATACAGCCCCCCCCCAAAAAAAAAAAAAATATATAACAGACGTTAGGGACAAGCAGAAGAAACAGACACTTTAATATTGCTGTTTTAAACTTAGAAAAGTTGCTAGAACAGGATCTGTGGGACAAGCAGCACAAATACAGACTAAATATTGCTTACACACTAAGAAAGTTGATAAAATCACAGGGTCTGTGCTAACATAAGGGAAATATTTGCAACTATTACAGACTAAAACACTTACCTCTGCTCTGTCTACCACTTCAGCTGAGCTCCTCAACTCAATACAATCCAAATACACAAAGTCGAAAATCCCGGTTGTCCAGCAGCACAGCAGAAAGAAAAATCTCAGCCCTTGTATAACACTGCAAACAGACTTCTCTCGCCAAGTCACCTCTCCTGGCAGGCAGGCTAACATCCACCGACTCCCGTCTTCTTCTCCCCTGATGTCTTCGATCTGGACTGCAACTGGCACCGCTCCTTCCTTCTTCCAGCCTAGTGTTGAAACTCCAACAATCGAGATTGAAAACAAAAAAGTAAAATTCCTGATTCCTGGAAGCCTTTTTCAAGCCATTATTTTGGCGCGAAAAGGCTTCCAGGAACATGATTGGCCTCTATTTGGGAGCTCTCATTGGCTCCCATCCTCCTCAGATTCTCTACTTGATTGGCTCATAGACAGAGTTCACGATTGGCCGTAAATGCGGTCTATGAGACCATCAAAAACTGCAGAGCACAGCCAACGCAGAAGGGTAGCAGAGCTATGCATTGGTTTGTATACCGCAATGCCGATTGGCAGTAATTGATAAAAATTGAAAAAAGATTGATAAAAGAAAAATTGATAAAATATAAGGAGTAAGCGGTTTCGTTTCCATAATACGACCGAGACTCCCACTTGCTCTGTGTACCGTGATATCTGTTTATTTATTTAAAGTACGTCGTGAAAGAATTCCTTCATGTGATGATTTATTTCATTACGTTTACACTTTATAGATGTTTTTGGTCTGACTGACAAGCAAACGAATAATGAATTGTTTATGTATTACTACTGTGTTAACATCCAGAGTTTGTTACAGTCCTTCAAAAAGCTATCTAGTGACAAAAAACACACAATGGCTACCACTAACACTAGAAGAAATAAATATCCTAAGGTCTAACCAAAGCAAAGAAACTTTTTTTTAAATAACTCACATAAAAATCTTAGGAGAAAAGAACTAAGCAAAGCTGGAAAAACTAGTCTCTCAGTAGGAGAGGAGTAGAGATGCGGATTACTGTTAAAAGGATACACCAAAAAGATTTTGAACGCTCATCCCTAAACCACATCTGATGCTCAGGTGACAAACAAGATATAAGGTATAAGGGAAGAGTGCATAGAATTAAGGGTATAGAAGTCAGAACCCTGGATCCATGAAGCTTCAGAGATGGGTCCGAGATCAGATCCGATTGGAAATGACAACCCATTCTTTGAATCGGTTGAAAATAGACATTACATCACTGACATGAATTACACAAAAATTAAAATTGTAAACATTATCTTACAACTGACAGTCCAAGAAAAATAACAGCACTTAGCATAAGACAAACTCATATACTGAAAAGCCCCCCCCCAGAACTTCTCTGACCAACAATGGTGAAATGTTAACTGCTATTCTATCCTCAAAAGCCCACAACAGGAGAGCTCTTCTACAGTAGGAAAGCTTTGAAGCTTTTGGTGGAAGCATGGAAGGTACCCTTAAGCTTTGGAAGCTGGCCGTCTGTTATATCCTTTGCAAGATATAAACCGAACATCTAAGAGTGTCACTCATCTGTCCTTTAATATAGTAAGAGGCTCGGTTTGGGTTGCAGATTAGATTACAAAGCAGAAAAAAAAACTAAATAAATAAAATACAGCAGCAGTGTGTGTGTGTGTGTGTGTGTGTGTGTGTGTGTGTGTGTGTGTGTGTGTGTGTGTGTGTGTGTGTGTGTGTGTGTGTGTGTGTGTGTGTGTGTGTGTGTGTGTGTGTGTGTGTGTGTGTGTGTGTGTGTGTGTGTGTGTCAGAGAGAGAGAATCAAATCCAGAGTTTGTGCAGAGGTACTACAGTATAAATCAGAGAAAACAGAATATAGAAAGTGACTCAAAACCAGGACTTTTAATGTCTTATTGGGGTTAGCTGTGGGACATGAGACACTGCACTCAAAATCAGGACAGTCATGTGCAGACTGGGATGGGTGGTACCCTATAACTTCATATTTGGGATCTAAATAGCGTCATTAACTTTATATATTTAAGGTATTAACCTTGTTTGTAAGGAGATGTCATCTCTGTTTACACAGTCATTAGGAAATGTTAAAAAAGATATGGTCGCTGTGTGCTACAGTTTAGGACTTAAAAGGCTAGTATTAAGGCATGTTTTATTCAAAAGACACATGACATGTTCCACATAATGATCTTTATTTTCCATTACTATTTTCTAAGCAATCACTCAAAATAGAGTAACGGATTACACTGCAGTAACTTGATGTTCAAAGACATAATTACAAATGACACTGCACACATAGCACTTTACAACAACAAATATAGAAAGTGATGGATAGTCTTGTTACATCGTTTTAATGAAGACATTTCTTTCTGATAAAAAGAAATGTATTCATGATAATTTAACTTGAATTAAGAACACCTACAGCTCACCTCACGGTTGTATTATATGCTTCTTGACTAGCCTGTGTTATGTGACCAGTCAGCCGCAAACAGACTTCTCTCTCCGAGTCACCTGTCCTGGCAGGTACTGGGCAGGCTCCGACTCCTGTCTTCTTCTCCCCTGATGTCTTCGATCTGGACTGCAATTGGCACTGCTCCTTCCTTCTTCCGGCCTAGTGTTGACTACAACAATCAAGATGGAACACAAAAAAGTAAAATTCCCTCCTGATTCCTGGAAGCCTTTTTCAAGCCATTATTTTGGCGCGAAAAGGCTTCCAGGAACACGATTGGTCTCTATTTGGGAGCTCTCATTGGCTCCTGTTCTCCTCAGATTCTCTACTTGATTGGCTCGTAGACCGAGTTCATGATTGGCCGTAAATGCGGTCTACGAGCCAATCAAAAACTGCAGAGCACAGCCAACACGGAAGGGTAGCAGAGCTATGCATTGGTTTGTATACCACAGTGCTGATTGGCAGTAATTGTGGTACACAAACCAATTAAAAGCCTTGTAGTGGAGCCACAGCTGTTCAATGCAGAACAGCGGAACAGTGGCTTTGCTCTTCATTAAATGCAGAGCGTTCCGCATAATCCGGAGCACTTGGATGCTCTGTGTGGAAATTCTGACACACCCTGTATAGTCCAGAGGTATACACATAAGCCCTTAGTGCACAACATGTGTAACATGCCTGCCAATATGGATGTAGACAGCCATGTAGATGAGTATAACACATAACGACTGGTATACATTTGCCACCAGGGGTTATGCATTCACACACTCCTGTCTGGCCTGACACATAATGACTGCTGGTGCAGGGGTGCCATGGCCACATTCTACCCACTAGATGTTGACATACATCTGTACAGCATCCCACTGCTCTGTCTGACGTATATGACTTTTAAGGGCGGCATGGCAGCAGTACATCTGGCAAGTATCTGCACATGACATCTCACTGGATAAGTACACTAAGCTGCTAGGCATGTGACAATGCACTGTGCAGGCTACAGGCGGACTGGCTCAACACTGGCCTACATTCCCTTTGGGGGAATGCACATGTACCTGCATATATAGCAGGCTCCACAGGCATGTCACAGCACAGGGTAAGATAGACCTGTGTGAAAGTGCATAACCACAACCAATGTGAACACAGCCACAGCCTCATATGGTAAGCTAGCATAATATTCCAGTATATGGACTATCTGTTCTACACCATCCTCATATGTGCCATTCACAGAATGACCCTACATATACTAGGCTGCTACACAGTTTGGTCTCATGGCTGTCTGTGGTATGGGACATGTGTGTGTATGGCCGTACGAACATGTACACCAATACAGTACCATGCAGTGGGGCAGCATGTAACATCAGATAGGAGGGGAGCTAGAACAATGACATCTACCACAGTCTGTACACAGGCTAAAGTACATATTAACAATGCACACATTGCCCACATTCACCATAAGTACAAAGACCTCAGTACTGTACAATCATCCACAGAATGTCCATGTTATGACATGAAATATAACCCCTACTGTACATAACATGTGTAGCAGTCTGATATATCACTGGCTTGTTATAAGATATGATGACACTAATTATGGTGTATGGCACATATGCAGCACTTCATGTACAACATATGTACAAAGGTTGACAGAGGTGTGGCTTGATGCACATATACAGGCTCAATATTGACATGTTGCTGTGATACCCTCATGCATTTACTGTTGTAACAGGGTTTGTTGCATCATATGTCCTATGAGGGATATGAAGTCAGTAACTGGCATGGCCTTCACCATCTACAGACTGCAATCCTCAGATACCTTCTGCAGTCCACAGATAGATTCTCTGTGGCTAACACATGAAACCAAAGGCACAACACTGGCCAGTCTGCAGATGACCCTGCAGATGGGGATTCCTCATAAACATGGAACTGACATGGCAGGTATTGCAACATGTATAACAGCCATATCCAGACAAACACTGTTAAACCAACATTACTCCAAATGCAGTATAGCAGCACTTACAGTCTGTAGTCAGGTTAGGCACATCCCCCTCCTGTTTGTTGCCCTCCTTTCACAGTGTATGTTGTTAGAGGTAAATCCCCAATCCATCTGAGATACTGTTTGCCAAACAACAGCTCTAGTTCTTGTCAGAGTGAATGAAAAGGGCCATCACCACCACGATGTTCCTAGATATTGGAGTGTGTTTCCATGCAATTGGCTATGGGAATGTTACCACAGCTGTTCCACATGCAGCCAGCTAGGAGAGGGCTGCAATTCATGCAGAGGCCATCAGCTGATCATGAGCATCACTTAAAATACTCATGCTGCTGCCTAAGCAAAGAAGGTGTGGGTCTCCCCATCCACCAGAGGGAGTGGGTGGGAGAGGCAGACAAAGGTTCATAGGTAGGTACTAGGCTATTGGCCCTAGGGCCTATACAAGCCTAGCCAAAAAGGTACCCTGGCTTTCAACACCCAAGAAAATTATTTTCCTGTGCCCCTGTCAAGCAGAACCACAGAAGTGATCCCTGGGGTGAATTTCCTATTACCCACCCAATCATCAAGATTTTTCTTAAATAGTGTTAATGAGGAGCTCTGTTTGACAAAGATAGGTAGTCTGTTCCAGAGTATGGAACAGGACAGGACTCTATCCCTGGGACAGGAATCTATCCCTCCAGCATGTTCTGTTTATTGTGGTGACAAGGTTTAGGTCCCTAGAGCGTGTAGCTCAGAGGGATTGTGATTTCATTAAGTGGAGCATGTCCAATAGCTCTGTTTGACATAGCTTTGTATGTTAGGCAGAGATCGCCTCTGAGTAGGCGATATGCGACAGAGTAAAGCTGGAGTTTTTTGAGTCAGTCTGCGTAAGGCATCTGTTTGAGGCAGTAATCCTCTTTGTGAGGTATTTTTGTGGCCTTTCCAGTTGTTGTAGATGTCTTGTGAGGTATATACCAAAAGGGGCGTTGTACTCTATTATGGGTCTAATGAGTGATGAGTAAAGGGGAACAATGACCTCTTTTTTTCTGGATGAGAAACCTTTTGTGATGAGGTGTGCCACGTAGAAGGATTTCCTGACTACTGTGGTGATGTGATTATCAAAGGAGAGACTACTGTCCACCTGTGTCCCAAGGTCTCTTATCACACTTTCGGTGTTAAGTAGACTACCGCCTATGTGGTAGTTCATGGGTACAGAGTTTTTACCAAAGGGGGTGACAATGCACTTTTTGGCATTGAGCTTGAGACCATGTCTTTGACACCAGGCATCTGCCTCAGTGAGGCCCTTTTGTAGGATGTCCACATTGTTAGGAGTTTCAATTATGGCTCCTAGTTTGCAGTCATCTGCGAATTTAGTTAGCCAAAGACCTTCTGTGTTAGCCTGTACTTCAGAGAAGTAGATACCAAACAGGAGAGGACCCAGGACTGAACCATGTGGTACTCCACTTGTCACTGGTCTGAAGTCTGATTTGGAGTCTGCTACTTTCACGGTGTGGGTTCTGTCAGTAAGCCAGTTGGCAACCCATCTTGTGACATAGGGATTTATACCTAGTTTAGTGAGTTTATCTATAATTCCAGAGTGGGGGATGATGTTGAACGCCTTGGCGAGATCTTGATAGGCTGTGTGAATCACCTTACCCTCATCTATGGCTTTGGTGACTACTTCAAAGAAGTCTATCAGGTTTAGGAGACATGATCTGCCTTTTACAAACCCAAACTGTATGGGGTCCAGAGTTTGGAGATCTCCAATGTCTGTTTATGAGTTCCATGATGATACGTTCCATAGCCTTGCAGATGAGGCTCGTCAGGCTAATGGGGAGGTAGTTCCCGGGGTCTGTTGTGCCCCCCCCCCTTTGTGGAGTGGGATAACTGTTGTGGTGCACCATTCAATGGACACAAAGCCAGAGGTGAGGCTATGATTGAACATGGTACTTAGGTGGGGTGCCAGTTCATTCTGTAGTTCATGTAGAAGGCAGCCTGGGATGTTGTCAGGTCCCATGGATGCTGGGGTCTTGGCTTTGGAGAGTGAAGTTTTTACCCATGCAGCCATGATTACAGGAATTTTGCATTCTTCTGGTATAAAGATGGGCTCTTTAGGGGATGAGAGGAGGGTAAAGTTAGCACTGAACCTATCTGCCAGGATGTTGGCAATATCAGTTGGTTCTGTATATTTAGTGTCATTGTGCTGTTAACTCAGAGATTTTTGACATAGCTACAGAATGCTTTGTGGTTGTCTTTAGAATCTTATAAGTGATCTCAGCTTCCTACTGAGGCTGACCAGGGAGTTCCTCCACTCATGGGATTTTACTCTCTTTTGCAACAGTTTCTTCCTTCTGTTGTACAGTTTGTTTATGGCAGGGGACCACCAGATTGACTTCCTTTTTTTGGAGGATAGCGTCTTGGTTCTGTTTGGGATAGCATGATCCATGCACTCGTGTAAGTGCTTATAGAGTGCATTTGTGTAGGATTCAGCAGTTGTAACTGTATTGTCCATCTGCATGGGTGTCATGAAGTTCACCACTTCTGTCTTAAGAAGCATGAAGTTGGCTTTGGAGAATTTTTTTACTGTGGTTTCCTTAATGGGGGGTGGGGGCGGGATGTGGATATCAAGGGTGATTAGCTTATGGTCAGATTGGACCAACGAGGGAGTTGACTTAAGGTGTGGAACACCGGTCACTCATGTTGGTAATGTCTAGGTCTAGGATATTGTTGCCCCTGGTGGAGGTGTGGATATGCTGATCCAGGGCATTGGAGTTTATGAATTCCAGAAAGCGTTGAGCTAAGGAGTTGGTACACGAGTAGTTTTCCCAGTTAATGGTGGGGTAATTGAAGTCACCCATTATTAGGGTGTTTGACTGAACCCTAATATTTTCCAGTACATCAAGAAAAGAGGAGTGGGAATCCTGGGGCATGGTGGGGGATCTGTAGCAAGCTAGAATTTAGATTGCAGTTTTTCCCAGAGTTAGTTGCACTTGGATAACCTCGGATGCTTTTCCTGAGCAACTAGCCTGGAGATGTGGATATCCTTAATGAATATGGACACACCTCCGCCTTTGGTGTTTCGGTCCAGGTTACATGGCCGAAAAGTGTTGTATGAGTTATAGCCTGGTAGTGCAGGGGTGCTCTCTGGAGCCTTGAACCAGGTCTCCGTCACTGCGCAGATATCGATGCTCTCCATTTTAAGGAGTGCCTCGAGTGTGTGCATTTTGAGATTTAGACTTCTAGCATTGAGTATCATTACCCTCAGTTTTTCCTTGCCTGTTCCTGTTATGGTGGTGAATTTGTTATTTGAACCTTGCCTAAAAAAGGCACTATAGGGGCAGCAAGAGCCTTAGCCAGTATCCGGAATCCCAGGGGTGACAGGTGAAAGCCATCTGTGGCAAAGCATTGTGGTCTGTTGACCATGTCATCCCAAGCAGACAGATACTGGATCACCTTAGAATGACACCAGAAGCTTAGCCAATTTTTGAAGTCAATCATTTTGTCCTTGCACTGCGGTATCATTCGGGGCGATGGCAGAATGCTACTCAGGGCTAGGGTCATACCTGCCTGGGCTACAAGATCAGAGAGCTCTTCCATGTCTCTTTTCATGTAGTCCAGGGAGATACATCTCAGGTCATTCACACCAACATAGACAATTTCAGAGTCATATTTGTAGTTGTTCTAGAGTGACCTGAGTGCATGGGTTATGTGGTGGATCCTGGCACCCGACATGCAATTGACAGTAACCTTCTCCTTATTTAGCCTGGTGAGTGGGACATCAGTGTCCCTGACTGTAGAGTCATCTATGACTGGTGTGTTGGGTACGTTGTTTTGCCTTATCGGCTGTGGTTGAGTGGCACACTGAGTCTGTGGGCTATGTGTCATTTGGGTTGTGTTGGGTGATGGAGGTTGCTTGCGTTTCTGCTTTGGAGGTCTCTGTTGCTTAGACAGATTATTATTGAGAGCCTCCATGAATACTTTTGTGTTACTATGTGTGGATTTTGGTGGTGTAGAGTTAGTGAGACTATGTGATGAGTGTGGTGTGGTGCAAATGTTTACCTTTTCCTCATGACTGTCAAATTCAGTCTTTGGTTGGAGAGAGCTTTACCTCCAGTTTGGCTAGATATTCCTGGTATACATACCTGATATCCCCTTGCAGTATGACTTTGGGACTATAGGAGCTGGGGTAGGGCTACACTCCATGTCCAGGACATATGGTGGGAATATATGTACATATACTTATCCAGATAGCCATATATATATGATTACACATGTGTAGTACTCCCAATTACCACTGTCATGGCAACCACCCACTATAAATCCCTACATCATGTGGGCATGGTCCCTTTACATTTCCTGTGTGTGGGCATCAGTGTTACAGACAGCAGGTAGCACTACCTCTTACAGGAGAGCCTGCACACTCAGGGCAGCTACATATCTGTAGGAGGTTCAGGAATTACAGACAGAGTGTGAGTAAAGTTGTCTTATGCTTTGTATAGCACTGGTGTTACACTGTGTGTGCGTACAAACAACTAAACCTTGGAATGCAGTCTGTCTGCATAGCTCACAACTGTGGGTCTATCCTCTTGGTGGCCAGAGGTGTGCCTATCATGTTGTCTGTCCACCACACAGGTCCTGTGTCAGACATGTCACTGGCAGTGTGTGTGTGTTGAGTGCTATCAGTACATGGCTACATCCATTTCTGTTTGTGACCTCAATACCCTGACTAAGGGTATGTTGCAGACTGTCCTGTAACACCAGCAACCTGCTTAGTGTATGGCAACAGTTCTCCACATGTGTGCCTGTGTCCAAGCCTCTGCTCTTCATGTACATATCAGGCTTTGCACATATGACATGCTGTAGGCAGTTGTTCCACAGTGGGCTGTGAGTACATCACACTGCCACTGCTGCCAGCAGTCCGTGTCTGTTGTATCCCCCACACATATGGTGGGCCTGGGGCCATATATGTATGGACAGCACTACACGATACATGTGTGCTCTTATGCACTCCAGAGGCCAGTGTATGTAACAGTGGTATATGGCCCTGTATTAATGAGTCGGGGGGAGCACCATAAATGACCTAGGCTGTTAAAATATGTGGGGGGATCAGGGGTGAGCTGCCTTAAGGTATCTGGATATACAGTACTGTATACTTCACCTATATTTACATTACCTACATATCCTGGGTTAATGCAAGCCTACCGCCTCCTGCCATACAGACTGTTCTGTTTGTCAGTGTGCATGTGGTGTCAGTTATGCCTTATTATGCAACAGTTACAACCCATTTGATCACATGATGTCTTTACCACCTACTTATGTTGTACAGACTGTAGATAGAGGCTGCTGAACTATACACCTGCATTACATACTGTTGATCGTTTGGTATCCTGTGGCACAGTCTGTTCTCACTATTGTACAAATCAAAGGGCTTGGCCTGGACAGCAACAGTTGTGAACCTTTCCAGACTACTGTAGTAGTATAACTGTTTTACAGTTGCATTCATCTGTGTATATGGATGTCAGTGTCTGAACAGCTATATGACATGGCATATAGAACTATAATAGTACACAATGAAAGGTATTACATTTCCCCTATGACCTCTCTGTGGGTATATGTTGCAGGCAACGAATGTCATTTGTATGGGTGGCCCATACAGTGTCCAGTTGTTCAGGTGTTAACTGTAGGCATAGTGGCTGTTCCATATTGTGTGCACCTTCTACATATGTATCGTACTGTACATATATCTGCATGTGTATGTGTAGTCACATGTATATATATTTATCTTTCTCACTCTGTCTCTCTCTCTCTCTCTATATATATATATATATATATATATATATATATATATATATATATATACCTATCTTCTTCTTCTTTTGGCTGCTCCCGTTAGGGGTCACCATAGCAGATCAACTGTTTCCATTTCTTCCTGTCCTCTGCATCTTGCTCTGTCACACCAACCATCTGCATGTCCTCTCTCACCACATCCATAAACCTTATCTTAGGCCTTCCTCTTTTCCTGTTACCTGGCAGCTTCATCCTTAGCATCTTTTTCCCAATATACTCTGCACCCCTCCTCAGCCACATGTCCAAACCAACGTAATCTTGCTTCTCTGGCTTTGTCTCCAAACCTTCCAACCTGGGCAGACCCTCTAATATACTTATTCCTAATCCTGTCCATCCTTGTCACACCCAGTGCAAATCTTAACATCTTCAACTCTGCCACTCCTGCCTTTTAGTCAATGCCACTGTCTCCAACCCATATAGCATAGATTGTCTCACTACCCTCTTGTAGACCTTCCCTTTCATTCTTACTGGTACTCGTCTGTCACAAATCACTCCTGACACTCTTCTCCACCCACTCCATCCTGCCTGTACTCTCTTCTTCACCTCTCTTCCACACTCACCATTACTCTGAACTGTTGATCCCAAGTACTTAAACTCATTCACTATCACCACCTCTACTCCTTGCATCCTCAACATTCCTCTATCCTCCCTCTCATTCACACACATATATTCTGTCTTAGTCCTGCTGACCTTCATTCCTCTTCTCTCTAGAGCATATCTCCACCTCTCCAGGGTCTCCTCCACCTGTTCCTTACTCTCACTACAGATCACAATGTCATCTGCAAACATCATAGTCTACGGGGACTCCTGTCTGATCTCGTCTGTCAACTTGTCCATCACCATTGCAAATAAGAAAGGGCTCAGAGCTGATCCTTGATGTAATCCCACCTCCACCTTAAACACATCTGTCACTCCCACCGCAGACCTCACCGCTGTCACACTACACTCGTACATATCCTGTACCACTCTTACATACTTCTCTGACACGCCCGACTTCCTCATACAATACCACAACTCCTCTCTAGGCACCCTGTCATATGCTTTCTCTAAATCCACAAAGACACAATGCAACTCCTTCTGACCTTCTCTGTACTTCTCCATCAACACTCTCAGAGCAAACATCGCATCTGTAGTGCTCTTTCATGGCAAGAAACCATACTGCTGATCACTAATCATCACCTCCCTTCTTAACCTAGCTTCCACTACTCTTTCCCATAACTTCATGTGGTGACTGATCAGTTTAATCCTGCTGTAGTTACTACAGCACTGCACATCACCCTTATTCTTAAAAATTGGTACCAAAACACTTTTTCTCCATTCCTCAGGCATCCTCTCACTTTTGAAGATTTCATTAAACAATCTAGTTAAAAACTCCACTGCCATTTCACCTAAACACCTCCATGCTTCCACAGGTATGTCATCGGGACCAACAGCCTTTCCATTCTTCATCCTCTTCAGAGCTATCCTTACTTCCTCCTTGCTAATCCACTGCACTTCATGATTCACTATCCTCACATCATCCAACCTTCTCTCCCTTTCATTCTCTTCATTCATCAACCCCTCAAAGTACTCTTTCCATCTGCTCAACACACTCTCCTTGCTTGTGAGTACGTTTCCCTCATTGTCCTTTATCACGGTTACATGCTGCACATCTTTATTTGCTCAGTCCCTCTGTCTAGCCAATTAGTACAGATCCTTTTCTTCCTCCTTAGTGTCCAACCTTTTATACAACTCTTCATACACCTTATCCTTAGCCTTTGCCACCTCTCTCTTTGCCATGCACCTCATCTCCTTATACTCTTGTCTACTTTCTTCATCTCTTTGACAATCCCACTTCTTCTTCGCCAACCTCTTTCTCTGTATACTCTCCTGTACTTCTTCATTCCACCACCACGTCTCCTTGTCCTCCTTCCTCTTTCCAGATGTCACAAAAAGCACCTTTCTAGCCATCTCTCTTACTAGTTCTGCTGTAGTTATCCAGCTATTCAGTAACTCTTCACTGCCACAAAATGCCTGTCTTAACTCTTCCCTGAACATCACCTCACAATTACCCCTTTTCATTTTCCACCATTTGATCCTTGGTGCTGCCCTCACACTCATCCTCCTCTTCTTGATCACCAATGTCATCCTACAAACCACCATCCTATGCTGCCTAACTACACTTTCCCCTGCCACCACTTTACAGTCTCCAATTTCCTTCAAACTGGCCCTTCTACATAAGATATAATCCACCTGTGTGCATCTTCCTCCACTCTTGCATGTCACCCTATGCTCCTCCCTCTTGTTAAAATACGTATTCATCATAGCCATGTCCATCCTTTTCGCAAACTCCACTACCATCTGACCTTCTGCATTCCTTTGCTTAACACCATACCTACCCATCACTACCTCATCCCCTCTGTTCACTTCACCAACATGCCTATTGAAATCTGCTCCAATCACCAGTCTCTTACCCTTGGGTACAGTCATCACTACTTCATCTAACTCACTCCAAAAATTTTCTTTCTCATCCATTGCACATCCAACTTGTGGAGCATATGCACTAACAACGTTCATCATTACACCATCAATTTCCAGCTTCATAAACATCACTCTATCCAACACTCTTTTCACCTCCAAAACACTCTTAGCATACTGTTCCTTCAGGATAATGCCTACACCATTTCTCCTCCCATCCACACCATGATAAAACAATTTGAAACCACCTCCGATACACCTAGCCTTGTTCCCCTTCCATCCGGTCTCTCCCTCTCATTCTCTTCATTCATCAACCCCTCAAAGTACTCTTTCCATCTGCTCAACACACTCTCCTTGCTTGTGAGTACGTTTCCCTCATTATCCTTTATCACCCTTACCTGCTGCACATCTTTACTAGCTTGGTCCCTCTGTCTAGTAATCGGTACAGATCCTTTTCTTTGTCCTTAGTGTCCAAGCTTTTATACAACTCTTCATACGCCTTATCCTTAGCCTTCGCCACCTCTCTCTTTGCCATGCACCTCATCTCCTTATACTCTTGTCTATTGCACACACAAAATACCAACCGTCCTTCGGTCCATCATATCAGCTAGCTCTCTCCCTATACCAGTCATACTGCCAACATTCAAAGTTCCGACCCTCACTATCACAGTCCTAGCCTTTACCTGCCTTTGGGCATGCCTTCCACCTCTTCTCCTCCTTCAGCTAACAGAAGCCCAATTTCCGCCAGCACCATGTTGGCCAACAGTACTGGTGGCAGTCGTTGTTAACCTGAGCCTCGACCGATCCAGTATGAATTTCTGTACTGTTTTCTGCATGTATGGTTTGGCAAAATTTCACGTCGGATGCCCTTCCTGGCGCAACTCTCCTCATTTATCCGGGCTTGGGACCGGCACAAAGAAATGCACTGGCTGGTGCATCCCCAGTGGCATGTATACACACACACACACACACACACACACACACACACACACACACACACACACACACACACACACACACACATATATGTATATATGTATCTGTGTATCCATATCCTGGGGATATTGATGGCTTCCACAGTTCACATTTTCTATGGAAGGCAGCCTGTACTGCATGGTATGTCACCAGTACCAGCCTGATATCATACAGGTGGCATGTAGTACTTTTAACATCTTGTGCCCATGTCGTGTCAGGTCCTGGTCATGGGTTCTGCAATGCTTGGTAGTGTATTGCAGGGCGTGGCTGTGGGGGGAGGCCTATTTGTACAAGATGTATAGTGTGTGGGGCCTCCCAACCCCATTAACAGTGCATGTGGACATATGTGTGTTTGTTACTCTGCCATTGCTATCTACAGATGTATGGCCATATATACTGATATATAGAAATATATATCTGCTTACATATAAATAACTATGTCCATATATACCTACATAGATGTATATCTGCGTACACATATGTAACTTGATGTGTATATAGGTTCATAGGTTCATAGGTTCATACTAGGCTATCTGCCATGGGGCAATTATAAGTCTAGCCCGATTCTGTATGGCTTACGCCACCCTGTGATTTGAGTATACTATGCCCTTTTTAAGGTTTAGTTTACTGTGCCTCTGTCTAATAGTGACACGGGAGTAATCCCTGGGACAAACCTACGATCCCCCATCCACCTATCGAGATTCTTCTTGAAGAGATTCAGTGAGGTGCTCTGCCTCACATGAACTGGAATTCTATTCCAGAGCGAAGGGAGCCTCTGGGTTATGAACCTGTCCCTCCAGCAAGTTCTATTTATTTCTGTGCTGAGGTTCAAGTCCCTCGGCGTGACTCTAAAGGATTTAGATTTACTGAGGTGGAGCATGTCCATTAATTCTGGATTTGCATAGCTTTGTATGTCAGGCATAGATCGCCTTGAAGTAGGCGGTATGCAGCTGAGTAGAGCTGGAGTTTTTTTAACCGAGCAGCATATGGCATCTGTTTGAGACCCTTGATCCTCTTGGTGAGATACTTTTGGGGTCTTTCTAATTGCTGCAGGTGTCGGGTAAGGTACATCCCAAAAGGGGCATTGTATTCTATGATGGGCCTGACGAGGGATGAATAAAGGGGCATGATTACCTCTCTTGATCTAGATGTGAAACCCTTCATGATGAGGTGGGCTATGTAGAAGGTCTTTCTAACCACTTTGGCAATGTGGTTTTCAAAGGAGAGATTGCTATCAACTTGAGTCCCCAGGTCCCTAATAACTTTCTCTGAACTTAATGGGTTTCCGCCTATGTGGTAATTTGTGGGCACATTGTTTTTGCCAAAGGGTATGACTATACATTTTTTGGCATTTAGCTTTAAACCATGGTGCTGGCACCAGTTATCTGTCTCTGTGAGACCTTTTTGAAGGATGTTTGTGTCAGCTGGAGAGTCGATTATGGTGCCCAGTTTGCAGTCATCTGCGAACTTGGTGAGCCATAGTCCTCCTACGTTTGCCTGTACCTTGGAAAAGTATATACCGAACAAGAGTGGTCCCAGGACAGAACCCCGTGGGACGCCACTTGTGACCAGTTTCGAGTCTGACATGGCTCCAGCAACTCTCACTCTGTGGGTTCTGTCTTTGAGCTAGTTTGCGACCCATCTTGTGACATAGGGGTTTATATTTAAGCTGGATAGCTTATCTATGATGCCCGAGTGGGGTATTGTGTCAAATGCCTTTGCAAGGTCCAGATAGGCTGTGTGGACTACCTTCCCTTCATCTATGGCTTTGGTGACTTTTTCGAAGAAGTCAACCAGGTTCAAAAGGCAGGATCTGCCCTTGACAAAGCCGAACTGGGTAGGATCTAGTGTCTGTAGGTCCCCAATGTCTTTGTTTATGAGCTCCATGATGATCCTCTCCATAGCCTTGCAGACTAAGCTAGTCAGGCTTATGGGGCGATAGTTTCCATGGTCCATAGAGGCTCCACCTTTGTGGAGTGGGATCACTGTTGCTGTACACCATTCTGTGGGCACATATCCTGTAGTGAGACTGAGATTGTATAGCTGTTTTATTTGAGGGATTAGTTCCTCTTGGAGTTCATGTAGGATGCAACCTGGGACGCCATCTGGTCCCATGGAAGCAGTGTTTTTTGCTTTGGAGAGGGCAGCCTTCACCTGAGCATCAGAGATATTTGGGAGGCAGCCCTCTGCCAGGATAGATACTTGCTCTTTTGGGGGGGAGGGGGTAGAGAAGTTTGCACTGAACCTGTCTGCCAGGATATTGGCGATGTCTGTGGGTTCAGTGTATTTTTTGTCGTTTAGAATCAACTCAGAACAAGTCTGGGAGTTGCATCCCAGGTTCCTAACATAACTGAAAAAAGCCTTATGATTGTCTTTGGTGTCCTTTGCAATTTTTCTCTTGAAGCTGGCCTTGGAGGATTTTATGAGAGATCGTAATTTTTTGCTAGTACTGATCAGAGATGCCTTCCCTATTAGGGATTTTGCTCTATCATGTAGTAGCTTCCTCCTTCTGTTGTACAGTTTATTTATGGCAGGGGTCCGCCAGACTGGACGCCTGCCTTTGGATGATTGGGTCTTGGTTTTGTTTGGGATAGCATGATCCATGCATTCCTGGAGATGTCCGTAAAATGCGTTTATATAGAATTCTGCAGTTTGGGCAGTAGTTTCCACTGGCTCTAGGGCCTTGAAGGATTCCACTTCGGTTTTGAGAAGTGAGACGTTCGCTTTTGAGAAGTTTTTCACTGTGGTTTTCTGGGCTGGGGTGGGGTCAGGATGTGGACATCCAGTGAAATTAATTTATGGTCTGATCTTACCAATGAGGGATATACTTCTGGTGTGGAGCATAGAGTCCCCATGTTGGTAATGATCAGGTCTAGTATGTTATCCCCTCTTGTGGGAGTGGTGACTAGTTGTTCCATAGCATTTGAGTTTATAATTTCCAGGAACCTTTGGGCTAAGGTGCTGGGGCTTGAGTAGTGCTCCCAGTCAATGTTTGGGTAGTTGAAGTCACCCAATATAATGGTGTTCGGAGAGATCTTCATGTTCTCCACTGTTTTCAGGAAAGCCGCGTGGAATTCCTGACTTTGAGAGGGAGGTCTGTAGGATGCTATAAACTGAAAAGCAGTCTTTCCCACTGTTAGTTGCACATGGATGGTCTCTGATACTTCGTGCAATGCCACTAACCTGGAGGTGTGGATATCCTTGATAAATATGGAAACTCCCCCTCCTTTTGTGGTTCGGTCCGGGTTTTGGGGCCGAAAAGCATGATATGAGGTATAGCCTGGTAGTGCTGGGGTGCTGTCTGGAGCCTTGAGCCAGGTTTCTGTCACTGCACAGATATCGATGTTCTCCATACTGAGGAGAGCTTCGAGTGCATGCATCTTGAGGTTAAGACTTCTGGCATTAAGCAGCATTACCCTTAGTTTCTTGTTCCTTGTGCTGTCTATGGGGGTGGGTTTGACTTTTGAGCCTTGCCTAAAAAAGGCACTATGGGGATGGCAAGAGCCTTTGCCAATATCCGAAAGCCCAGTGGTGACAGGTGTAAGCCGTCCCTAGTGAAGCAACATGGTTTGTCGAGCATGTCATCCCAGGCTGACAGACACTGGATCCCCTTTGAATGACACCAAAATTTTAACCAATTGTTAAAATCGATCATTTTGTCTTTGTACTGTGGCATCATTCTAGGTGAAGGTAAGATGCTGCTCAAGGTCAGGATCATACCAGCCTGGGCTACATGATCAGAGAGCTCCTCTATGTCTCTTTTCATGTAGTCCAGGGAGGTACATCTCAGGTCATTCACACCAGCATGTACAATGACTGAGTCATATTTGTATTTGCTTTGGAGTGACCTGAGTGCTTGCATTATGTGGCGGATCCTAGCACCCGACAGGCAGCTCACCGTGACCTTCTCTTTATTCAGCCTGGTGAGCGGGACGTCAGTGTGTCTGACAATAGAGTCACCTATTACAAGAGTATCAGGTGTGTTATTCAGCCTTAAGGGCTGTGGCTGCTTGGCACACTGACTTTGTGGGATATGTGTTGTGCGTGTTTTGTTTTGAGGTAGCGTTTGCTTGGATGTGTGCTTTGGAGGTCTCTGTTGCTTAGGTAGATTTTTATTTAGAGCCTCCGAGTATGTTTTTGTGTATTTATGTGTTTGGTTCGCTGATGTGGTGAGACTATGTCATACTGGAATTGTGTTGTGTGAGGTTACCTTCTCTTCCTGACTGGTTACACCAGTTTTGAGATGAGAGAGCTCAGCTTCCAGTTTGGCTAAATAGTTGCATCTCACACATATATTTGAACCTGTTTGGAGGAGAAGAGGGTTGTCCGTGCACATGAGGCAGTTGTAACATTGCCTCAAAATTCCCAGATTAACCAGCTGGACTAGAGAGGAAACCATTGACTGACCTTTGGACATGCTAGAGTAATATAGGGAAACTGAATTTAAGACGGACCAATAGAGGACAGGGTAATCGTAGATAGTATAAGAGTAAGTAGTGCTTATGGTTTAATAGTGCTAACTTGTAGGATTACTTAATTGGACCAGTGAAGGGCCTTAGAATGAGAATATGGTGTTTAAATTGAGAGATAGAGCAGTTCTAAGGGAAAAAGTGAAGAGCAGACTTTGTGGAGCCAGGAATAGTTTAAACCCATTTAGGCGGCACTGCCCCGCTGTTACACTATGCACAAAAACACACAAAACCGTGCAAAAGATGGTTTTAAGAGAGGAAGATGAAGGAGTTTGGAATTGACCGAAAATGGCCAATAAAACTACAGTTTCAAGTCAGTAACCACTCCCACAGGGGCAGGCAGGCTGCTCAATGTTTTTCACTGCCACTGATCAACAGAGACACTTCCCTTTAGCCCAAGCAAAAAAATGGCCTCCAAGAAACTTACAAACAGTTCAAGAACAGCAAGCCTGTAACTGAACTTTTTTAAATCTCAGAAAAGTGGGAAAAAAGCAAGATTTTTTTTGTTTTTGTTTTTTCAGAGATAGCAGAGGTTCACAAGTATCAACAAGTTATAACAGTGCAGTAAATGACCCCACACAAGAGTGCCAGGCCAAAGACAGATAAAATACAAGTTTTGAGAAAAAAATGATTTTAAAAATAAATGCAAACAGGAAATTCAGTAAACAGCTCTAGGTTGTGCTCTAAATACAGTTACTAATGCAGAAATCAAGTTTAACAAGCCAGAAAATGCTCAAAATAGGCGGCTATGCAGAAAAACTTAGCAAATAAACAGAGGAAAAATACTTAAAATCTCAAAAGTGGCTCCTTTCTTCTCTTAGCGTTTTCTCCTCTTGGTGGGTGCTTCACCAACAGCCAACAAGCCTGAGAAGATGCCAAAACCATGAGGCAATCAGGTTTTAAGAGAGGAAGATGAAGGAGTTTGGAATTGACCCAAAATGGCCAATAAAACTACAGTTTCAAGTCAGTAACCACTCCCACAGGGGCAGGCAGGCTGCTCAATGTTTTTCACTGCCACTGATCAACAGAGACACTTCCCTTTAGCCCAAGCAAAAAATGGCCTCCAAGAAACTTACAAACAGTTCAAGAACAGCAAGCCTGTAACTGAACTTTTTTAAATCTCAGAAAAGTGGAAAAAAGCAAGATTTTTTGTTTTTTTGTTTTTTCAGAGATAGCAGAGGTTCACAAGTATCAACAAGTTATAACAGTGCAGTAAATGACCCCACACAAGAGTGCTAGGCCAAAGACAGATAAAATGCAAGTTTTGAGAAAAAAACGATTTTAAAAATAAGTGCAAACAGGAAATTCAGTAAACAGCTCTAGGTTGTGCTCTAAATACAGTTACTAATGCAGGAATCAAGTTTAACAAGCCAGAAAATTCTCAACATAGGTGGCTATGCAGAAAAACTTAGCAAATAAACAGAGGAAAAATACTTAAAATCTCAAAAGTGGCTCCTTTCTTCTCTCAGCATTTTCTCCTCTTGGTGGGTGCTTCACCAACAGCCAACAAGCCTGAGAAGATGCCAAAACCACGAGGCAACCAGGTTTTAAGAGAGGAAGATGAAGGAGTTTGGAATTGACCCAAAATGGCCAATAAAACTACAGTTTCAAGTCAGTAACCACTCCCACAGGGGCAGGCAGGCTGCTCAATGTTTTTCACTGCCACTGATCAACGAGAGACTTCCCTTTAGCCCAAGCAAAAAATGGCCTCCAAGAAACTTACAAACAGTTCAAGAACAGCAAGCCTGTAACTGAACTTTTTAAATCTCAGAAAAGTGGGAAAAAAGCAAGATTTTTTTTGTTTTTTTGTTTTTTTCATAGATAGCAGAGGTTCACAAGTATCAACAAGTTATAACAGTGCAGTAAATGACCCCACACAAGAGTGCTAGGCCAAAGACAGATAAAATGCAAGTTTTGAGAAAAAAACGATTTTAAAAATAAGTGCAAACAGGAAATTCAGTAAACAGCTCTAGGTTGTGCTCCAAATACAGTTACTAATGCAGAAATCAAGTTTAACAAGCCAGAACATGCTCAAAATAGGCAGCTATGCAGAAACACTTAACAAATAAACAGAGGAAAAATACTTAAAATCTCAAAAGTGGCTCCTTTCTTCTCTCAGCGTTTTCTTCTCTTGGTGGGTGCTTCACCAACAGCCAACAAGCCTGAGAAGATGCCAAAACCACTAGGCAATCAGGTTTTAATAGAAGAAGATGAAGGAGTTTGGAATTGACCCAAAATGGCCAATAAAACTACAGTTTCAAGTCAGTAACCACTCCCACAGGGGCAGGCAGGCTGCTCAATGTTTTTCACTGCCACTGATCAACAGAAACACTTCCCTTTAGCCCAAGCAAAAAATGGCCTCCAAGAAATTTCAAACAGTTCAAGAACAGCAAGCCTGTAACTGAACTTTTTTAAATCTCAGAAAAGTGGGAAAAAACAAGATTTTTTTTGTTTTTTTGTTTTTTTCAGAGATAGCAGAGGTTCACAAGTATCAACAAGTTATAACAGTGCAGTAAATGACCCCACAAAAGAGTGCTAGGCCAAAGACAGATAAAATGCAAGTTTTGAGAAAAAAAGATTTTAAAAATAAGTGCAAACAGGAAATTCAGTAAACAGCTCTAGATTGTGCTCTAAATACAGTTACTAATGCAGGAATCAAGTTTAACAAGCCAGACAATGCTCAACATAGGTGGCTATGCAGAAAAACTTAGCAAATAAACAGAGGAAAAATACTTAAAATCTCAAAAGTGGCTCCTTTCTTCTCTCAGCATTTTCTCCTCTTGGTGGGTGCTTCACCAATAGCCAACAAGCCTGAGAAGATGCCAAAACCATGAGGCAACCAGGTTTTAAGAGAGGAAAAGGAAGGAGTTTGGAATTGACCCAAAATGGCCAATAAAACTACAGTTTCAAGTCAGTAACCACTCCCACAGGGGCAGGCAGGCTGCTCAATGTTTTTCACTGCCACTGATCAACAGAGACACTTCCCTTTAGCCCAAGCAAAAAATGGCCTCCAAGAAACTTACAAACAGTTCAAGAACAGCAAGCCTGTAACTGAACTTTTTTAAATCTCAGAAAAGTGGGAAAAAAGCAAGATTTTTTTGTTTTTCAGAGATAGCAGAGGTTCACAAGTATCAACAAGTTATAACAGTGCAGTAAATGACCCCACACAAGAGTGCTAGGCCAAAGACAGATAAAATGCAAGTTTTGAAAAAAAAAAACGATTTTAAAAATAAGTGCAAACAGGAAATTCAGTAAACAGCTCTAGGTTGTGCTCTAAATGCAGTTACTAATGCAGAAATCAAGTTTAACAAGCCAGAAAATGTTAAAAATAGGCAGCTATGCAGAAAAACTTAACAAATAAACAGAGGAAAAATACTTAAAATCTCAAAAGTGGCTCCTTTCTTCTCTCAGCGTTTTCTCCTCTTGGTGGGTGCTTCACCAACAGCCAACAAGCCTGAGAAGATGCCAAAACCATGAGGCAACCAGGTTTTAAGAGAGGAAGATGAAGGAGTTTGGAATTGACCCAAAATGGCCAATAAAACACCAGTTTCAAGTCAGTAACCACTCCCACAGGGGCAGGCAGGCTGCTCAATGTTTTTCACTGCCACTGATCAACAGAGACACTTCCCTTTAGCCCAAGCAAAAATGGCCTCCAAGAAACTTACAAACAGTTCAAGAACAGCAAGCCTGTAACTGATCTTTTTTAAATCTCAGAAAAGTGGGAAAAAAGCAAGATTTTTTTTTTTTGTTTTTTACAGAGATAGCAGAGGTTCACAGGTCTCAACAAGTTATAACAGTGCAGTAAATGACCCCACACAAGAGTGCTAGGCCAAAGACAGATAAAATGCAAGTTTTGAGCAAAAAACAATTTTAAAAATAAGTGCAAACAGGAAATTCAGTAAACAGCTCTAGGTTGTGCTCTAAATACAGTTACTAATGCAGAAATCAAGTTTAACAAGCCAGAAAATGCTCAAAATAGGCGGCTATGCAGAAAAACTTAGCAAATAAACAGAGGAAAAATACTTAAAATTTCAAAAGTGACTCTTTTCTTCTCTCAGCATTTTCTCCTCTTCGTGGGTGCTTCACCAACAGCCAACAAGTCTGAAAATCACATATATGTGTCGATGTAAGCATTTGCATGTATATATGTTCATATATATTTATATAAATGTATAGAGATTTAGAAATTATATATATCTACATATATAGATATGTTGTATCTGTCTACATATTAATATATGTCCACACATATATCTAGATGATGGTATACATTCTCTGTACTGTCGTATCACTGGAGTGGATGATATGTTTGTGAAAACATCAGGATTATGCATACCTGCCATGTCTTAGTGGTAAATTACTTTGTGTATGATTTGCAGGGTCCTTGGCTCGAGCCTTGCAGGAGCTGTTTGTTTTGTTGCTGGGCAGAACACAGCCCATTGGATACAGACAGATTAAGGCAATTTTTAGCAGTTGTAAGTAGGTCTGCACAGTGCTAAGCACTGCCTGCACAGGTTAAGCAATATAGAAGCTAACTGACTGTAAGAAACTGTAACTGGCAGTTGGCAGTGCTTAGCTTCGAGCAAACCAGTGCAAACCTGCTTACAACTGCTTTAAAGTGCCTTAATCACTCTGTATCCAGTGGCCCATGTTCTGCCCAGCAACAAAATGAACAGCTCCTGCAAGGCTCGAAACCAGGACCCTGCACTCCATACACAAAGTGATTTACCACTAAGCCATAGCAGATATGCATAATCATGATGTTTTCACAAAAAAACATCCAGCCCAGGTATTCAACACTACGGGGAATGTATTCCACCATGTAGATGTGTGTGTGTGTGTGTGTGTGTGTGTGTGTGTGTGTGTGTGTGTGTGTGTGTGTGTGTGGGTGTGTGTCTGTATTTATATTTAAATGGATATAACATATCTATATATGTAGATATAGATATAGAAATATATACATATATATATATGCCAATATATACATAGATACGCATACATCTACAGATATATATGTATACATCCATATGTCCACATATATGCAGCAATAAATATATGTAATATATATATATGTAAGCATATATATGGTTCTCCTTTCAAAGGGCGAAAAATAATTTTCCGAAAGCTGGAAGGTCGAAAGTAAGTTTTCAGCATTGCAAAATCTTGGAATAAATGCATCGAATGTGCAATGAGCGAATGTCACTATGCATTCACTCATTACAGATTTGGCATTTTGGGTGCAGATTGCACTATAGTGGGGATCGGAAAATGTCACTTTCCCCACTGTAGTGTGATCTCGGAGTTAGAATATTAAAGTAGGGGGGGTGTGGGGGGTGCAGCGGGGCTTTCCCCCCTGCATTACGATATGTATTCCAACTTGTAGTTTGAAAATCAGCAAATCTGCTTTTTGATTTGCAGTGTTTTGAACTTTGGTGCGATTCAAAATGACGGATTCGTCCTTTTGGTTTGCATAAAGGGCGGTTCAGAGGAATGATTGTCTTCCTTTCAAAGGTAAACCCATATATATCTATATAGGTATATATGAACATACATCTGTAGATGAAATTGGGAACATAACCAAAACATATATGTCCACATGCACCATTAATGGGTTTGAGAGACCCAAACAACATACGTCTGGCACGGATAGATATCCTCCCCTCACAGCCAAACATGTCTGGCCTGCAGTACACTACCAACCTTAGCAGATCCCATAACCAGGACCTTACATGACAAGGGCAGTACATGTTAACAGTACTCCATCCCACTTGTATGATATCAGGCTGGCATTACTAATATATCATACAGTACAGTCAGGTGAAGTGTCATGCTTGGGGGGAACCCCCTGGGCAGGCTCAGTAAGTAGATGGGATCCCTCATACGATCCAACAGGTGTACACCTGACAATGGATTCACCAATGTTGGCAAGGACAACCCCAAGTCCACCATGTCAGCTGGGAACTGCCACCCATTAGCCTGATGAGCCAGGTCTGCAGGGACATGGAACATATCAGCAATGAACCCATGGCCAATGTCACTGGTAATCTTAAAACCCTGGACCCCCCCAATGTTGGACTTGTCAAAGGCCGAGAATACCATCTTAACCTGGTATACCTCCTTGACACAATCATGACAGGTGTAGATGAGGGTTAGGAGGTGCACACAGCCTATGTAGATCATAGCAGGCTTTTGTACACCATCCCACATGTAAGAATATGTGTAGATGTTAAGGGATATACCTCCGTTCACAGAATATGTTTCCCCCAGGACTGCTTGGCAAATGCCAACATTCCACAGGTGTCATCCCATGGACATACAGTCCTTCACAGGTTATAGATGCATTAATACCCTCCTCCACGCCTTAGAGGTGTGCAGTAATACTGAGGTTGCTATAACTCACTGGGTGTGGCTGTTGTAAACACATCCACCATCATTGCAGTTACTGTTGCAACTATCCCCACACATAGCTGTCTGTAATACTGTACAGTGTATGTTATCAGGTTGGTTAGTTGTTTACATCATTCACAGTAGTAGAGCACCTCACACCCTCCTAAGGGTAGGGCTATACCACCGGCATTGGCACACCCATTTCACTGAGGTGAGGATCGCAGTAGAGTGGGGAAATGGACATACACCCTGCTGTTAGCATGTTCAATGTCATTCAAATAGCAGACTGCATATATACCAATGTGTGGTTGTGCCTATCCTGTCTTGATGGGATTACATGGGAAACAGATGTGTTACCTGCACGGGGGCATACCTCCATGTGTATAGTCTTGTATCTGTACTGCATCCAAACCAAAGGCTCTGTGTGTTGTACCCAGCCATGTCATGTGTACCACTGACTACACTTACAGGTGTCCACTGTAGAAGGCCTGCTGACACCACTACACCCATCAGCCATATGGCACATGGACAACCACAACACAATCAGAATAGATAATGGTGAAAACAATACAACATTGTTAATTACAGCTATAATGCATCATGGCTGCACAGCTACACCTTCCAGGATGTTAGCATTTCACTTTACTGCTGACAACATGCTACACAGCATTCCATTGCTACACTGTTGTACAGTCACCCTGTGCATCAGCAGCATGTCAGCCTGTCCCTGCATCAATGTTACGGATGACAGGATGTGGCACAGGTATCATCATATGCACAGGGTGTGTTGTTGGTTTGCCAGAGGCCTACGCTGAGCCATACAATTGACAGTGTGTGTGTGTGTGTGTGTGTGTGTGTGTGTGTGTGTGTGTGTGTGTGTGTGTGTGTGTGAGGGGGCAGAGTAGTGTTATGGGCCAGTGGTGATGTGTGTGCAGGTATGTGGTTGCCCTAGGTTTGTTGTTTATTTGTGTGTGTCTGCATGCACACAGTTCCACCTTGTGGCTGCCCTATATGGGGATTTGTGAGACAGCTGCAGACTGTACCTGGCAGGGTTTGCAGTTCAGCATCTCTAGCCACGGACATGGGACCTGTGCCTGGCAGGGGTGCCACAGACAGTATCAGGTACAATGCCAGATAGGGCACTGTCCCCTGAGGTTGACAAACATCCACTGGATCCAGGTCCCTCCTGGGACAGGCCAAGGCCATGTGCACATGGTCTGCTACAACAGTCTGTGGACAGCACCCCCCCCCACAGTGCTGGGGCTGGTACTGCCACTAAGGGAGCGGCTGTGACTGGTGGGACATCCACGGCGACCTCCAGCTGCTGATGTTGCTGGCATATGTCCATGTGGCCATCACAACTGTCCCGACCTGTCCTGATGCATGGACATGACATTGATGATGAGATCCAATGTCTCACCCCACCATCTATCCATGATCTCGGTGTAATTATGAATGGCACCTGCTAGGTCACGGATGCTGTCACTTACAGAAGTGTGATGAGCCCTCTGCACCCTTAGACCCTGTCTGGTGTACCGTTCCATTCATGCCTGTGCCTTCATGACAGCCTGGAACATGCATGTGGTAGATATACATGTGGCACATCTGCCAGGGGCATGATGACCAGCAGTGCTCCGAAGAGCACCCCTGAACATCTGCCTATGTGGTACCCCGCTGGACATCCGGCTATGGCTGCTGTGTCCTGGCACATGTGCCATAGATACCACACTGTCCTGGCCAATGCCAACCATAGACTGTCCCTTAGCTAAGGCCAACAGTGATGAGGTATGTAGAGGCAGTATGACTGTGTGTGTGAATGGGGTAGATACTTGTGGGATGTCAATTGGTGGCCCAGCAGCAGCCCCTGATGACCCTGCCTGTGCCTCAACATACCTATCCTCATGGTCACTGTCTGTATCAGTGACATCAGATGCTGTGCAGGAGGGACCCAGCCCCACCTCGCCACCTGTGAGGGGAAAACAGGGAACAGACTGTAAGACCTGTACATCACCGCTAAACAGTGCATATACACACACACACACACACACACACACACACACACACACACACACACACACACACACTCACGTGTGCAGACATGGCCATACACACAGACACACATGTAGTTGACATACATGACAACCCATACACTCCACCCAACAGCACCTACAGACAACTCCAGCATCCCCATAACACACACAATAGCAGGTGATGATGCACTACATTATCACACACAGACCTGTAATTATACACATGTCAGCATGCAGGACATGTAGTGCTCAACAGCATGCAGTGCAACTGTAGTCAATCCCCGTTACCAACATTATACATGGCTGTGATCTATGGCTTCTGTTAGTAGGTGATGGTCCTCCCCCTGGAACACACTGCACCCATGTCCACAGCATTGCTGTGCATCTGTTCAGCACCCTGGCATGTACTGTGCACCATACCTCACAGGTGTACACATCATTGCAGAATCTGTACCTGTGTGTCAGTTATGTTTCCTCTGCTGCTCACAGCCTCTGTGTGTTTCTGGATTATATGTGGACACATGTGTTTTGTGAATGCCTGATATGTATTTACAGATGTCATCATCAGTGGTACATGTATGAGTGATAGAATACCATTAGACTGACTACAGATGCAATGTACTGGTGAGTGTACAGACCATTATTGACATGGCAGTCTCTTCCATGGCATACCATGGCGCAACACTACTGTATATGGCAATACCTGATATGTGACATTTGACCTAGGCAGTCAATTGCATTACAAGTCATATGTGTCAGTTGTGCAGATGCTGATCAGGATGCATACCATTTGTGGGTGCATATGTGTGCACACACATATCATGATGGTGTGTAGCAATAACTGCTATGTGTACTACTGCGGTCAAAATACCTAGCAGGGGTATAGTAACATGGGCCATCATCATGAGCCAGTAGTTGGTCAATCAGGCCTATAAATGTTCCCCAAACCTGCATGTTTGCATGCTAAACATGTGCACAGCCCTTGGTGGTCATACAGTACCATCACTAGTGCCGTGGAGTCAGGGTTATGTCTGCCACACTTCATGACCTTGGCTGTGTGCAGATATAGCCATTCTCAGTAGGTTTGTCTCTCCCCTCCAGTGTGCTGTTGTGTTTTAGGATGACACACCCTCACCATTTCCTGCTACATTGCAAATGCTCAACATCTGTGGCCTATATATGTGTATCATATTGCAGTATCCCAAACTAGGAACACCATGTGTACTGGCATATTCCCTGCCAATCCAGGGCAAACATGCAGGTGTACAGTGGCACCAGCATTGTACAGATGGGGATGTCATCCCTGGGTTGGGGTGAGGTGTGGATTGTGCAGCACATGTATCATAATTGCAACTTTCTGGACTTCCCCAACATGGTGCTGGTACATCAGAACACATTGCAACACATGGCTTTGGCAATGTCCCACCATTATGCGGTCATATCTGTATTGAGCCCTGGCTGATGTTGCCTGTGGTACACATAGGTTCATAGGTGAGTACTGGTCTATTGGTGCTGGGGCCTACATAAGCCTAGCCACATGGGTTCCCAGGCATGCACCACCAAATAATGTTATTCCACTGTACCCCTGTCAAGCTGTGGCACAGACATACTACCCAGGGTGAATTCCCCATTTCCCATCCAGTTATCAAGTGTTTTTGTAAAGCGGGCCAATGAGTACCATTGCCTGACATAAATGGTAGTCTGTTCCAGAGTGTGGGAATTCTCCAGGACAGGGCACTATCCCTCCAGTATGTTCTGTGTAATGTGTTGATGAGGTTTAGGACCCTGGAGCATGTGTTTGCAGAGGGATTGGGATTTCCTTATATGTAGCATGTTCAACTGCTCTGTGTATGACATAGCTGGGTATGTTAGGCAGATGTCACCTGTGCCTGGGCAGTGTGCACCGGGGTGTAGCCACAGTTGTATGAGATGGTCTGTGTATTGCATGTGTTTGAGGCTGGTAATCCCATTAGTGAAGTGTGTGTGCTCTGACAGTGAACATATACAGCATGCATTATGGGTAGATGTGTTAGATGTGTACATGGCCTACACTTTAGCTATGACATGCACAGTGTATTGCCAAGCATGACCTTAAACCATACTCACCAGCATCCGGCCACTGCCTTGCTGGTATCCCAGAGGTACCTACATTGGGATGAGATAGAGTTGATGTCAGTGGCCACAGCTGTGGCATTGCTACAGGGTGGGTGCAGTATTACAGTAAAACAACAGCTGAAGTCCACAGTACTACAGATTATGCACAACTGATTATCAGTACTACACAGCAACAGACTCCACAGCTCACATATGCATGATCTACCTACCTATACAGATGCATACACAACCGTGGTCTACTGATATGCCCTGGAACCTTGCCTGCATGCTCCATGTCTGGTGTGTGGGTAGCACCCACCTCCATGACTGTATATGTCTGTAGCTCTTGTGGGTGGCCAGGTGCCACCAGGCTCATGAGCAGCTCCTCATCTCCAGTGAGGGGGGTGGATGTTATGCTCCCCCCCCCGTTGCAAGGTGGTCACTCTGCACGGCAAGCGGCATGGTGATGTACATGGTGGAGCAGGTCACTACAATGATGGCAGACCTGCTCATACATATGGCTGTGCAGGCCCACCTCATTCACCCTGCAGAAAACATCATTCCATATGGGGGTGCGCTCATGCTGGTCATGGCTTGTCCTGGAGAACAGCAGCTGATAGTGCTTTATGAGGCTGGTGAGTATGATGTCATCCTCAGCAGCACTGTATGCTGGATTCCTTGGGTGTGCCATTGACCCTGAAAGACATAAAGATGGAAACTCATATGGCATGGTTACCATAACACAATACACATATCAGTCTCCCATCACCATATCAGCTCCAACTTAATGGTCACACAATGCAAGTGGTATGTCTCCGGTTTATCTACCATTGGGACATATATTGTATTGCACAACACTTTCTGCTATGTGTTTATAGACATGCTCCCTGTGGGGACACTAGAGCTGCTGGGCTGTTACAGAGTATTTCACCTGCATGCCATTGTCACTGCCACTATGTTTCCACATATGCATGTGGTATGCTTGCCATGTGATTGCTACACATCTGCCATTCTGTGTTATTGGGGATATCTATGCATTCTGTTGGACATGTTCTGGGATTGTGTGGACTATTACAACTCACATATGTTCCATGACAGTGACACAACAGTATGTGTAGGGGTTATTTGCCTGTAGGAACAGCGCTCCCACTTAATGTGGACATGTTACCAGGCCACATCACATCCGCGACCCACCATGGAACCTCATTATCTACTGTTCCGGCACTACTTTCATGTGGAACCACCTCAAGGGATGGTGCCTCCCCCTAAGAAGCACACACAGACATATGTCTGTCACCCACAGTTAGGTCCAGGGTCTGGTGTATAGGGAGCTCCAAAGAGACATTGGGTATGTGCTATATCACCTGGAGGCATGCAGTACACATACGCAAAGTTAGACATGCATGTTCCTCCTGCTCAGCCCACAGCCCAGGCACCTTTATGACCATGTAGATGCTGTCGTGACTGTCCATGGGTGGGCACCATGTTCCCTTTGTTCCCATATGGGGACTCAGTGGCCTCCACATTCCAAACAAATCTACCCATCCACAGTGTTTACCCACCACATGTGTCATATACCATCCCTGTATGCTGTCTTGTTTGTCACCCAACCAAACCTACATACCAATATGTGCCTACTACCCTTCACCAACATATATATCCCACCTTCTCAAACAATTGCAATGTGTTCCCAACATGGGTTACACACCACACTCCATGCTCCATTTTGCAGCCATGTACTGGAATGTAGATATGTTGTGTATTTATGCGTAATGTTCTCTCACACATATCATGGCAGGGGACATGTATTGACACACATATGTGTACATATATATATATATATATATATATATATATATATATATATATATATATATATATATACATTTGTATGTATAATATATATATATATGTCTATACCTATACATGTCAGTATTATGTATATGTGTGTATTTGTATGTATATATATATATATATATATATATATATATATATATATATATATATATATATATGTGTGTGTTGTAGTTGTTGTCTTTCGGCTTTTCCTTATGTGTGTGTGTGTGTGTGTTTATATATATATATATATATATATATATATATATATATATATATATATATATATATATATATATGTGTGTGTGTGTGTGTGTATATATATACACACACACACACACACACACACACACACACACACACACATATATGCATATATGTGTAGATATCATTATGTGTTTATATACCTATATATATGTATAGCTGTCTGAGGTTCTGTAGACATACACAGCTGTGAATATATATCACACATATATTTATCTCTATGTGGGGTGCATACAAACATCTTGTCCACACTCTTTCAACTCTATTTACTTCACAGCTGAACTGTTCTGCCTTGCCGCAACACAGACAGGTGTCACATGTGAACGCAGACTAACGTTAGGGGGGTTTATATGGTGACAGATTTTAGATAAGCATATTATACTGCTATGGCAGTTGGGCATGCTATGCTACACTTTAACATGACTGTCCTGCAGGTGGTGTGCTCTCACACCCATGTATCTATCATGGCAGTATTAATGCCACCACCAGCCGTTGGCCACAGTAATGCACAGAACACAGATATCATGGGTCATATCTTTGCCATTCACTGCTGATCTGCACAGTTGACAGGTATGTCCCAGTGCCCACAGGGACAGACACTATTGTCCAGAGCAGTTGTTGAGCAGAACATCATTACAGGAACAACAACTGATGGCACATATAAATCATTTCACATTATATATCCAATTATTCTATGCCATATACTTCTTCTTCTTTCAGCTTTTCCCGGTTAGGGGTCGCCACAGTGGATCATCTGTCTGCTCATGATTGGCAGTGGAGTTTTATGGTGTCAAGTTGCCTGCCTGGTGCCCAACCTTCCACAGAAGGCACACGCATGCACACACTCACAGCTAGGGCCAATTTAGAGTGTCCAATCCACCTACTGCATGTCTTTAGAATGTGGGAGGAAACCGGAGCACCCGGAGGAAACCCACGCGACCACAGGGAGGACATGCAGACTTCCCACAGAAGGCACTCCAGCCGAGAATCGAACCGGAGAACCTCTTGCTGTGAGGTGGCAACGCTAACTGCTGCACCACCGTGGCCACCCTATTCTATGACATATACTACATGCAAGTAAATACATATATGTTTCACATACCTTTTATGTTTTTTCTGCTGTACAGCTCCCTGAGCTTTGTTATTTGTTTTTAATTTGTTTTTTTTTTTTTGCTTTCTCTCTCTCCCTCTTTCTCAGTCTCTCCAGTAGAGTGATTCAGCTTGTTTGAATAGATTGCAGCATGTTTTTGTAGGTATTGCACATGATCATGTGATGGCCTCAGGCCTATATCAGCACACCGAAAGTTCACAATTTTGAATGTTCTTACATCGACCCCTAATCAGCAAACGCTGACAACATCGAACATTCAGAACAGTGAATTTTTTCCTAGGGAAAAAATTTGCTGTTCAATCGTACCTACACACAACACAAGCACACCAAACAAACAGCAATCCACACACATACACCCAAAGTCTTACAGCTAACCCTACACTAAACTGTATAAACACCACTAACTATCCACTTACCTTAACCCAAACCCTAACCCTAAGGACCGTCACTATCGCACACTCACCTCACCTGCGCCCTAACCCTAACCCGCCATAACCCTCATGTCCACACAATCGCACACATATCTCCCTCGCGCCCTAACTCTAACTCACCTAACCCACGCCCAATCGCACACTTACCTGAACCTGACTCGTAACTTTCCACCACAGCTCTGAAAATAGCGAAATGACAGAAACGGACAACCAAATTCTTTCCCTAAGAAAAAATTTGGTTATCTATCATTTCGCTAATTTCAGCATTCGCTGAATAGGGGTTGATGTGAGAACATTTGAAACTATGAACTTTCGGTGTTCTGATATAGACCCAATGGCCTCTGCACTAGTGCCCACCAGTTTCTAATTGCATGCAGCTTGCTGTGTGGTACTTCAGATAACCACTGTCATGGCAACCCAGTACTATAAATTGCTGACTTCTGTGGGCATTGTCCCTTCACCTTTCCAGTAAGGAGGACATCCATCCTGTGTATGGGCATCAGTGTTACAGACAGCAAGTAGCAATACCTCTTACAGCAGAACCTGCAGACACAGGCCAAATACACATTTAGGTAAGGTTCCAGACCTACAGACAGCGTGAGTAGTGTTGTTGTGTGCATTGTGTCTTGCTGGTCTTACAGGGTTTCTGTGTACATGGTACTTTTGTATGGAATGTTGTCTGTCTGCATAGCTCTCAACTGTGGGCTTATCCATATGATAGCCAGAGGATTGGCTGTTAGGTTTTGTTTGTGACCACACAGGTATTGTCACAGATATATCAGTGGCATTCCGTCTGTTGAGTGATCAGTACATGGCTACATCCATTTGTATTTCAATGTCGTATTTCTGCATAAGGGTATGCTGCAACAAGTCCAGTAACACCAGCAATTTCCAGGGTGTGTAACAGCAATAATGCAAATATGGCCCTGTGTTCCTGCCTCTGTTCTCCACATATATGCCAGTCTTTGTCCTGCTGTGATATAGAAAGAGTTTTTTTAGGTAATGGACTATCATTATTTACTGCTAGCATTACTGCTATCATCCCAGTCATGTCATGGGCTCCCACACCAACTGTTGGGCAAAGTCCATATATATGAGGTCAACAGCTGGACATCACATATGTGCCCTTGTACATTCCAGAGATCAGTGTGTGGTACACAGTGTTCCTTGCCTTGTACAGCCTTTTATGGGGGTGTTCAGTGCCATTAACCTAGGCTGTGGCACCTTTTTAGGGATTTAAGTGTTAAGACACATTGAGGTCTAAGGGTGTACACTTTCATACACTCCTCCACGGAAACAGTGGTGGGCTACAGCTTACAGTGTTACACAAAATTCATTCAGTGTGACAGTGAGATGTTAGGTTAAACAATGTTATGTACGAGATACTGTGACATTACCACAGGTGCTACATTTCCCTCTAGGGCTTGACTACAGGGTGTAATTGGAGGCTGCTGAACTACTTCTGTAATTGTTGATTGTTACTTATCTTGAAGGCAAATCCTGTGCCTACTGTTGTACCAATTGAAGGCCTTGGCCTGGACAGCATAATATGGTATATATCCACATTGCTTGCATCTACTGTTTTGTGTGGGCCTTGCATTCATCACTGATTACATATTTCAAATTGTATGTGGTGTAAGTACTGGCATACATTATTGTATACTACACAAATAAAGGTTTTCTGTGAATGCATACCTGTGTGTCATGTCATGTCCTTTGAATTGTGGGTGGGTATATGTTTAATGTAAGTATTCTCATTTGTGCGAATGGTTGCCACACTACACCTTTCACAGGTGCCAGTTACAGGGCTTATGGCTGAGGGATATACTTTGCACCCAGTACTTCCACACTACTTCTACATATGTATGGCTACTATACATTTCCAGTACTGTTGACTGTTTGTGCTGGATGATATGTTTGTGAAAACATAAGGGTTATGTATATCTGCCATGGTTTAGTGGTAAATCACTTTGTGTATGGAGTGCAGGGTCCTGTGTTCGAGCCTTGCAGAGGCAGTTTATTTTGTTGCTGGGCAGAACACGGCCGTTGGATACAGAGTGATTAAGGCACTTTAAAGTAGTTGTAAGCAGGTTTGTGCGGAGGTAAGCACTGCTAACTTCCGGTTACAGTTTCTTATATTCTGTTAGCTTCTAAATTGCTTAACCTGTGTAGGCATAGCTTACCCCTGTGCAATCAAGCTGAAACCCGCTTACTACTGCTTAAAAGTGCCTACTCCTGCTTACCCCCATGCTAATTTCTTTAAAAGAAAAGAAAAAGGGGTGATAGGAAAGTGGTGAAAAAGGGGCACAAAGAGGGAAAGACAGTATGCAAGATAACTAGGGATGTGCAGGAAGGGTGCAGGGAAGGTCCACAGCTGCCCATTTCTTCTACACCAACAGCTGTGCATATGCAATGAATGTGGAGGTACATTTGAACACTCCAACCCCTGGGAGAGGGGTGAGGGCAACAATAATATGTTGTGATGCCAATTAGACCAGATTACATGTGCCAGAGGACATGTGTGCAAAATGGACAGCTATGTATGGGGTGTGATTTTTATTTTTTGTGAACAGATTGCCCTTTTTTTTTAAGGTGAGAGTGGGATGTTGGGGAAGGGGAGTAAGTATGCTCGGGGAGGATAAGTTGGGTAGGATGACAGACAAGACAGCATTCAGGGGCAGTATATGACACATGTGGGGGGAAACACTTTGGATGGGGAGGGGTGTTTAGAAGTCGCAAGCCCATGAGCACCCAAATGGAAACAGTGGGCCAGAGGTCCCCACCCATGGGCAGTCACCACTGCACCTTCACGGCCCCAACAGTGGCTGTGCTGGGGGCTGTGTAGGAGGGGCAGGCTCACCCTTTAATTGCACCCCTCAGCCCTCAAGCTGGCATAGCTGGTCTACACCATATCAAGCTCCCTAGGCACCACGGCCCAGACCTGACATGTTCCTCTCCGTGCCCGCTCCCAGGGGGTGAGCCCCATCCCCTGCGGCATTTCCACCCAAAGGTGGCACAGGGCCAATGGAGGAGGAGGTCCCAGGCCAGGCCCCAGATGTGCTGGTGCCATGTGCCATGTGCCATGGCCAGCTGAGGTGGGACAGGTGGATCCACTGGGACCGGCCTTCCCATATGAGCTATGTTGTAGCAGGTTTATGACAGATATGGGTTAGTAATAGTCAACAGCATTCAGGATTAGTTATAACAGCATGCATAGGTATTCCCATTAACCCAAAACACCAGATTTAAAACAGTTGCAGAGTAAGCAGAACACATGCATACATGGAACAACAGTGGCCATTACAACAGCATGCAGGTTTCATTGATGGCAACAGGCCACCAATATGGGTGTATTTTAACATGGCACATGCATAGAAACAAATGTGAATATTTATAAACCATTAGGACATATGTCCTAACATAAGTTTGGAGTGTACACATACCGATTGAGGTGTGTCATTGGGTTATTTTTGCACATATGGTAGGGGTGAAAGAGATAATTCAATTAACAACTAATATATCCTTGTAGTTTTTACAACATTCTTAGTCACTGCAGTGATCTATCCCTTACGTGTATTATTACACTACCCAATGGCCTTATATTGTACACTGATATGTTTATAGATTATTATATACGTCACCTGTGTCTTACGTACAGGTGTGACAAGATGCAGGTGTTAATGCAACATATGTTGTGAATTGCTCTCATACACTTTGGGTGAGGTGCTGGAATGACAGGTTTGTTTTCATATACATTCTCTGAGTATGTACACGTCTGACTATCAGTTATATGTCATTAACAGCTGCCTATATTTCTTGGATCATCACACTGATTTTTCAGGGGAACAGGGTACCAGGCTGGTGATGTGGGCCATTTATCTGGACATGCTGGACAGACTGGAACAGTTGTGCGGTATGAATATGCATACAACTTTCTATTTGAACTGTCTAGCAAATTCTGTATAGTTGGGTGTAATTATGCATACAGCTTTTTATCTGAACATTGTAACAGAATCTGTACAGTTGTGGGGTATGATTATGTATACAACTTACTAGCACTTCCGGGATTCAAACCCCTGTTATGTGTGACAAAAAAAATTACAGTTAACATCACAGTACACTGTGCTATCAAGGAACTGATGTGAAGCTTTCTGCTGTTTTCTACGTAAGTCTCCCTCAGTTGTACAATATGACTGATCTCTTGGCACTTCCAACATTGTTATAGAGAATGTCATACACATTTTATCTGCATAACACAGTGTGGGTAACACTGCTTAATACAACAGTACTACTTATAGTATGCAACAGCTCAACAACATATGAAAGAAGAGTAAACTGACGCACTCCAGGGGTTATACCTTTATTCACAGAATATTACACATTTATTTCTACTAGTACGACACTTTCTAACGCTCTTATATTTATTTAAGACAGCACATGCTGAATAATTACTAACCTGCCTCGAGATGCAGCCTTTACAACCTAGCATCATGGGCTTGCTGGTTCACAGCCTGCTCATCTGCAGCTGTCAGAGAAATACAGTGATATTTAGCCATACCTATCCATACCTATCCATATACACAAGCTAGGCAATTATTAACTACTTAGTAGAATGGTTACTTACTCACTACTGGGGCATTAGGCATCTGCTGAGACTCATGGATCCACTGTTCCAGTACATACCCCCACTGCCGCTTCAGGTCAGCATGGTGGTGCCTGACCTGCTCACCAGTCCTGGGGATACCTGTGGCACTGGAGAGGTCATGGGCAAGACTGTCCCAGGTCTCCATTTTATGCTGTGAGCCCTGGTACTGGCCCTGTAGTAGTCTCTTCTTATGGTGTTTTACCAGGAGCCATACCATGATTTTTGACTCCTGGATGCCCCAGCGCTGCGCTCTAAATTGAGTGCCTTCACCCACACCAGCCAGTCTGCCTGCAGTAGGGAGCTACAACCAGTTATGGGAAGTTTAAATATGGTCAAATTCCCACACTTTTCATGATTGGTCAGTTTTGAAAAGGCTAAGCTATGGGCACACCTGCTTACCTAGGGTTGGCAGTGCTTAAGGAGGTATACCAATAAGCAGATTGAATTGGCTGCCCTACACATTGCTTACATTTAACAAGCTAAGCTGTGCAGCCTTTAGCATTGCTTAACAGTTAGCATTATATTTGCTTTTTGGCAGTGATTTATTATTCATTACATGTTTTATATATATATATATATATATATATATATATATATATTTATGTGTGTGTGTGTGTGTGTGTGTGTGTGTGTGTGTGTGTGTGTGTGTGTGTGTGCGTATGTATATATATATATATATATATATGTGTGTATATATATATATATATATATATATATATATATATATATATATATATACACATGTATGTATATATCTCTATATATATATATATATATATATATACATACATGTATATATACATGTATATATATATATCTATATCTATATATATATATCTATATATATATATATATATATATATATATATATATATATATCTATATATATATATGATGACCAGGTCCAGTATGTTGTCACCTCTTGTGGGAGTGGTGACCAGCTGTTTAAGGGCGTTTGAGTTTATAAACTCAAGGAAGCATTGGACTAGGGCGTTTGAGACTTGAGTAGTTTTCCCAGTCAATGTTTGGATAGCTGAAGTCACCCAGTAGCATGGTGTTGGGTAGAATCTTCATACTTTCTAATGTTCTCAGGAATGCTACGTGAGGGGCCTGAGACAAGGTGGGACATCTGTAGCAAGCTATAAATTGAACAGTCAATTTACCTGCTGTCAATTGCACTTGGATGGTCTCAGATTCTGCGTGCTGTTCTACTAACCTGGAGGTGTGGGGGTTCTTGATGAATATGGACACACACCCTCCTTTTGTGATCCGGTCCTGGTTTTGGGACCTAAAGGTATGGTAGAAGTTATAGCCTGGTAGTGCTGGGGTGCCCTCTGGAGCCTTGAACCAGGTTTCTGTCACTGCATATACGTCGATTTCTTCCATACTAAGGAGAGCCTTGAGTGCATGCATTTTGAGGTTTAGACTTCTGGCGTTGAGCAGCATTACCCTCAGTTTTTGTTTATTACTGTTGGTTATGGAGGCAGGTTTGTCTTTTGAGCCTTGCCTAAAAAAGGCAGTATTGGGGCGGCAAGAGTCTTGGCCAGTATTCGAAAGCCCAGGGGCGACAGGTGCAAGCCGTCTCTGGCGAAGCAACGTGGTTTGTCAAGCATGTCGTCCCAGGCTGACAAGTACTGGATCCCCTTTGAATGACACCAGTAGTTTAACCAATTGTTGAAACTGATAATTTTTTCTTCGTATGCTGGCATAATTTTGGGTGAGGGCAGGATGCTACTCAGAGTCAGAGTCATACCAGCCTGGGCTACATGGTCAGAGAGCTCCTCCATGTCTCTTTTCATGTAGTCCAGGAGGTGCCTCAGGTCATTTATGCCAACATGTACAATGACAGAGTCATATTTGTACTTGTTGGGGAGTGACCTGAGTGCATGTGTTATGTGGTGGATTCTGGCACCCGACAGGCAGCTTATGGTAACCTTCTCCGTGTTCAGTCTAGTGAGTGGGACGTCTGTGTGCCTGATGATAGAATCACCGATTACTAGTGTGTTAGGTGTGTTATTTAGCCTTAGGGGCTGTTTTTGCTTGGCACACTGACGTTGCGACATATGTTACATGGTTTCTGTTGTGGGGTGGGGGTTGCTTGGGTGTATGCTTAGGATGTCTCTGTTGTTTAGGCAGGTTCTTATTTAGAGCCTCCAAATATGTTTTTGCATGTTTCTGAGAGTTGTCTTCTGGAGCAGCTATGGATGGTGTATGTGAGGCTGGTAATGTGGTGCTAGTGTTGCCCTTCTCCTTGTGACTGGGTGATCCAGTCGTGGGTTGAGAGAGCTTAGCCTCCAGTCTGGCTGTGTAGCTGCATCTCTCACATATGTTTGTGTTGGTTGGGAGGAGGAGGGGGTTGTCTGTGTATATGAGACAATTTTAACATTGCCCCAGGATGCCCAGATTCACCAGCTGGACCAGAGAGCACACCTGAAGCTGTCCCTTGAACATGCCTGAATAGATGGTTGGGACTGTATTGCTGATTGGATGAGTAAAGACCCTTATACTTCCTGAGTATAGGGCTGAACTGCAAGCTGTAAGCTAGCGCTAGTTTTAGTGAGTTTTAGTAAGTGCCGGTCTTAAATTGCCTTATTTCTAGTGCTGGCTTGAAGTGTTTCAAGTTTCAAGGGGAAAAACCAAAGTGCAGACTTTGTGGAGCCTGGAATAGTTTAACTGCAGCTAAACAGCGGTGCGCGGTGCGCAAACCTGCGCAAAACCACGTTAAGCGGTTTTTATACCAGGGAAATCAAAAAGGATAGAAATTAGTATATGCATATATTTATGTATATGTGTATATATATATATATATATATATATATATATATATATATATATATATATATATATATATGTATATGTGTGTGTGTATATATATATATATAAATATATTTGTATGCATATATATATGATTCATAGGTTCGTACTAAGCTAACTGCCCTTGTGAGCCGTTTTAAGCCTAGCAAATTATCTCTTGTGAGAATCAAACCCTGCACCTTGTGTTTGTAAGGCGAACACCTTAACCATTAGGCTACCCTCCCAACCCCTTAATAAAGTTCATTAAAGTGTACAGATTTTACACTTTCTCTTAGGTTCATAGATTCATAGATTAGCACTAAACTAACTGCCCTTGCAAGCCATTTTAAGCCTAGTCAATTATCCCTTGTGAGACTCAAACCTTGCACCTTGTGTTTGTAAGGCAAACACCTTAACCATTAGGCCACCCTTTCAACAAATATATATATTTGATATATATATATATATATATATATATATATATATATATATATATATATATATATATATCTATATATATATATATATATATATATATATATATATATATATATATATATGTGTGCATATGTGTATATATATATATATATATATATATATATATATGTGTGTGTGTGTGTGTGTGTGTGTGTGTGTATTTTATATATATATATATATATATATATATATATATATATATATATATATATATATATATATACAAGAAACCAACACACCCTTATCAGCTGAGAGTATTTGTTCAGGTAGATGTTAAAAACTCATGTCAGTCACTTGTTTGCAAATGCTTCAATAAATACCAAAATATCAGAGAATATACAATAATGTACGTACAGTTCAAACTGTCTCAAACTGCCTCAAAACAAAGCCACCGCATGGCTTCTATCCAAAATCAAAATGCAGCATTAGAGAATACAAGCACTTACAATGTTCACGTAATAAAGTTCAATAGTTGTTGCGCTGCAAAAAACCATTCGGTCCAAATGTGGATAGTTCAAAAAATCCAATCGTTAATATCCCACAGAACTACGCACTAAATCAACGAAAAAACAATTCTGCTGTACCAAGAAACAAGTGTTCAAAGTTGTTCTAGTCTTGCAATCGAAGTAATGTTCAAAAAACCATTCGGTCAAGTAGTAAATCCACAGTTTATTGTGAGCGCTTTCGCGGTTAATAAGCACCGCTTCATCAGACAAACAAACAGATACCAAGATAGCTAATACACATTTAAAATACTAGACACCCAATCAACGCTGATGTGGGCGTTAACATTAAAAGCCGCATCCCTTCAGCTGCGTAGACATAAAGCGTGCATGCAACAAATGTATCGATGTTCACTTTCATGCTATAAAAGCATGCGTAGTTGGACAAAGTATTTAAACAGAAATAGCTCAAATAGAGTTATATAAATGTAAGCTTGTAAACATAAATGTTCACATTAATTATGTGAGCGCTGCTAAATAAATATAGGCAAATGCAAATTACACAACACACATATAAATACCTATCAATGGGAACAATATACCTTCCCATATATAACAGTGCATGATGATACCTTCAATTAGTAATATATATCAGAACAGTATATATGAAAAGATACGTGTCGCCTATGGGCCCTAACTGGTACAAGCAGGACAAAACTACATAAAACGGCAAACATACCATACTACAATCCTGTGTTTATGCATAAAAATATAAATATAATTATGTACAACCTATAAGCCCTACTGGATGGAAAAAGGGGCTAAACTGCCTAGAATAAGAATCGTGCCAAAAAAAAACTCTATGATGATATAAAAATGTACTAAACCATTAACCTGAATACAGAAAATATTCTAAATATATTGTTCCCATTGATAGGTATTTATATGTGTATTGTGTAATTTGGTTGTATATCAAATTCCATGTTTAATGGTCTTATGAAAATTAGTGTGGATGTCTATATGTCCATTTCTTTATTAATTTTAGGACATATTGTCTACATCTGTTTAGAACAGATGGGACTAATAGGTTACTTTTTATCATATATCCGTTTTGTCTATGTTTCTTGGATATTCATGTGCATTACTTAGCGTGTATGATAGTATCAGCGGTTTGCATTTGCCTATATTTATTTAGCAGCACTCACATAATTAATGTGAACATTTATGTTTACAAGCTTACATTTATATAACTCTATTTGAGCTATTTCTGTTTAAATACTTTGTCCAACTACGCATGCTTTTATAGCATGAAAGTGAACATCGATACATTTGTTGCATGCATGCTTTATGTCTACGCAGCTGAAGGGATGTGGCTTTTAATGTTAATGCCCACATCAGCGTTGATTGGGTGTCTAGTATTTTAAATGTGTATTAGCTATCTTGGTATCTGTTTGTTTGTCTGATGAAGCAGTGCTTATTAACCGCGAAAGCGCTCACAATAAACTGTGGATTTACTACTTGACCGAATGGTTTTTTGAACGTTACTTCGGTTGCAAGACTAGAACAACTTTGAACACTTGTTTCTTGGTACAGCAGAATTGTTTTTTCGTTGATTTAGTGCGTAGTTCTGTGGGATATTAACGATTGGATTTTTTGAACTATCCACATTTGGACCGAATGTTTTTTTACAGCGGAACAACTATTGAACTTTATTACGTGAACATTGTAAGTGCTTGTATTCTCCAACGCTGCATTTTGATTTTGGATAGAAGCCATGTCTCACGGTGTGTGTGCGGTGGCTTTGTTTTGAGGCAGTTTGAGACAGTTTGAACCGTACGTACATTATCGTATATTCTCTGATATTTTGGTATTTATTGAAGCATTTGCAAACAACTGACTGACATGAGTTTTTAACATCTACCTGAACAAATACTCTCAGCTGATAAGGGTGTGTTGGTTTCTTGTATATTTATTGACTGGGTATCCGAAGGCTTCTACATATATATATATATATATATATATATATATAAATGTATATGTATATATACACATATATATATATATATGTATTTATATATATATATATATATATATATATATATATATATATATAGATATATATGTGTGTATATATATATATATATATATATATATATATATATATATATATATATATATATATATATATATATATATATATATATATATATATATATATATATATATATATATATATATATATATATATATATATATATATATATATATATATGCGAAAACACAGACCAGCAACAGTTCCCAAGAATACGAAACAAAACTTTTAGTTATGTACTCACCATAACTTCAGATGTTTGGGATCCATCTCGCCTACATTCTGAATGATGGGTTCGGAGCCGATCCCTCAGCTCCGACTCGGCACGCTTATGCTATAGAGCGAGGCCTCTTATTGGCTGAGCTTTCTTTATCCCAGGATGCACCACCACTAATCCCCCAGATCTTGTTTGTCCGCATTCATGCACACATGCACAGCTTGTTTATATAACATTGTTAGATGTTTCAAGATGAAACAACAGGATTCGGACCTTCTGATATCCTCTGATCTCCAAGGAAGGGGGAAGGAGGGTGGGTTATTAGGAATGTGAGATGGATCCCAAACATCTGAAGTTATGGTGAGTACATAACTAAAAGATGTTATGTGATCGATCTGCCTACATTCTGAATGATGGGACAGCGTCCCTAGCACCTAAATCGGGTGGCTCATTGGAAAACACTCCTGAGCACTGTGGAACCAAATGAAGCTCGTCCTCTAGATGCCACATCTAATTTGTAGTGAGAAATGAAAGTATGCGGGGAAGACCATGTAGCCGCAGCACAAATGTCACTAATAGCAAGCTTAGAATGAAATGCTACCGAAGTAGCCATAGCCCTTGTAGAATGAGCCTTGACAGAGGTGGAAAGCTCCTCGTTAGAAAAAACATAAGCCTGAGTAATACAGTCCCTGATCCATTTGGCAATAGTGACCTTTGTGACTGCATTGCCCAATTTGTTTTCTGCAAAGGATACAAACAACTGATCTGTTCTCCTTGATTGTTTGGTCCTATCCAAATAAAAACGTAACTGCCTATGGACATCTAGTGTGTGGAAAATAAACTCCGCTTCATTGGAGTATTTAGGGAAAAACACTGGGAGCTCTAATGACTGTTGTAAACATAAAGCAGAGCAAACTTTGGGAACAAAAGAAGGATTTGGTCTGAGGGAAACTCTGTCTGGATGAAAAACCAAGTACGGAGGTTTTACTGACAAAGCTTGAAGCTCTGAAACCCTTCTGGCTGAAGTAATTGCCACTAGGAAAGCTGTCTTCCATGATAGAAACTTTAAATCACAGGTGGCTGCCGGTTCAAAGGGGAAAGAAGTCAAGGCACGTAATACTATATCGAGATCCCATGGAGGTGCAGGATGAGAAACTGGAGGTCTTAATAGAGCAGCACCTTTCAAGGAGGTCTTACACAACCTGTTGCTCATTAAAGGTGGGTCTATGGATTCATGAAAGTTAGAAATTGCTGCCAATTGTACTTTGATGGTAGAAACAGAAGAACCTTGGTTGAAAAGAGAGGTTAGGAACTTGAGTACTTTTGCTACAGGGGTTGAAATGGGGTCCAGGCCCTGGAGTTGAGCCCATATAGCAAATCTTTTCCATTTGCTAGAATAAAGTTTCTTCGTAGTCAGCTTGTGGGCTGAAGACAATATGTGCACTACCTCTGGGTCTAGTGCATGCCTCCTGACTATGGTTGGAAGAGGAGGAGCCAGGCTGTCAATTTCAAAGTGTGTAGGGACTGGTGTAGTAGTCCCGACTGATGAGTTAGTAGGTCTGGGATCTGGTCCAGGAACCATGGACCTTCCAGAGCATGTTTCCGAAGATAGGGAAAACCAGACTTGACGAGGCCAGTAAGGAGCAATTAAGATCATCTTGCTCCCTAAGAGAGAAGCCTTCTGAATTACCTTGGGTAGGAGAGGAACTGGAGGGAAGGCATAAATCAGGCCGGTGTGCCAAGGATGGACTAAGGCGTCCATAGGGCTCTTCCCCGGAGCCGGGGTTAGGGAGAAAAACTCTTTGCATTTCGCATTCAGAGGAGTTGCGAAGAGGTCGCAGCAAGGAACTCCCCATTTGCTGAAAATCTGTCTTGTAATAGTTATGTTCAGAGACCACTCGTGAGGAGAGAGAATGGTCCTGCTCAACCTGTCGGCTACGACATTGGATTTGCCCGGTATGTGAGTAGCCACTAGGAAGCGTTTGGTTGAGATTGCCCATTCCCAGACCCTCATAGCTTCTCTGCAAAGAGGATAGGATCTGGTCCCTCCCTGCTTGTTCAGGTACCAGACAACTGACATGTTGTCCGAGTGAACCACAATTACGCCCTGAGGGAGGTAACAGTGAAGGGCTTGAAGGGACAGGTGTACTGCTCTCATCTCTAGGATGTTGATGTGGAGAGAGGTCTCTTCCGGATGCCATTTGCCCTGGACTGACCTGCCCAGGGAATGCCCCTCCCACCCCGTCTGGGAGGCGTCCGTGGTCAAAGTGGCTGCTGGAGGAGGAAGAACAAAGGGTCGTCCCTGATCCAAATTGGAAGACACTAGCCACCAGCGAAGGTCCCGTCTGCAAGATTCTGTGATCCATATTAGATGATTGAGAGGGAGTTCTTGAAAGGACCACTGAGTTGAGAGAAGCCCCTGGAGGATTCTCATGTGTAACCTTGCCAAGGGAACTAGCAAAACTGTGGCAGACATCGATCCCAATAGTTGCATGACCATTCTGGCTGGGGCTTTGGACCTGGGGAGTAAGGCACAAACCTGATTTTGTATGATCTGAATTCTGTCTGCAGGTAGATAGACCCGCATCTGGTTTGAGTCTATCTCTGCCCCCATGAATCTTATTCTTTGAGATGGCCGTAACACAGACTTTGGCCAATTGAAAGTGATTCCGAGGGAATTGCCCAGTGATGTTGTGGCTTGCAGGCTCCGTAGAAGTAGATGCTTGGAGGTGGCAGTTAGAAGCCAGTCGTCTAGGTATGGAAACACCTGGAATCCTAGACTCCTCAAGTGAGCAGTCACCACTGCCAAGCATTTGGTGAACACCCTGGGGGCTGTGGTGAGACCAAAGGGCAGCGCACGGAACTGAAAATGACTGCTTCCTAGGCTGAAGCGCAAGTGTCTCCTGGACGTTCGATGTATTTTGATATGGTAATACACGTCCTTGAGGTCTATGGAGCACATCCAAACACCTTTCTCCAACAATGGGAGAATGGTTTGTAAAGTGACCATTCGGAACTTGGACTTCTTGACTGAATGGTTTAGGTTGCTTAGGTCCAAAATAGGCCTCAAGTCCCCGGTCTTTTTTGGCACTAAAAAGAATCTTGAGTAAGTTCCTAATCCGATCTGGTCTGACCGGTTGGATGGCTCCTTTTTGCAGCAGTTTTGAAACCTCTATAGCTGCGGTATCCCGTTGACTGGGTGGCGGGTCCGGGATTCTTTTGGACTGAGGTTGGGGCAACAGAATGGGATGGAGTAACCTCCGGCGATAATTCGCAGCACCCATCGGTCCTGAGTAATCCCTTCCCAGGCCTTTAGGTGCTTTGAAAAATGACCCCCGACTGGCTCCGGAGCAGCACAGTCGGGCAATCCCTCAGGGACTATGGAAAGTTGAAGAGCCACGAAAGGACTCGCGGTCTCCAGTATTGTGGGGGCCTCTGCCGCCTCTGGGACGGTGTCTTCCTGATGAATTTCCCCCTCCTCTGCCTCTGGAGGGGGAACCTTCCTGCTGAGAGGGGTAAGACTTCTGCGATCTCCGGAACCACATCTTCCCTCCTCTTTTAGCCTTGGGATAAGGCTGAAAGGGAGTGGAAAATCATGCCCCTACGGCAGTCAGAGTCTTACCCTCCTGTTCGCAGCGGGTAAGTGTGTCTTTCACCTTGGGACCAAAAAGGGAGGACCCATCAAAGGGGGCGTCGGCGAATGAAGACTTGAAGGCCTCCGCGAAATGACACAGGCAGAGCCAGGCTTGTCTCCAGAGAGCAATGCCCGTACTGCCGCTCTACTCCCCTTCGGCCGCATACGAGATGAGCCTCATGGACGAGTTCGAAATGGATGACATTGTAGCCAGCTGAGATCCAACCGTCTGGGCCAGCTCCTCAGGCAGGTTACCTAAGAGGGTATCGGACAGCTCCTTAATCAGATCCCTCTGGAATCTCGTAAAGTGCGTTAGGTAGTTCAGAGACCTCAAGGTAAAGGCCGCTGAACTTAAGGTGCGCTTACCGTACCGATCCATGCTCCTAGACTCCTTATTAGGAGGATGGACGGACGTAGAAGCCTCTGCTACATCCTGCTGCATAGCAGATGCCACCACCATAGCATCCACAGCCACACCTTTCATGAGGAACTCTCTATCTGGGGGTGCAGAAAGAAACTTGTTTGGACGAGCGGGCACCGGTTCCACAGAGTCCGGGTGTTCCCACGCCCTTCGACAGATCAAATCCAAGAGCTCGTCGAAGGGGGGAGACACCCAGGAGGCGGAGGGCTGAGCCCCGAAGGCCTTCAGGAACACCGACTCATCAGCAGAGGGAGGTTTGGATTGCCAGCCGCCTCGTTGTTTTAGGGCTTCTAGGATGTCTGCAAAGGAGACATCATCCGAGGACGACTTGGGGGACCCCTCTGCATCATCGAGATCGGTGTCAGATGTTAAAGACTCGTCAGGGGAGTCAACGTGCTTCCTCTTGCACGTTTTCTTCCTGGGAGGTTCTTCCGAAGAGGCTTCAGCAGGACCTCCAGGAGGGGGAGAAACCCCAGCGGGGGTAACCTGAGGCCCAGGGGCTCCACTGTCTGCTGACAGGGGAACTGCCAATGACCCAGTCTCCAAATGTAGGGAAGGAGCTGGGGAAACTGTGGAGGTAGCCAATGAAGATTTGGCTAGAGCACTCCTCATAGCCCTGAAGGCGGGACCACCAGAATCCTGGGAAGGTCCCCCCCTCCATGGCCACGACAGTGGACGGTACTCCCGCCGTCGACGCACCAAGAGGGAGACTCGGGACCGAAGGTATCAATCCCGAAGCCTCCCCCCCAGGGCCGAAGGAAGAAGTCCGTGCACTGAACTCCGACCCAGGAGCCGGAGTAGGAGCAAGGGTCGGGCCTGACCCTAACACCTCCACTGGTTCCACCAACACCTGCTCCAACGGTGCCGAAGCTGTTGGAGGAGGAAGTACTGTAAGGGAGTGGACCATCGGCTCTGAAGCCAAATGGGTTGGAGCCAAAACCATCTTTTGGAATACCGGAGACTGGAAAAGTCGAAGGAGAACCCTGTCGATGTCCGAATCAGACATCCTGGAAGACCTGGAGGATACCGATCGGGCCCGAACCGATTTCTCCATCGGCTCCGAAGGGCTCGGGGACCGGCTCCGAAAGGACTCCACAATTATCAGCTCCGAGGAAAGCTTCAGTGAAATTTCCCTCGGCGCCGATAAGGCCTTCGGCTCCGAGGGGGAAGTGTCTGAGCCGATGACCCTTATCGGCTCCAATATCAGTGGAGCCGATGAGGGTGACCCGCCTCTCGATGCTCCAGACCTCGGCTCCGAAAACAGAGGGGTCGAGGTAGGAGGCATCGAGGCAGACCGTTCCGACCTCGGCTCCGAAGTCCATGGAGCCGATGGAGAAGTCTGCTTGCCTTTCTTAGCCGTCGGTTCCGACTGACTGGTCGGAGCCGACGCTTTCCTCTTCTTAGAAGAAGGAGAGGAAGATAAAGCCTCCTTGAAAGAAGGCTTGATTAATCCTCTAAAGATTAATTTGTTTTTCCTCTCCTGGAGGACTCGAGAGGAAAACGCATGGCACACACTGCAGGATTCTTGGAGATGTTTGGCGCCAAGACAATAGACGCACGAGGAGTGGTCGTCCGTAATGGACATTTTAAACCCACACCTCATGCACTTCTTAAAACCGGATGGTTTATGTTCTTTAGACATAGTTGTAAAAAAAACAGAAACAACAGTAAACTTTAAACAGTTTTAGGATACCATAAGTATGTTAAAAAATATATATATATATACTGAAAAGAGAAACTTTCCCTTTTTTTTTTTTTTTTTTACACAGTAAAGAAAAAGGAAGAAAGCAAGGAGGGTCAAGACCCTCTAACTCAAAAGGGTACTTGACCCACACACAACCACTAAAGTAGTTAGAACAGGGGAAGGCCCCTCTCTGAAAGGAAACTTCTCTGACAGGAAATTTAAAGCAAAAATCAATAAAACACCAAGAGACACACTCGTACACAAAATATAGCCGTTAAAACAGCTTTTGGGTGAAAAAAAGAAAATTTCCGACAGGAAAAGATACTATTAATATAGTACTTAGCCCAGCCAATGTTGAGACCACGTCCAAGCTCTGTAAGCGGCAAACGAGATCTGGGGGATTAGTGGTGGTGCATCCTGGGATAAAGAAAGCTCAGCCAATAAGAGGCCTCGCTCTATAGCATAAGCGTGCCGAGTCGGAGCCGAGGGATCGGCTCTGAACCCATCATTCAGAATGTAGGCGAGATCGGATCACATAACATCAGATATTTCCCAGCAGTTTGAAGGTCCACAGGTCAAAAGAATGAGATATTACTCAGACTATTAAAAATCCAATGATTTATTCGTTAGCAACAGGATAACATAAAAAACGTAAGCGCTTTCACGGAGTTCAACCGCTTCTTCAGACGTACTCTGTATAACATAAAATCCACTTTATATATTGTAGTAAAATCAATTTAACAGAGTTCATCAATCAATTAATTAAAATGAATTGAATAATTTAAATCAATTAAATGCAAATAATTTAAAGATGTATATAAAAATGTATATAAAAAACAACAATGCTGAAGCTATCTCAAGGCTCTAGCATTCAGAATGGGTTTTAGGGAAGTCACCTCATTGAGCCCACGTCCCCTATGTGCACCTAACCTAAATATCCATTTCAACTCTGCTAGTTCAGTGTCATTAGTGATGTTACCTATTCTAATGTTGACAGGCTGAACATGCAGAATTTGAAATGAAAATGCATGGTTATCCCCTTCTTTGAGGACATGCTTCGCTATAGCATTATGATTGTCCTGCCTACTAATGCAATACATATGATCCCTTACTCGTTCCCTTAAGCTACGATTAGTTTTGCCCACATAGAAACAAAAGCAAATCAGGCAATGGGCTACATAAACTATATTTTTAGTGGTACAGGTACCATATGTCTTCAGTTCCCATAGCCTTCCTGTGTCAGGATGTTTAAAAAATCTTGACTTGTCAATGTACTTACATTGGGCACAGGAACCACACTTTCGGGTACCAAAAAATCTCATATTAATTGTGCTTCCAGTCTCAAAATTGAGATTACGATAGCACAACTGTTGACATAGATTTTTGTTGTTCTTGTATGTATACCTCGGAGTATAAGGCAACACGCTCCTGGTCTTATCATCTACGAGCAAAATATGCCAATTATCTTCGACAGCCTTTTTGATTTGTTTCATATTATTACCAAAGGGCAATACTAAATTTACAGAGTTTGTATCAGACTTTACATTCACTGCTGCTTGAATTCTATTGGAATAGTAGGATCTAGCATTGCCATTCCTATTTTCATATACCTGTTTACATATACGATCTACATCAATATGTGCATACCCCCTGTTCACAAAATCACATTTAAGCCTGTCAAATTCTTCATATAGAGTGGTATCTTCACAACAAAGACGTGCTAATCTCAATGCTTGTCCCTTAACCACATTATTAAATACCACTGGATTATGCATACTGGCATGATGCAAAAAGGCTGGACAGTAGCATGGTTTCCTATAAATCCTGGTCCTAAGTTCAGTCTCTTCTTTGTATATATTCACATCTAAATAGTTGATACTAACATGGGAGTATTCTATAGTGAATTTTAAAAAAATCACTTGAAGAATTAAAATGAGTATGTAAGTCTATCAGCCCACTCACTTCACCTTTATATAACAAGAGGAGATCATCCACAAAACATTGATGAAAAATAATATTATGACCAGTATTCAGGTTATATTTCTCCCATGCTATCATAATGAGATTTGCATATGAGTTAGCACAACTCGTGCCCATAGCAATGCCCTTTTTTTGCTTAAAAAACCTATTATGAAAAATGAATACATTATTATCAAGTACTAGTTCAAGTAGAAAACATAAGAAGTCTACCTTACTAGCCTCCATTGATACCTCATTAATTAATAATTCACGTAATATTCTCAAACCTGCCTCATTGGGTATACATGTAAACAATGCTTCAACATCCATTGTTACCAATGATAATTCACCAATGTTTATATCTGTTTGTGTAAATTCAAACAAATCTTTTAAAAAATGCTCTGTATCTTTCAACACGTGATTAAACTTAGATAGTACCTTCTTAAGTTCATAATCCAAATAGATTGATATAGCTTCTGTTGCCCAACCTGCCCCCGCAACTATGGGTCTAAACTTAGGCTGTGTAGGATGTTTATGGATTTTGGGCAGACCATGCAATCTGAGTATTACAGGGTGTTCTGTCAGAAAATAATTAAAGAGTTTGTTGGTTAAAACACGCATATTTCTACAATCCTGTATAGAATTAAATATGTTGTCAAGCATATTCATTATATTAGACATATTAATCTCTTCATATGCTACATCGTCAAGCATTTCAAACATAGTATCATAATAATATTTTGCATCCATTATAACTGTGGGACCACCCATTATAACTGTGGGACCACCTTTATCAGATGGTCGTATTATAATGTCCATATTATTTTTCAAAGTATTTAATGCTTCAAATTCACTATTGCTTAAATTGGGTAAGTTATCCCTGTTGCAAAAGTCATGATTATTATATATACTATTCTCAAATGCTTTAACAAACGTTTCTATATTAGCAGGTAAATGGGGTAAATATGTGCTTTTCTTTTTCAAGCAAGAGACGTTTGACACTTCATTGCAACCAAACATTTGTTTCAAAGCTAAATTCCTAGCAAACAAACGTATAGAAATTACTGCATCAGAAATATCTACACTACTGGTGGGTATAAACCCCAAACCTTTATTTAAAAGTTCAACTTCGCCTTTATTTAAAATATATTTGGATATATTCCATACTAAACCACTTGTGTCCACATTTTCTTTAATGTTTGAGCTTGTTGTTGGGGTGGCTCCTTCCGTTTGTTCCCCCTCTGATTGTCTGCATCGAAGGACTTCTTCCTTCCTGGTCGAATTGGCAGTGGAAAAGCCGGATAATCATTTCTAGCCCCTTCAGACAGTATCTTTCTCCTAACCACCGTGCTCCCCTGTGCATTTGCTCCTGTACTTATAGGAGCTTCCAAGGGCGTAGAATACACAGATGCTGCGTTGTAAGGTGAATCACGAGGATCTCCATTTAACTCTACACAGTCATCTTTATTTACACAAGCATTTTCCGTACTAATTGTCTCTTCAGACCCTGCACCGATAGTACAATCATTCTGTTTCTCTAACAATACACGATTCGGTTCCGATAAGGTAGATTCTGGTAAATTTTGACGTTGGTGCAATCTCTGTCCAATAGAAGAATGTGATGTCATCAGGGGACCTCTCCCTGAACTCAAACGAGCTTCTTTCAGCCAAAAAAAGACATTCTTATTGGAAAAATCATTCATATCTCTGCTTAACTTTCTTTTCTTATAGTCCAACAATTTATTCTCATAACGTTGAACCTTGTCTATCATATCTGGTAAAAAAAGTTCTGCTGAGCCGTCAACACAAATATTATGCAGATCTTGTTGCTGTTGCACAATATCTTTCTTCAAATCTTGTTCAATAGGTTGAAAAAACTCAATTAACAGTTGCATGTAGGCTCTACTAG
>NC_056739.1:579688291-579693004 GCF_019279795.1 Protopterus annectens | reverse complement strand
CAATTACATTAAATATAGAACATGCCAAATGTCTCGAGATTGTAGGACATTAGTATTTGTACTCATTTTGGTCAGGACACTACCGCACATAGAGGGACTGCCCCTCGCAAGGTGGGACAGGTGGTAACCCTATCTTTGGCTCATGTCCATAGCATGTATTTGTAATAGTATAGACATATATACTCTCCATATCCTTTGTTCATAATGTTCGGTCATGGCAGAATGTGTGATTGCTGTGGTCCATGTTATGCACATATTTGAAGACTTCAACTGCTGTATACTCCATACCCACGAATTCAGGAATGCACACACTTCCAACGACCACTTTACCATTCCCAGACTCCCAAACCCCACAATACCGAACACTCAAACTCGCAAAAGTCAGAACACACACACGCACACACAGACACACTGCTACCCATCACATCCAAACAAACCATCCTACACTACATATGGCCAGGTGGCCATGCCCCCATACACACCCCATGTGGGTGGCTGCACCCCCCCACACCACACCTACTGTAATAATCGACCTCCGAGATAGCACAAACAGACACATGAAGCAAACCCACACACACACATTACAGTCGCCTGGAAACACACACCACACTCAAAACACACACTTAAACACGCTACAACAATCAGAAATACACTTAAACACAGTATCTACTTGGACCGCACCACCAGAAGCACTAACTAAATGTCCCTTAGCATCGTGATAATAGTACTCGCGGTTCTAGTGTTCCAGTACTGTGGCCTTTTGGTCTTTAAGCCTCGTGATTACGCGCATTGGTATGTAAAGCATTTGGTATTTGGTAGTATCCTATTTATGTGTACCTCCATGGTTGTGCAGATGTTGTTAACCTATCTATATATTTGCATATATATGTATATCCATATATACTGACATATATCGCTCTATCACCCTTTCTCTCTCTATATTATATATATACATGGATCTATCTTACTACGTCGACAAGTCAAAACGCCGACAACAAAATCACCGACACCACATAACCGACATTTCACAAACACGAAACCTCACATGCCCGACACACCATAATCCCGACAAGCAACAAACAAAACAAATCCCGGTCCAAAAGCACACACAACACAAGCACACCAAAATCCTTACAAACCAACACTAAACCTCACATACACAACTACCTACAACCTTAACCCAAACCCTAACCCTAAGGTCCACTACTATCGCACACTCACCTAACCAGCGCCCTAACCTAACTCACTTAACCGCCCCTAACCCACAAACTATCACAGTCGCGCACTTACCTGGCCAGCCCTAACCTAACTCCTTAACCCCTAACCCACAAACTATCACAGTCGCACACTTACCTGGCCGCGCCCTAACCCTAACTCACTTAACCCTAACCCACAAACTATCACAGTCAGCACACTTACCTAGCGCCCTAACCCTAACTCACTTAACCGCTAACCCACAAACTATCACAGTCGCACACTTACCTTACTCGCACCCTAACGTCCGTCACTACCGCATACATACACAGCCTTTTCCCATGTCGATGTTCTCAGCGTCGGGGTTTTGATCCGTCGGTCTTCTCCGTTTTCGATCTTCTGGCGTCGGTGTTCTCGCTGTCGGCGTTCTGACTTGTCGACGTAGTAAGATAGATCCATATACATATATATATATATATATATATATATATATATATATATATATATATTTAGAGATAGAGAGAGAATACACCTTTCGTTGGGTACATGGCGGTGTACACTATTTCTCGAACTCCACCCTTTTGTGTTTTAACCTGTCACAATACACACTTGTCATTGGTACATCTCAGGTAGCTTAGAGGTAGGTTATTGTGAAGACTGTGTACATGGTTGCATGTTCTACTCCTGGCAGTGGTCGTTTTATCTCTCAGAGCAGGCACTATTAGTACAAGGGTAAATAACGCACATTTCAGCGGTTCTGGGCAGCTTTGCCCGTGATCTGCATGATATTCAGCAAAGGTTAGACCTGTGTTGCACATATCTGTGTAGTCATGTTTAAATGATGCTTACCGGCACTTACCAGTGCAAAAACCTGCTAACATGTGCTTAAACGTGCTCTAATGACCTGCATCCAACATCCATTATTCGGGACATCAGAATTACATAACAGCCCTTGCAGGTCATGGAACCAGGACCATGCATGAGACAGTCAGTGGCTTTACCACTGGGGCATCTGGGATATGTACAAGTGTTTTGGTGTTTAGTATGTATACTGTACTATGGCTGTTCCTTCATAGTGCAAACAAATGTGTAACTCAGTTAGTTTACATATGGATGATACCTATTAATGGCATGTCCAAGTGATGCTTAATGGATGTGCTCCAGCTATGGGAATCCATGTCACAGTGAGCCACACACTGTAATGTGCTACACCTTGCCACAGCCATAACTGGAGAATGCTGGGGTGACAGATACCTGTCATGGGTACTCCCCATGCTTTGGAACTACATCCCTGATTACATTGTATGGAGACCCTCATTAACACACCAGGGAATCCTTGCTGAGTGGGTGGAGAACAGTGGTTGCACCCCAGGGATCCTGCAATTGGCTCTGCTCCACAGAGGGACAGTTAGTTAATCAACAGGGTGGCGACAGCAGGCACATTTTGGCTAGGCTTATGAATGACCTCTGACAATTAGGCATGTACCTACCGATGTACCTAGGAACCTATACATACAGTATCAACACATGCTGTTAGCTTAATTTACTGTTCAGGTATTGACTTACCTTGTGCCAATAGCAGTTGTGTGTGCAATAGTTGAGGGCTGCCTATATAGGATGCACACAGTAGACCACCTATACATGACAGTTTACAGGTTGTCATGTGTGTGCCATCCATTTTATTGTGTATGCAGGTGGAGAAGTGTGTCAGTCCAAAGGGACCTACACTGTCAGTGTATGTGATATACGTTCCCTCTTTGCCAAGGCATGGGCATATTGGGCACGCCTCCATCTGCCTACTGGGGCTGGCACATGGTGTTTGTGGTCTGAAGGTGGGAGGTTGGCATAATAGTTAAGGTGTTTACCTTACAGACACAAGGTACAGGGTTTGATTCTCACATGGGGTAATTGGCTAGGCTTGAAAAGGCCCAGAAGGGCAGTTAGCCTAGTACTAACCTATGAACATCCCTATGAACATCCCTATGAATCCCTCTGAGCCTGTGGTGCCCTTGGCAATTGCGGTGGGCTGTGAGGGCCTTCACCATTATGTCCCTGCTGCAGCTGTTTCCGCAGGATCATATTATGTAGCATGGCACATACTATGAAGATGTGGGCACACGTGCCTGGAGAGTACTGCTTGGCTCCATCAGATATGTTCAGGCAATGAACTGTGATTTCAGAATCCCAAACACACGCTCTATGATGATTCTGGTTTGTGCGTGTGCCTCATTATGGCATTCTTGCATGGGTGTGTGTGCATTTCTGATGGGAGTCTTCATCCACGGCTCCAGTGCATAGCCAGCATACCCCACAAGGTGGCCATATGGGATATCCCCCCTGACAAATACCTGGTACAGCTGTGAGGCATGCCAGATGTGGGAGTAGTGGTGGCTTCCAGGGCTGCCAGCACACACATCCATGATAATGCCCTGGGCATTGCACACGACCTGGCAGTTGATGGAGTGGTATCCCTTGCGGTTTATGTAGTGCCTACCATGCTCACTGGGTGGTGACTTGATATGGATGTGCATGCAGTCTATTGCAACCAGTACCTCCGGGTAGTCTGCCACATGGTGGAAGAGGTGCATATTGCTGGCCAACGCCTCCTGAGTTCGGGGGAAGTATATATGCTCATTGGCATATGGTAACATGGTATCCAGGAACTGGTGGAGTACCCTGGATGCTGATGCCTGTGAGATCCCCATGATATCTCCAGTTGGCCTTTGAAAGGTACCTGTGGCTAGTATTCTCAAGCTTACACACACCTTCATGTCCACTGGGATGGGTTCCCCTCTGTTGTTTCTGGCTCTAAGGTGTGGCCGGCACAGCTCAATGATTTGCTGTATGATGTCCCTGTCCACCCTGTAACGCTCTACTGTCTCCAGATCATCTAGACCCTGGTAGGTTACCCTTGGTCTGAACACTCTTCTCCTCCTCCAGTGCCTGAGGTGGTTGTCAGCATCATCCTCCACACCACCTACAGTCTCCAACACATGCTGATGAATCACAGCTATGGCAGCTCCCAACATGTACATTGTAAAAGTTCCCCATCTGTTTACACCGATGGTGCAGTGTTTGGGAATCCACGAGTGTGGGTGAGGTGCCTTCACACTTTATACTATTGTGCTTTGGAAGCTGATGATGTCATAGGGTGTGTATGTACAATCCAAGCTGCAGGGTATCTTACTTATGTGTTTTAACACAGGTACTGCTATTGTGGTGCCTTTGGTGTTGAATTACATTTGGCTGCCATGGATCACCTCTTGCCCTTGCCTTCACTTTTAAAACCGATTCCCCTCCCATTGTCAGGCATGCATCCAGCAGCCTACTTTCTTGTTTTGTACTTTCCCAACCCAGGATTGTGTTGTGAAATGTGTTCTATAGCCAATCTACTACAGGTTTGCGCTGCTGTGACAGTTCTCTTTTCTTTGCAATCCAGCACCTCCCCTTTCTTGTTCTGCAGGTTGCTGCTAGCAGCCTTGTTAGCTACCGTCAATAGCCCACTGTGAGTTAATAGGT
>NC_056739.1:579623291-579683291 GCF_019279795.1 Protopterus annectens | reverse complement strand
ATGAGGCGCATGGCAAAGAGAGAGGTGGCGAAGGCTAAGCATAAGGCATATGGAGAGTAGTATGAGAGATTGGACACTAAAGAGGGAGAAAAGGACCTGTACCAATTGGCTAGACAGAGGGACAGAGCTGGGAAAGATGTGCAGCAGGTAAGGGTGATAAAGGATAGTGAGGGAAACGTACTCACAAGTGAGGAGAGTGTGTTGAGTAGATGGAAAGAGTACTTTGAAGGGCTGATGAATGAAGAGAATGAGAGAGAGAAGGTTGGATGATGTGGGGATAGTGAATCAGGAAGTGAAGCAGATTAGCAAGGAGGAAGTAAGGACAGCTATGAAGAGGATGAAGAATGGAAAGGCTGTTGGCCCAGATGACATACCAGTGGAAGCATGGAGGTGCTTACAAGAAATGGCAGTGGAATTTTTAACCAGATTGTTTAATGAAATTTTGGAAAGTCAGAGGATGCCTGAGGAGTGGAGAAAAAGTGTTTTGGTACCTATCTTTAAGAATAAGGGTGATGCGCAGAGCTGCAGTAACTACAGAGTGATAAAATTGATCAGTCACAGCTTGAAGTTATGGGAAAAAGTAGAGGAAGCTAGGTTAAGAAGGGAGGTGATGATTTGTGATCAGCAGTATGGTTTTATGCCAGGAAAGAGCACTGCAGATGCAATATTTACTCTGAGAGTGTTGTTGGAGAAATACAGAGAAGGTCAGAAGGAGTTGCATTGTGTCTTTGTGGACTTAGAGAAAGCATATGACAGGGTGCCTAGAGAGGAGTTGAGGTATTGCATGAGGAAGTCGGGAGTGGCAGAAAAGTATGTAAGAGTGGTACAGGATATGAACGAGGGTAGTGTGACATTGGTGAGGACTGCAATAGGAGTGACAGATACGTTTAAGGTAGAGGTGGGATTATATCAAGGATCAGCTCTCAGCCCTTTCTAATTTGCAGTGATGATGGACAGGTTGACAGATGAGATTAGACAGGAGGCCCCATGGACTATGATGTTTGCAGATAACATTGTGATATGTAGTGAGAGTAGGGACCAGGTTGAGGAAACCCTGGAGAGGTGGAGATATGCTTTAGAGAGGAGAGGTATGAAGGTCAGCAGGGCTAAAATAGAATATATGTGTGTATCTACATATCCTGTACCACTCTTACATACTTCTCTGCCACTCCCGACTTCCTCATACAATACCACAACTCCTCTCAAGGCACCCTGTCATATGCTTTCTCTAAGTCCACAAAGACATAATGCAACTCCTTCTGACCTTCTCTGTATTTCTCCAACAACACTCTCAGAGCAAACATTGCATCTGTAGTGCTCTTTCCTGGCATGAAACCATACTGCTTATCACTAATCATCACCTCCCTTCTTATCCTAGCTTCCACTACTCTTTCCCATAACTTCAAGCTATGACTGATCAGTTTTATCCCTCTGTAGTTACTGCCGCTCTGCACATCACCCTTATTCTTAAAGATAGGTACCAAAACACTTTTTCTCCACTCCTCAGGCATCCTCTAACTTTCCAAAATTTCATTAAACAATCTGGTTAAAAATTCCACTGCCATTTCTCCTAAGCACCTCCATGCTTACACTGGTATGTCATCTGGTACAACAGCCTTTCCATTCTTCATCCTCTTCATACCTGCCCTTACTTCCTCCTTGCTAATCTGTTTCACTTCCTGATTCACTATCTCCACATCATCCAAACTTCTCTCTCTCTAATTCTCTTCATTCATCAGCCCTTCAAAGTACTCTTTCCATCTACTCAACACACTCTCCTCACTTGTGAGTACGTTTCCCTCACTATCCTTTATCACCCTTACCTGCTGCACATCTTTCCCAGCTCTGTCCCTCTGTCTAGTCAATCGGTACAGGTCCTTTTCTCCCTCTTTAGTGTCCAATCTCTTATACAACTCCCCATATGCCTTATCCTTACCCTTCGCCACCTCTCCCTTTGCCATGCGACTCATCTCCTGATACTCATGTCTACTTTCTTCATCTCTTTGACAATCCGACTTCTTCTTTGCCAGCCTCTTCCTCTGTATACTCACCCGTACTTCCTCATTCCACCACCATGTCTCCTTGTCCTCCTTCCTCTGTCCAGATGTCACACCAAGCACCTTTCAAGCAGTCTCCCTTACTAGCTCTGCTGTAGTTACCCAGCTATTCGGTAACTCTTCACTGCCTCCTTGTGCCTGCCTTAACTCTTCCCTGAACTCCACCTCACAATCACCCTTTTTAACTTCCACCATTTAATCCTTGGCACTACTTTCACACTCCTCCCCCTCTTCTTGATCACCAACGTCATCCTACAGACCTCCATTCTATGCTGCTTAACTACACCTTCCCTGTCACCACTTTACAGTCTCCAATCTCCTTCAGACTGGCCCTCCTACATAGGATATAATCCACCTGTGTACATCTTCCTCCACTCTTGTACATCACCCTATGCTCCTCCCTCTTCTTAAAATACGTATTCACCACAGCCATGCCCATCCTTTTTGCAAAATCCACAATCATCTGACCTTCTGCATTCCTCTACTTAACACCATACCTACCCATCGCTTCCTCATCCCCTCTGTTCACTTCACCAACATGCCCATCAAAGTCCGCTCCAATCACTAGTCTCTCACCCTTGGGTATACTCACCACCACTTCATCCAACTCACTCCAAAATTTTTCTTTCTCGTCCATCGTACACCCAGCTTGTGGAGCATATGCACTAACAACATTCATCATTACACCATCAATTTCAAGCTTCATAAATAACACTCTATCACACACTCTCTTCACCTCCAAAACACTCTTGGCATACTGTTCCGTTAGGATAACCCCTACCCCATTTCTCCTGCCATTCACACCATAATAGAACAATTTGAACCTGCCTCCTATACACCTAGCATTACTTTCCTTCCACCTGGTCTTTTGCATGCACAATATATCAACCATCTTTTTCTCCATCATATCAGCTAGCTCTCTCCCTATACCAGTCATACTGCCAACATTCAAAGTTCCTACCCTCACTACTACACTCCTAACCTTCCTCCTCTCTTCCTGCCTTCAGGCATGCCTGCCCCCTCCTCTTCTCCTTCGGCCAACAGTAGCCCAATTTCCGCCAGCACCATGTTGGCGAACAGTAATGGTGGCAGTAGTTGTTAACCCGGGCCTTGACAGATCCAGTATAGAAATATGAAATGTTGTCCGCATAAGTTATTTGTCAGAGGTTTTATGCTGGATGCCCTTCCTGATGCAAACATCCCCATTTATACGGGCTTGGGACCGACACAAAGAAATGCACACAGAAATGCACTGGCTTGTGCATCCCCAGTGGCTGGATTTTATATATACATATATATATATATATATATATATATATATATATATATATATATATTTATATATAAATATATATTATATATATATATATATATATATATATATATATATATATATATATATTTATATATAAATATATATATATATATATATATATATATATATATATATATATATATATATATATATATATATATATATATATATATATATATATATATATATATATATATATATATATATATATATATATATATATAAAATATGCCTATACATACATATATATATTAATATATATATATATATATGTGTGTGTGTGTGTGTATACATAGTATACATATATGTATATAGATATATATATATATCTATATTTTATATATATATACATAAATGTATACACATACGCACACACCCACATATATATATATATATATATATATATACCTATATATATACACACACACACACATCTATATTATATGTATATATATATATATATATATACACACACATCTATATTTTATATATATAGGTTCATAGATTAGTACTAGGCTAACTGTCCTTGCGAGCCATTTTAAGCCTAGCCAATTATCCCTTGTCAGACTCAAACCCTGCACCTTGTGTTTGCAAGGCAAATATATATATCTGTGTGTGTGTGTACAGGAGTACCCACTTCCTTACTAAGTCCTCTCTTATTCAGTTACACCCCTAACTTCTAAATTTCTCTAGCATGTCGAAGGGCCAGATGCTGGCGTCCTCTCCTGTCCAGTTGGTGAATTTTGGAATATTGAGGCAATGTTACAATTGCCTCATGTACACTGACAACCCTCTCCTCCTCCCACATGACACAAATACTTGTGAGAGATGCAGCTATTTAGCCAAACTGGAGGCTGAGCTCTCTCAACTCAGGACTGGCAAGACCAGACAGGAGGAGAAGGCAACTACACACACCACAAAACCAGTCTCACATAAAGCTATCACAACAATGAATCAAACACATAAACACACAAAGTCATACTCAGAGGCTCTGAGCAAAAATTTACCTAAACAGCAGAGGCCTCCAAAGCAGACATCCAAGTAACTGCCACTTCATGACACACCACAGGCAACACATAAATCACAAAATCAGTGTGCAAAGCAGTCACAGCCCTTAAGGCCAAATACAACACCAAACATACTTGTCATAGGTGACTCCATAGTCAGACACACTGACGTCCCACTCACCAGGCTGAACAAGGAGAGGGTCACAGTAAGCTGCCTATCGGGTGCTAGAATCCATACATAACACAAGCAATCGGGTCACTCCACAGCAAGTACAAATATAACACAGTCATTGTCCATGCTGGTGTGAACAACCTGAGACGTACCTCCCTGGACTACATGAAAAGAGATATAGAGGAGCTCTCTGATTATGTAGCCCAGGCAGGTATGACCCTGACCCTGAGCAGGATCCTTCCTTCACCAAGAATGATGCCACAACATAGAGACAAGATGATCAGCTTTAACAATTGGCTTAATTTCTGGTGTCATTCAAAGGGGATCCAGTGTCTGTCTGCCTGGGATGACATGCTTGACAAGCCACGCTGCCATGAGGGGACGGCTTGCACCTGTCACCCTGGGATTCGGATATTGACTAAAGCTCTTGCCACCCCATAGTGCCTTTTTAGGCAAGGCTCAAATTCTAAACCTACCACCCTAGAAAACAAAAATGGGAAGAAACTAAGGGTAATGCTGCTCATTGCCAGAAGTCTAAATCTCAAAATGCACGCACTCGAGGCCCTTCTCAGTATGGAGAACATCGATGTCTGTGCTGTGACTGAAACCTGGTTCAAGGCTCCTGAGAGCACCCTGGCACTATCAGGTTTTACCTCATATCATGTTAGGCCCCAAAACCGGACCACACCACAAAAGGAGGGTATATCCATATTCATCAAGGATACCCACACCTCCAGGTTGGTGGCAACACAGCATCGGAAACCATCCAGGTGCAATTAACATAGGCAAAACTGCTCTACAATTTGTAGCATGCTACAGGCCACCCTCTCAAACTCAGGAACCCCACACAGCCTTCCTGAAGACACTGGAGGGTATAAATGTATCTCCAAACACCATTATATTGGGTGACTTCAACTACCTGAATATAGACTGGGAACATTACTCAAGCCCCAACTTTCTAGACCAATGGTTCCTGGAGTTCATAAATTCAAATGCCATGGAACAACTAGTCACCGTTCCCACAAGAGGAGAAAATATACTAGATCTCATCATCACAAACATGGGGACAAAATGCTCCACACGAAGTATATCCTCATTGATGAGATCAGATCACAAACTTATCACACTGGAAATCCCCATCCCCCCACCCCAAACAAAAAGACCACAGTGAAGAACTTCTCTAAAGCAAACTTCACACTACTCAAGACTGGTGTGGTATCCTTCAAGGCCCCGAGCCAGTGGAAACCACAACCCAAGCTGGAAGCCCTTACAAATGCCTTCTCTGAACACCTCCAAGACTGCATGGATCAGGCAATCCCTAATAAAACCAAGACTCTTTCCACCAAGGGCAAACGTCCAGTCTGGTGGACCCCAGCCATAAACAAACTTTACAATAAGAGGAGAAAGCTGTTACATGATAGAGCAAAATCCATAAGAGAAGACACCCTTGATCATTATTAGTAAAAAATACGAGCACTCATAAAATCATCCAAGGCCAACTTTGAGAGAAAAATTGCAATAGAAAAGACAATCATAAGGCCTTCTTCAGCTATGTTAGAAACCTGGGTGGAAACTCCCAGATATGTGCAGAATTAGTCCAAAATTATACAAAAATCACTGAACCCACAGACATTGCCAACATACTGGCAGACAGGTTCAGTGCAAACTTCACCCCTCTCCCCAAAGGAGAGATAACTATCCCAGCGGAGTGTAGCCTCCCAGATATCTCAAATGCGCAGGTGAAAGCTGCTCTCTCTAAAGCTAAAAACACAGCATCAATGGGACCGGATGGTGTCCCGGGCTGTGTGCTACATGAACTCAACGAGGAACTAAACCCGCATATAAGGCAGCTGTTTAATCTTAGCCTTACCACAGGATACGTGCCCAAGGAGTGCGTACAGCAACTGTGGTCCCACTCCACAAAGGCGGTGCCTCTACGGACCTTGGTAATTACCGCCTCATAAGCTTAACAAGCCTGGTCTGCAAAGCTATGGAGAGGATCATAATGGAACTCATAAACAAAGACATAGGGGACTTGCAGACATTGGACCCGACCCAGTTTGGCTTTGTCAAGGGCAGATCATGCCTTTTGAACTTGGTCGACTTCTTCTAAACAGTTACCAAGGCCATTGATGAGGGAAAGGCAGTCCATACAGCCTACCTTGACCTTGCAAAGCTTTCGACACAATACCCCACTCGGGTATTATAGAGAAACTTACCAGCTTAAATGTAAACCCATATGTCACAAGATGGGTTGCAAACTGGCTAAAGGACAGAACCCACAGGGTTAGAGTTGCTGGCGCCATGTCAGACTCCAAGCCGGTCACAAGTGGTGTCCCACAGGGCTCAGTCCTTGGCCCCCTGTTGTTTGGCATCTACTTCTCAGACGTACAGGCAAACATAGGAGGACTATGGCTGACAAAGTTTGCAGATGACTGCAAACTGGGCCATAGTGGAAAGTACATCGGACACAGATATCCTTCAGAGGGTCTCACGGAAACTGATAGCTGGTGCCAGAGCCATGGCCTGAAGTTAAATGCCAAAAATGTATAGTCATACCCTTGGGAAAAACAAGGTAACCCCAAGCTACCATATAGGTGGCAATCCATTAAGCACAGAAGAGGTTATCAGGGACCTGGGGACCCAGGTTGACAGTGGCCTTTCTTTTGACACTCACATTGCTAAAGTGGTTAGAAAGACCTTCTACATTGCCCACCTGATCATGAAGGGATTCACATCCAGATCAAGTGAGGTCATTGTTCCCCTGTACTCTTCACTTATCAGACCAGTGATCGAGTACAATGCCCCATTCGGGATGTATCTCACCCGACACCTGCAGCAATTGGAGAGACCCCAAAAGTTTCTCACCAAAAGGATAAAGGGACTCCAAAATCTGTCATATACTGCCAGACTGAAGAAACTCCAGCTCTATTCAGTCGCATACTGCCTGCTCAGAGGTGACCTGTGCCTGACATACAAGGCCATGTCCAACCCGGAATTAATGGACATGCTCCACCTCAAAAAATCCAAATCTACCAGAGCCACTAGAGCAAGCGACTTAAACCTTAGCACGGACATGCTGGAGGGATAGATTTGTCACCCAGAGACTCCCTATGCTGTGGAATAAAATCCCGGTCCATGTGAGGCAGAGCACCTCGCTGGCGCTGTTCAAGAGAAATCTTGACCGGTGGATGGGAGATCGTAGGTTTACCCCGGGAATCATCTCTGTGTCACTGCTGGACAGAGGCACAACAAACTAATGGGCACAGTATTTTTAACATAAGGGGTGTAAGCCACAAAACTTTGGGCTAGGCTTATAAATGCCTTAGGGCAGATAGCCTAGTATAAACCTATGATCCTATGAACCTATATATATATATATATATATATATATATATATATATATATATATATATATATATATATATATACACACACACACATCTATATTATATTTATATATATATATACATATATATATATATATATATATATATATATATATATATATATATATACATATATATATATATATATATATATATATATATATATATATATATATATATATACACATATACATATATATATATATATATATATATATGTGTATATATATATATATATATGTGTGTGTGTGTGTGTGTGTATGTGTATACATTTATGTACAGGAGTACCCACTTCCTTACTAAGTCCTCTCTTATTCAGTTACACCCCTAACTTCTAAATTTCTCTAGCATGTCGAAGGGCCAGATGCTGGCGTCCTCTCCTGTCCAGTTGGTGAATTTTGGAATATTGAGGCAATGTTACAATTGCCTCATGTACACTGACAACCCTCTCCTCCTCCCACATAACACAAATACTTGCGAGAGATGCAGCTATTTAGCCAAACTGGAGGCTGAGCTCTCTCAACTCAGGACTGGCAAGACCAGACAGAAGGAGAAGGCAACTACACACACCACAAAACCAGTCTCACATAAAGCTATCACAACAATGAATCAAACACATAAACACACAAAGTCATACTTAGAGGCTCTGAGCAAAAATTTACCTAAACAGCAGAGGCCTCCAAAGCAGACATCCAAGTAACTGCCACTTCATGACACACCACAGGCAACACATAAATCACAAAATCAGTGTGCAAAGCAGTCACAGCCCTTAAGGCCAAATACAACACCAAACATACTTGTCATAGGTGACTCCATAGTCAGACACACTGACGTCCCACTCACCAGGCTGAACCAGGAGAGGGTCACAGTAAGCTGCCTATCGGGCGCTAGAATCCGCCACATAACACAAGCAATCGGGTCACTCCACAGCAAGTACAAATATAACACAGTCATTGTCCATGCTGGTGTGTACAACCTGAGACGTACCTCCCTGGACTACATGAAAAGAGATATAGAGGAGCTCTCTGATTATGTAGCCCAGGCAGGTATGACCCTGACCCTGAGCAGTATCCTTCCTTCACCAAGAATGATGCCACAACATAGAGACAAGATGATCAGCTTTAACAATTGGCTTAATTTCTGGTGTCATTCAAAGGGGATCCAGTGTCTGTCTGCCTGGGATGACATGCTTGACAAGCCACGCTGCTTCGCAAGGGACGGCTTGCACCTGTCACCCCTGGGATTCCGGATATTGACTAAAGCTCTTGCCACCCCCATAGTGCCTTTTTTAGGCAAGGCTCAAATTCTAAACCTACCACCCTAGAAAACAAAAATGGGAAGAAACTAGGGGTAATGCTGCTCATTGCCAGAAGTCTAAATCTCAAAATGCATGCACTCGAGGCCCTTCTCAGTATGGAGAACATCGATGTCTGTGCTGTGACTGAAACCTGGTTCAAGGCTCCTGAGAGCACCCTGGCACTATCAGGTTTTACCTCATATCATGCGTTCGGCCCCAAAACCCGGACCACACCACAAATGGAGGGGGTATATCCATATTCATCAAGGATACCCACACCTCCAGGTTGGTGGCAACACACGAAGCATCGGAAACCATCCAGGTGCAATTAACATAGGCAAAACTGCTCTACAATTTGTAGCATGCTACAGGCCACCCTCTCAAACTCAGGAACCCCACACAGCCTTCCTGAAGACACTGGAGGGTATAAATGTATCTCCAAACACCATTATATTGGGTGACTTCAACTACCTGAATATAGACTGGGAACATTACTCAAGCCCCAACTTTCTAGACCAATGGTTCCTGGAGTTCATAAATTCAAATGCCATGGAACAACTAGTCACCGTTCCCACAAGAGGAGAAAATATACTAGATCTCATCATCACAAACATGGGGACAAAATGCTCCACACTGGAAGTATATCCCTCATTGATGAGATCAGATCACAAACTTATCTCACTGGAAATCCACATCCCGCCCCCACCCCAAACAAAAAAGACCACAGTGAAGAACTTCTCTAACGCCAAACTTCACACTACTCAAGACTGGTGTGGTATCCTTCAAGGCCCCCGAGCCAGTGGAAACCACAACCCAAGCTGCGGAAGCCCTTACAAATGCCTTTTACGAACACCTCCAGGACTGCATGGATCAGGCAATCCCTAATAAAACCAAGACTCTTTCCACCAAGGGCAAACGTCCAGTCTGGTGGACCCCAGCCATAAACAAACTTTACAATAAGAGGAGAAAGCTGTTACATGATAGAGCAAAATCCATAAAAGAGAAGACACCCTTGATCATTATTAGTAAAATACGAGCACTCATAAAATCATCCAAGGCCAACTTTGAGAGAAAAATTGCAATAGATTCAGAAGACAATCATAAGGCCTTCTTCAGCTATGTTAGAAACCTGGGTGGAAACTCCCAGATATGTGCAGAATTAGTCCAAAATTATACAAAAATCACTGAACCCACAGACATTGCCAACATACTGGCAGACAGGTTCAGTGCAAACTTCACCCCCCTCTCCCCCCCAAAAGGAGAGATAACTATCCCAGCGGAGTGTAGCCTCCCAGACATCTCAAATGCACAGGTGAAAGCTGCTCTCTCTAAAGCTAAAAACACAGCATCAATGGGACCGGATGGTGTCCCGGGCTGTGTGCTACATGAACTCAACGAGGAACTAAACCCGCATATAAGGCAGCTGTTTAATCTTAGCCTTACCACAGGATATGTGCCCAAGGAGTGCGTACAGCAACTGTGGTCCCACTCCACAAAGGCGGTGCCTCTACGGACCTTGGTAATTACCGCCTCATAAGCTTAACAAGCCTGGTCTGCAAAGCTATGGAGAGGATCATAATGGAACTCATAAACAAAGACATAGGGGACTTGCAGACATTGGACCCGACCCAGTTTGGCTTTGTCAAGGGCAGATCATGCCTTTTGAACTTGGTCGACTTCTTCTAAACAGTTACCAAGGCCATTGATGAGGGAAAGGCAGTCCATACAGCCTACCTTGACCTTGCAAAAGCTTTCGACACAATACCCCACTCGGGTATTATAGAGAAACTTACCAGCTTAAATGTAAACCCATATGTCACAAGATGGGTTGCAAACTGGCTAAAGGACAGAACCCACAGGGTTAGAGTTGCTGGCGCCATGTCAGACTCCAAGCTGGTCACAAGTGGTGTCCCACAGGGTTCAGTCCTTGGCCCCTGTTGTTTGGCATCTACTTCTCAGAAGTACAGGTAAACATAGGAGGACTATGGCTGACAAAGTTTGCAGATGACTGCAAACTGGGCCATAGTGGAAAGTACATCGGACACAGATATCCTTCAGAGGGGTCTCACGGAAACTGATAGCTGGTGCCAGAGCCATGGCCTGAAGTTAAATGCCAAAAAATGTATAGTCATACCCTTCAGGAAAAACAAGGTAACCCCAAGCTACCATATAGGTGGCAATCCATTAAGCACAGAAGAGGTTATCAGGGACCTGGGGACCCAGGTTGACAGTGGCCTTTCTTTTGACACTCACATTGCTAAAGTGGTTAGAAAGACCTTCTACATTGCCCACCTGATCATGAAGGGATTCACATCCAGATCAAGTGAGGTCATTGTTCCCCTGTACTCTTCACTTATCAGACCAGTGATCGAGTACAATGCCCCATTCGGGATGTATCTCACCCGACACTTGCAGCAATTGGAGAGACCCCAAAAGTTTCTCACCAAAAGGATAAAGGGACTCCAAAATCTGTCATATACTGCCAGACTGAAGAAACTCCAGCTCTATTCAGTCGCATACTGCCTGCTCAGAGGTGACCTGTGCCTGACATACAAGACCATGTCCAACCCGGAATTAATGGACATGCTCCACCTCAAAAAATCCAAATCTACCAGAGCCACTAGAGCAAGCGACTTAAACCTTAGCACGCATATAAATAGGACATGCTGGAGGGATAGATTTGTCACCCAGAGACTCCCTATGCTGTGGAATAAAATCCCGGTCCATGTGAGGCAGAGCACCTCGCTGGCGCTGTTCAAGAGAAATCTTGACCGGTGGATGGGAGATCGTAGGTTTACCCCGGGAATCATCTCTGTGTCACTGCTGGACAGAGGCACAACAAACTAATGGGCACAGTATTTTTTAACATAAGGGGTGGCGTAAGCCAAAACTTGGGCTAGGCTTATAGATGCACTCGGGCAGATAGACTAGTATGAACCTATGAAACTATGTACCTATATATATATATATATATATATATATATATATATATATATATATATATATATATATATATATATATAAAATATATATATATATATATATATATATATATATATATATATATATATATATATATATATAAAATATAGATGTCTATATATATATATATATATATATATATATATATATATATATATATATATATATATATATATATATATATATATATATATTATATATATATATATATATATATATATATATATATATATATAGCTGTATACACACACACACACACACACACACACACACACATATATATATATATATATATATATATATATATATATATATACACACACACACACACACACACACACACACACACACATATATATATATATATATATATATATATACTCATTGACCTATATTACTTTAATATAATATTACTATATTATATTACCCCATTACTCTAGGAGTCCCCAAAGTCTCAATACTTGGCCCTTTCCTGTTTTCAATTTTCACGAATGATCTTCATACTCGTATTTTTCCTGCCACCTGTACACAATATGGAGATGATTCTACTTTAATCTGTTCTACCTCATCCCCCTCTGAACTGCACTTTCTCACCCAACAGACTTTTGAAACCGTAGAGATGTGGTCCTAAAACAATGCTTAATTTTGAACCCCCCCCAAAAAACAAATTATTACTTTTTTCACCTACCCGAAAATCCTCTCCACTGAACTTCTGTGTTATTTCAAATAATGGCACCAACATATCACCTGATCCAACTACCAGACTCTTCGGAGTTGAGATAGACAACACTCTGACCTTTAACAAGCACATTAACAATACTCTAAAATTGGTTAACAGAAAACTAGGCTCCCTCTATAGAATTAAACCGTTCCTGACTCCACTTGCCAGAACTTCCATTGCTCATTCCCATCTTACTTCCACCCTCCTGTATGCCTTCCCTATCTACACTTCCTTGTCCAAAACTAACCTCAGCAAATTGTCTGTTGCTTATAACAATATTGCCAGATTTGCCACTGACTCTACTTTTAGAACTCATCACTGGCAAAACTTAAGGCAACTAGGATGGCTCGAACTACAAATCCTAATTCTGTTTCACCAGCTCTCCTTAGCCCACAAAATGCTTTAAAAACCCACAAACACTCCCATATTCACTTCCCTTATCACTCCTTACTGTAATCTTAAAAGCCTTTGTTCTTCCGACAAACTACTTGTATCCACTAGTAAACCCAATAACACAGCCGGCAAATCCTTGTTCTCCAACACAATAGGAAAATCTTGGAACACTTTTCCTCACAATCTCACGGTAATCTCCTCTCTTCCCTGCTTTAAATCCCAAATCACAACCCACTGGCTCTGCCCCTGTAGCAACCCTGACTAGCTTTCCTTGAGTATCTAGGTACTCTCAACTTTTCTGCTTTAAGAAACTCTTACCAAAACACACTTTTTATTTCTTGTCCTCTGTTTTTGTAGTTAATATCTAATGTGTTTTGATGTATGTACTGTTATATATGCTTAATTTGTACCTGTCCATACTAATGTCTGCATGTGGAGCTTTTCTACCCAGGCCTCTGCTGAAAATGGACATATATCCAGTAGGACTAGCCCAGTCAACAAATGTAAAATAAATAAATAAAATATTATCAGGTATAAGATCAATATTACCTACACAAGTACATTTAGGACAATACAGACCAAAAAACATTTTAACCCTGAACTTTTCCAAAGTGAACTTAAGGCATGTAATCGGTCATCTTTAAAATACCTCCCACTTGATGAATCCATAAAATACTTTAATTTCAAATACTTAGCCATCCTAGACCACCATGCACCAACACGCTTTATCAGAAATAAGACTAAACCTGCCCCATGGCTCTCAAAAGAAACCAAGCAAAAAATTCTTCTTAGAAACAAATCCTGGGCTAAATGGCATACTACTAAAGACCCAGTAGACCAAAAAACTTTAGACAACTGAGAAATAATACACAAAAAGCTATTCTCTTAGATAAAAATAACTTTTACTTCCAACTCCAACAAACTCACCAAAATAAAGCACAAAAGTTTTGGGCAAGCATTAACAGACTTCTACACCCAGGCCAATCCATTACAGCAAATCCACAAGGCACTAGCATTGAGAATCCCACTCAAACTGCCAATGCCTTCAATACCATTTTCACAGAAGCCATCCAATCTCTTGCTAATCAACTATCCCCCGGACAGCTCAATTCTGCCAACTTCCACTACCAGCTCACTCCCTTCATTTCAGTAGCAATCATTTCCAACTTCCTTCATCTGCACCCTTCTCCAAAAACTAAAACCAACCACCCCCTCAGCTGACCAATTACCTGCAGAATACCTCCAAAAAGCAGCTAAAGCCATAGCCTATCCCATTTCCATACTGATTAACAGAACCATAACTGAAGGTGCCATCTCAACTATCTGGAAAATCTCTCACATTATCCCCCTACATAAAGGTGGTAACTCAAATGAATTTTCAAACTATCTTCCCATAGCCTTACTTTCTCCATTGGCAAAAATAATGGAAAAGTGCATCCATAGGCAACTACTACACCACCTAATCCAAAACAACGTACTTGCTAACTGTCAACATGGATTTAGGCCATTCAGAGTACCACCACTGCCCTCTTATCCTTTACAGACTGCATAAACAAAAACCGTAACATCAACATTCTTTCCTCTGCACTCTTTATCAAGCTTTCTAAAGCTTTTGATATGGTTAACCATTCGCTACTTATAAATATACTCAAATCCCTCTCACTTGATGCACTGACTATAAAATGGTTCCAGTCTTACTTAGACAATAGACAGCAGGCTGTGCTATGGGATAATAATCTATCTACTAAGCCCCTCATTAACCTTGATGTCTCTCAAGTTTCCGTATTAGGCCTGTTACTATTCTCTATTTTCATTAATAACCTACACTCAGCACTTCCTCAAGCTAACTGTAAAAAATACGCAGATGACTCCACAAAAATATGCTCAGCTAATTCAACATCTGAACTACAGTCCCTAACCCAAAAGGCATTTAATATAGTTGAAAAATAGTTTTTACAGCACTGTCTTTTACTGAACCCCAAAAAAACAAAACTTTAACTTTTCACTCCTAACCGGAAGTCCACCCCAGTAGATTTTACAGTCACATCTAATAATGGCACTGTCATGTCTCATGACCCAACCAGCAAACTCTTAGGAATAACAATAGACTGCGACCTTAACTTTGATACTCATATTAACAACACAATAAAAACAGTCAATAAGAAACTGGGGTACCTCTATAGAATCGAACCCTACCTTACACCATTGGCTAGAACCACTATAGCCCACACTCATTTAATCTCCACACTCCTGTATGTTTCACCTATATATATATATATATATATATATATATATATATATATATATATATATATATATATTAATCTGACAAAAAATAACCTCAACAAACTGGCAATCTCCTACAATAATATTGCTAGATTTGCCACTGGGACTCCATTTAGAACCCACCATTGTCTTAATCTAAAGCAGTTTGGATGGCTAGAGCTACAAAGTCAGCTTCAATTTCACCAGCTTACTATTGCCCATAAGACTCTCTACCAACCTACCAATACTCCAATACTCTCTAGCCTTATTACCCATTACAAAAATCTTAAAAACTTACGCTTATCAAATAAATGACTTGTTTGCACAAGTAAATCCAACAACTTGGCAGGAGACTCTCTGTTCTCTAACACTGTTGGGAAAAACTGGAACCTACTCCCCTGTGAACTTTTATCACTGTCTTCAACATCACTCTTCAAATGTAATCTAAAACTGTACCTTAGAACGCATCGGTTATACCCCTGTACTAACCCCGACTAGCTCACCATCTTTTTATTTACTGGGTACTGCTCTTCTTTAACTCTTCTGTATTAACTCCAGTCTTTCTCCTATATAACTAGAGTCCATGATCTTGTAATTTAAGCTAATGTATAAAGAAACATCATACTAATGCATAAAGTATTATTTAGTGTTTGTGCTAAGATTGTTAGCAAGTAAGGTATTTTACTATTATCATTTATTACATTGTTGTACTGTGCCAACATTTTTGTAATTGTGTGTTTTTGGAGCTTATCTCTCCCGGCCTCTACTGAAAATGGACATGTGTCCAATTAGACTAGCCTGGTCAACAAATGTAAAATAAAAAAAAATAAAATATATATATATATATATATATATATATATATATATATTTTTATATACACACACATATATATATATATATATATATATATATATATATATATATGTACATATATATGTACACACATATATATATATATATATATATATATATATATATATATTTATATATATAGATACATATGTATATACATATCTATATCTCTCTCTCTCTCTCTATATATATATATATATATATATATATATATATATACACACATCTACATACATATATCTACATACATATACATATACATACATACCCTGTGATTCACGAAGCTTGCGCCAGGTGCAGGAGTAGCGTCGGTGTTCCAACACCAAATATGGCTGCTGAGCGATGCAGGTACGAGCTGTTTTCACGTGCATTACGTGCGTAAGCTACGCTGGCACAGCACTCGGCTCTTGTATGCTAATCACCCCATTTGCAGCAATTTAGCATGCAAATGAGGATATTTAGCAATACAGGAAGTGGTGCAGGCATAGTGTAAGCATACAGAAATGTAAACCGTAAAAACGGTTTACATTACTGCAACCATAAAATCGGAGCCATGTCAGCTGGCCAAACACACATATTATATTATTAATATATGCCAATGGCTAAATATATAGCCACTGGCATAAAAAAAATGTAGAAAATGTAAAAATAACATTTTTATTTTTTCTCTCGCTATTGCGAAGTTTAAAGCTTAGGGCAGCGGCACTCAAACGGAATTGTAAGAAAAATAGAAAAAAAGAAAATAAAACTGCAATGTAACACATTTCATGATTTCCCCATAATAGTCAATGGCAGGCATGTTACACCACACCATGGTGCAAGGGTTGCTAAGGGGCTGTGTTAGTGTTATGTGCGGTTTCTAGGAATTAGTAGGAAATCTAATGTAAATGAGAGGAGTTATACTGAATCACAGATTTCCCCCTGCACCTCACAGTGTAGTGTTATAACACTGAGGTGTGAACATGAGATAAAGATGCCATCAAGAGAGGGGTGTGTCACCTTTGCTGTAAGCACATTGCAGCAATGCCAATCCGGTTTGCCCATAGCTTAGCAAAGCTAAAGAAAAGGGGTGTGTTTGGAAAGGGGTGTGTTTAACTAGCTTTAGCTTTGTTAGCTTAGAGCACACAAAGTAACTGAGTATGCATGTGAACGGAGATTAAAATGTGCTTAAACCCAGTAAATGGGTTTGCGCAGCGAGCACCAGAGCTGAAACAGGAAGGATACAGGAAAAAATAAGGAAATGCTGCAGCAGGGAAATTGGAGTACATATTAGTAATTAACACCTAGGAACCTACAGTGGGCCATTGACAACAGCTAACAAGGCTGCTAGCAGCTACCCACAGAACAGGAAATGGGAGGGGCTGTACTGCACAGAAAACAGTAAAGTGTCACAGCAGAACAAAGTAGAATTGCATTATATCAGCTACATAACACACTTTGCAACACATGACTGGGTAGGGAAAGTACAAGACAATAAAGCTGGCAGGTGGATGCATGCCTGACAATGGGAAGGGATCTAGGTTTAAAACGGAATTAAAGGGCAACAGATGAATCAAGCCAGGCAAGCAGAACTCCACACTACAGCCCCCACACTTGCAGTAATCAATGTAAAACCCATAAATACGATACTTTGCAGCTGGAATTGCTCATACACAGCCAATGACATCAGCAGCATCTATAGCACAATAGTATAAAGTGTGAAAGCACCTCACACGCACTTGTGTTTTCCCATACACACTGCACCATTGGTGTAGACAAACAGGGAGGCTTTAATATGTACATGTTAGGGGCTGCCATTGCCTTGAACAACCAGCATGTGATGGGGGCTTAAGGTGGTGAGGAGGATGATGCTGACAACCACCGCAGACACCAGAGGAGGAGAAGACTGTTCAGACCCAGGGTAACCTACCAGGGGCTACATGATCTGGAGACAGTAGAGCATTACAGGGTGGATAGGGACACCCTATAGCAACTTGTGGAGCTGTGCCAGCCACGTCTCAGAGCTAGAACAAACAGAGGGGAACCCATCCCAGTGGATACCAAGGTATGTGTAAGCTTGAGAATACTAGCCACAGGTACCTTTTAAAGGACAACAGAGGATATCATCGGGATCTCACAGGCATCAGCATCCAGAGTACTCCACCAGTTCCTGGATGCCATGTTACCACATGCCAATGAGCACATATACTTCCCCCAAATGCAGGAGGAGTTGGCCAGCAATATGCGTCTCTTCCACCATGTGGCAGAATACCCAGAGGTACTGGGTGCAATAGACTGCATGCACATACACATGAAGTCACCACCCGGTGAGCAGGGTAGACGCTACATAAACCACAAGGGATACCCCTCCATCAACTGCCAGGTCATGTGGATTACCCAGGGCATTATCATGAATGTGTATGCTGGCAGCCCTGGAAGCCATCACAACTCCCACATCTGGTATGCCTCACAGCTGTATCAGGCATTTGCCAGGGGGATATCCCATATGGCCATTTGCTGGGGGATGCTGGCTATGCACTGGAACTGTGGATGATGACACCCATCAGAAATGCACAAACACCCATGCAAGAATGCTATAATGAGGCACACACACAAACCAGAATCCTCATAGAGCGTGTGTTTGGGATACTCAGATCATGGTTCCATTGCTTGGACATATCTGGTGGAGCCTTGCAGTACTCTCCAACCACATGTGCCCACATCTTCATAGTATGTGCCATGCTACACAATATGATCGGAAACAGCTGCAGCAGGGACAGAATGGTGAAGGCCCTCACAGCCCACCACCATTGCCAAGGCTCCCACAGGCACAGAGAGACTCAGACCATGAGCCCCCTGAGCCAGCCCCTGTAGGCAGACGGAGGAGTGCCCAGTATGCCCATACCTTGGCAAGGAGGGAACGTATAGCACACACACACTGAAAGTGTGGGCACCTAGGGACTGACACCTTTCTCCACCTGCACACACAGTAAAAATGGATGGCACACACACAAGACTACCTGTAAATTGTCATGTATAGGCAGTCTACTGTGTGCATCCAACATAGGCAGCCCACAACTATTGCACATACAACTGCTATTGGCACAAGGTAAGTCAACACCTGAACAGTAAATTAAGCTATCAGCATGTACTGCTACTGTATGTATAGGTTCATAGGTAGGTACTAGGCTAACTGCCCGAGGGCATTCATAAGCCTAGCCAGAATGTGTCAGCTTTTGCCACCCCATTGATTAATTAACTGTCCCTCTGTCGAGCAGAGCCAATGGTGGGATCCCTGGGGTGTATCTACCATTCCCCATCCACTCTTCAAGGTTTCTCTTGGAAGAGTGTTAGTGAGGGGCTCTGTATAATGTAATTAGGGATGTTGTTCCAAAGTATGGGGAGTCTCTGTGACAGGAATCTGTCCTTCCAGCTTGTTCTAGTTATTGTTGTGGCAAGGTTTAGCTCACTAGAGCATGTGGTGCACTATGACATGGATTTCCTTAGGTGGAGCATATCCATTAAGTCTGAGTTGGACATGGCTTTGTAGGCCAGCAGAGATCATCTCTGAGTAACTGAGATGCCACTATGTACAGCTGGAGTTTATTCAGTCTGGCTGCATAGGACATATGTTTGAGGCCAGTAATCCTCTTTGCGAGGTACTTTTGTGGTCTTTCCAGCTGTTGGAAGTGTCTTCTGAGGTGCATCCCATATGGGGTATTATACTCTATGATGGGCCTGATGAGTGACGAGTAAAGGGACACTATAACCTCAGTATGTCTAGATGCGAACCCTTTAGTAATTAGATGGCCTACATAGGAGGATGTCCTAACTACTTTGGCGATATGATTGTCAAAGGAGAGATTACTATCTACCTTAGTCCCCAGATCTCGTATTACCTCTTCAGTATTAAGGGGGATGCCACCTATGTGGTACTTTGTGGGTGCTTCATATTTCCAAAACGGACTGACTATGCATTTTGTGGCATTTAGCTTGAGGCCATGACTTTGACACCATGTGCCGGTCTCCATAAGGCCCTTTTGAAGGATGTCTGTGTCAGCTGGACTGTCAGTTATGGCTCCCAGTTTGCAGTCATTGGCAAACTTGGTCTACCATAGTCCACCTGTGTTTGCCTGTACCTCTGAGAAGTATATGCCAAACAATAGGGGGTCCCAGAACTGAGCCCCGTGGGACACCAGTTGTGACTGGTTAAGAGTTGGACTGGAGGCCGCTAGTCTTACCATGTGGGTTCTGTCTGTAAGCCAGTTGGCAACCCATCCTGTTATGTAGGGGTTTATGTTCAGGTTGGTGAGTTTATCAATAATACCCGAGTGGGGAATGGTGTTGAAAGCCTTGGCGAGGTCCAGGTAGGATCTGTGAACCACCACTCCCCTCATCTATCGCCTGGGTGACTGTCTGTAAGACATCAGCCAGGTTCACTAGGCATGATGTGCCCTCAACCAAGCTGACCTGGGTTGGGTCAAGTGTTTGGAGGTTACCAATGTCTTTGTTAATGAGTTTCATGATGATGCGCTCCATAGCCTTGCAGACCAGGCTAGTCAGGCTTATGGGGTGGTAGTTACCATGGTCAGTTATGGCTCTTCCTTTGTGAAGTGGAATAACCATTGCTATGCACCATTCTATGGACATGTAGCCTGTGGAGAGGCTGAGGTTGAAAAGCTTATTTAGGTGGGGGTTAGTTTGTCTTGTAGTTTTTGCAAGACGCAGCCTGGGACACCATCTGGCCCCATTGACGCTGTGTTTTGCCTTTTGAGAGGGCTATTTTCACCTGTGCATCTGTGATGTCTGGGATACTGTACTTTTCATGTATTGTTGTGTGCCCTTTAGGGGGTGATATGGGGGTGAGGTTTGCACTGAATGTATCTGCAAAGTTGTTGGTGATATCAGTAGGTTCAGTATATTTTGTGCTATATTGCACCGGCACAGCACAAATCTGTGAGTTACTACTTAGATTCTTGACATAGCCAAAGAAGGCTTTGTGGTTATCTTTCAAATCCTTGGCTATTTTCCTTTTAATGTTAGCCTTGCATGATTTCATGAGGAACCATACTGGTCAGGGATGTCTTTCCTTCTTGGGATTTTCTTTTATTTCTGGACTACTGTCCTCCTTCTGTTGCATAGCCTATTTATTGCAGGGGTCCACCAGACTGGTGTCCTTGTCTTGGAGGAGTGAGTCTTGGTTTACCAGGGATGGCATGATCCATACATCCTTGTAGGTGCTCATAGAGTGCATTTGTAAATCTTTCTGTATCTTGGGCAGTGTTTTCCCTTAGTGTGAGTGCTGTGAAACTTCCCACCTCTGTCTTTAGTAGTGTGAAGTTAGCTGTAGGAAAGGTTTTCACTGTGGTTTCCTTGGGTGGGGGAGATGGTTGGGTGTGGACATCCACAGTGAATAGTTTATGGTCAGATCTAACCAGTGACGGGTTTACCTCTGCTATATTGCACCTGTCACTCATGTTGGTGATTAGCAGGTCTAGTATGTTTCCACCTCTGGTTGGGGAGTTTACCATCTGATTCAGGGCATTTGAGTTGATAAATTCCAGGAAGTGCTGGGCCTGGAATTAAGTACTCGAATAGTTTTCCCAGTTAATGGTAGGGTAGTTGAAATCACCTAATATCAGGGTGTTCAGTAGGACTGTCATGTTTTCCTCTGTCTCCAGGAAGGTGGAGTGGTGGTCCTGTGTCATGGAGGGTGATCTGTAGCAGGCCACAATTTGCATTGCCGTTTTGGCTGATGTTAGCTGCACATGGATGATCTGAGAGCTATCATGCTGCCCCACTAACCTGGAGGTGTAGGTATCCTTGATTAATATGGATACACCCCCTCCATTTCTGTGTCAGTCCATGTTCTCTGGCCGAAATGTGTGATATGAGTTGTAGTCTGGTAGTGCCGGGGTGCTCTTAGGAGCCTTAAAACAGGTTTCAGTTACTGCACAGATGTTGATGTTGTCCATACCAAGGAGTGCTGTGAGTGCGTGCATTTTGTGATTTCAACTCCTGGCATTGAGTAGCATAACCCTCATTGTTTTACTTTTTTGTGCTGTTTATGGAGGTGGGTTTCACCTTTGAGCCTTGCCTAAAAAAGGCACCATGGGAGCGGCAAGAGCCCTGGCCAGTATTCAAAAGCTTAAGGGCAACAGGTGCAAGCCAGTATGGTATTGTTGCATGCATGTTTCCTGTTTGTGCTTGTTTCTCACCTTTCCTGTAGGTAACCTACTGGTAAGCAATAGAAAGCCTTAAACTGATACAAGCCTTATAGCTTCCAAGAGAGACTTTTGGAGTGATTAAGTATCAGTGTTCTGCATGTTCTTGCTGTGCTTAACAGTTTTCTGCCTACATGCTGATTTCTCACTGTATGTTGTGATCTGAAAGCTCTGTTTATTCACATATTGTATTTCTTTGATGGCCTGCACTTTAGAGGTTCACAGGTAGGTACTAGGTTATCCACCCAAGGGCATTTAGAAGCATAGCTACAATGTGTTGGCTTTCTCCGCCCCATTGATCAATTAACTAAGCCTCTATCAAGCATAGCCAATGAAGTGATTCCAGGCAGAGGTGCGGGAAGCTGTTGAAGACTGGGGGGGGGGGGCGAAGGGTGATAGGGGCACTTAGTGATATAAAAAGGGCATGTTAACGTGAAAACTCCACACCATTCAATTTCCCCGACAGGTCTTGCAGCTGTAAAACTGGGAGGGCTCCCCCCTTGGCTGTATGGTTCAGGCACACATGATCCCAGGGGTGTATATTCCATTATCCATTCGCCCGTCAAGGTTTCTCTTGAAGAGTGTCAGTGAGGTGCTATGCCTAATGTAGTTAGGAATTTTATTTTATATTCTCCCCTTTCATTTCTTATGTTATTATTTCAAGAGTAAGTGAAGCTCAGTGGGTTTGCACGTCACTGCCCTTTCTTATCATAGCTTACAAATAGAAATCATCTAAATAGAAAAATAGGCCGAAGCAATATTAATGTCAATAGTGTAATAGTTAGAACATTCGCATAGTATCTGTGCATTTGTGGTTCAAATCCCAATAAAGTCAGAGATGTTTTTATGTTAAAAATTATACCTTAACCACAGTTTGCATATTTAAGTAGTAATCTTCAGTTTAATAAACATTTGAAGCACCCATATAAACCTATGTGTGCCCAAGAGTAAAGTCAACAGAGATTGTAATGTTATGTAAGCACATAGTGAGATGTTACTACACTTATATCCTGAGTAGTTAGCGGATGTCACCATGTTTGCGCACACAGGTTAAATGCTTTTAAATTTTGTTTAACCGTGTTTAACTGCTGCCTTAATGTTGCACAAACACTTTTAAACATGCTTACAACTGCTTAAAAGTGCTGTATTCTGGCCTAAAAAAATGTAAACCATTGCAGGTCTTGAACCCTGGACCATGCACACCATAGTCACTAGACTTACGACTAAGCCATCTGAGCTGTATGCATGTTTCATAGTTTTTATAATACACCTTTTACTACAGGCATTCCACAGTACTGACAACAAATGGGACAGTCACTTTGTGTACATATGTACAGTACATTGTAATGTACTGTAGTTTGTGAATCAATATATACAAGTCTACATATGTATAACTGTTAAAAAATTAATACTAAATATATATATTTGCATGCCAGTGATGTGTGCACACACACACACACATATATATATATATATATATATATATATATATATATATATATATATATGTACAAACACATATATAGCCATATATACAAACATCTATGAACACACTTCGTGACACAGAAGCAATTCAAAGGAATTGTAGTGTACACAAAACACATGCAGCTCTGGTATTATAACAATTAATATTAACTTAATTCACCATAGAAGGGATGATTGTTATGTATGTGGAGTTTGAGGTGGGGGAGGAATGATGGGTAATGAAATTATGCATCAAGGAGAGCCTGGGTTGGATGTTCAATAAGTGAACTGGAGGTGTATACATGGAGTATGGGGACAATAAAAAGGACACAAAACCAGAACCATGCTCATCCCTAATGCACCCTGTCAGGTCACATTGCAACATATAATTCCACAAACATATGAACATTAACATGTATTATACATATGTACACCAACTGACTGTCACATCTGTTTTCAGTAGTGAGGAATGCTTGTCGTAAAAGTTATATTCTAACAACCATAACATTTGTACATATTTCAGATGCCTTAGTGGTAAAGTCAGTGACTGTGGTGTTCATGGTCCTGGGTTCAAGACCTGCAGGGGCTTTTTATTTATTTTGAGGGCCAGAATAAGGGCTGTTGGATGCAGGTTGATTAAGGCACTTTTAAGCAGTTTTAAGCAGGTTTGCGTGGGTTTACGAGATGGTAAGTGGCGCTGAAACATGGTTAAATGGATAAGCGCTTCACAGGTGTAACCTTTGCTTACAGTCATGCAGAACATGGGCAAACTTGCTTACAACTGCTTAAATGTGTGTTAATCACCCTTTCCCTAGCAGTGCCTGCTCTGAGAAGTAAAATAATAACCACTTCCAGGATTAAAACCCACAACCATGTACACCATTCTCAGAGTAACCTACCAGTAAACTACCTGAAATGTACCTATGTCAGTTGTGTTTTCAGACAGGTTAAAATACAAAAGGGAAGATTGTGTGGAAATAGGACAAACTGCCATGTACCCAATGAAAGGTGTATGATATATATATATATATATATATATATATATATATATATATATATATATATATATATATATATATACATATATATATATATATATGTATATATACAGATGTACACACACACACACACACACACACACACATATACATATATATATATATATATATATATATATATATATATATATATATATATAGATACATGTTGATATATATGGATATATAGATAGGTTAAAAACATCTACACATCTATGGAGGTACATATAAACGTATTCAATAATATATATTACTGGTACATAAAGATGTGTATATATATATATATATATATATATATATATATATATATATATATATATATATATACTCATACATACATACATACATACATGTGTGTATATAGCATCTGAAGTGTTCAGATCTGAGTATAACATGGACCATAGCAATCACACATTCTGCCCCCCCAAAACAATATGAACATAACATATGAAGAGTATATGCCAATACACTATTACAAATATGTCATGCAGACATGAGCCAAATAGGGTTAGTCACCAACACAACTACAATGACTGCAAATATCCATGACAGAAATACACAGACATCTTTTATTTAGCAAAACTTTATTACATTCCGATGTATGGCCAAAAGGATTCAAGGACTAACATTACCTGCATGCAATACATGAAGCATTTAACAGTGCCTTAATGAATCAGCCTGCAATTACCATAGTATTAGTCCACTAAGGGATAGGTGTTCACATAGGGAATGAACCCACACACACATATAGAATATGTATAAAAGCAGTTTCTATACACCTGCATCTGCTATGTACACCCACCAACATCTCCCCCACACCCAAACTAATTGCAACAATACATACTGCCATACCATTACCAATTTTTCACCCACTGTATGACATCTGCTGAAATCTTGACATACCTGGACAGAGTCACACTAACATGGCCCTATGTGAAATAGTTGATGTTATACAATGGAACAGCTGCTAATGTTACAGGGTTTGTTTGAACGAATCTTGTTTAAGAGGGTTGAAAAGTAATTACACCAGGAAGTGTTACCAATTACTGATTATCAGCACAGTATGATACACATTAACACCAAACTAAAGATGTCTGGTGAGCACACTCTAAACCCCCTAACATTACATGCATAGCCATATAGTCTTGAGCTGGTCAAACAACCTGGCCAGACTGAAACATATGCAGAAGTATTAGGTACTGACAAACCCTGCACAAGTAGCAATGTTCAGAAATATCCCAATAAAACTTGTATGAAGAGACACCAAGGTGATATCCAAAATACAATAAAACTTTTATTAAAGTAAATAAATAAAAGTGCACATGAGCGCTTTCAGGCAACAAGCCCTTCCTCAGATACATTAAAACAGTTAAGGCATACATTTTAAATGCCATGCCATCCAATCCAATCTTAGTATTTTACCCTCCTTTTCCTTAAGAAAGGTTTTAAAGGAACAGCAGTGTTTAAACCTGGGCTCCTATCAGCCCCTAACTTTATTATCCATCTCGCTTCATTGCATTCTGTTTCATTGACAACATCCCCACTTCTAACAGTTTTATTAACCATTTGTACTACCATAAATTTAAAAGAATGACCTTCTTTTTCACTAATGTGTTGTGCTAAAGCATTACACAGGTACCGATGTCTAATTTCATACAAATGTCCAAAAATCCTGTTCTTTAACATGCAGTTGGGTTTACCATCATAATAGGAATCGCACATTTGACACATAGCTATATAAACAAGATTCATACTTCTACAATCTGCATATCCCTTCAAGTAATATCATTGTCCTGTTGTGGGATGTATAAATAAATTATCCTTATAGATATAGTCACATGCTTTACAATGACAACAAGGAAAAGTGCCTTGACGTTCTATCCTGACCATCTTGTCAGGACCTAACTTGGGTTCATGACATAACATGTCCTTTAAATTTTTATTCCTCCTAAAAGTAAATCTTGGTCGTTCTCCAACCATCTCTGCTATTCTGTGATCTGTATGCAGAACCCCCCAGTTCTTCTTGATAATGTCACAAACACCCACTATGTAATTACCATATGCGAGCATAAGTTGTCCTTGTCTGCAGTGAACATCCCTTTTTCTATTCATGTCTCCATCACTGCCTTTCCTATTATACCAGGGTTTGGCCCCTTGTCTCCGCTCAGACCTTACTGCATCCACTGATATAACCACCTGTTGTCTACTATATCCCCTACTCAAAACATTATTAGACAAACCACCTAATTCTTGTTCAAATCGCTCCATTTTAGTACACAAGCGGGAAACCCTATTTGCCTGACTATTTACAATGTTTTTAAAGGTGTGTCTAGGATGCATGCTGTCAAATGACAGCAAGCTATTCCTCCAGCAATCCTTCCTATAAAGCATAGTTTCTATGCATCCATCTGAACATTTGCGTAGACGTACATCCAAACATTCTATCTCATATGATGAGTAGCTCAGAGAAAATCTAAAAAGCTCTGTGCTACTCTCCAAATAATCCACAAAAAGCCTCAGCTTCTCCAGTGTACCTCCCCATAGAAAGAGCACATCATCTACAAAATGGACATAATGTCCCACCAACTCCTTCCATGCATGATTCTGTTGGAAAAGGACCCTGTCCTCCCAAAAAGCTAACACAAGGTTAGCATATGAATTGGCACAGGGCGTGCCCATGGCAACGTCCTGTGCCTGTCTATAATGATTGCCTTGGCATAGGAAGATATTATTCTCTAGTACCAAGCTCAGTAATTTGCATACTCTTTCATTATCAACATTATTCATTCGAACCTTTTCTTTCAATATATATTCTATAGCCTGTAACCCATATTCATTATGAATAACAGTAAAAAAATTCTTCACATCCAAAGTCACAAATAAAAAAAATCTTGCCAAACAACTGTATTCATATACGTAGATAGCAAAGTCAGAAAATGAGGCATATCCTTCAAAATCCTAGAATAAAGTTGAACAACAGGTCTCAAAGCACACTTCACCCATACCAAGATGTGTTCAGTGGCCCAACCTCTCCCCGAGACAATGGGTCTCAGGGGAGGGTTGGCTCCATCTTTATGTAACTTAGGTAGCCCCTTGAACTCTGGGGTCTTGGGATGCTCTATGTGCAAAAATTCATACAAAGAATCCATTATTAGCCCACTTTTTCTCATATTTAAAAGAACAGTCTGGACCTTATCAACTATCATTTTTACCATAACAGGTGAGATCGGTATAAAGGTAGTATTATCCTATAATAAAGACGAAAGTTTATTGCAATAATCCTGTTTACTAAGTATCACAATCCCACCCCTTTTATCTGTGGGCTTCACCACTACCCTTTCAGCTCGACATAATTGCTGTAAAGCCTCATGCTGTACTGAAGATAAATTGTGAAACCTTTGCCTGTTTTTATCATGAATATAACACTCAATGTCACTTTGACATAAATTAACAAAAACAGAAAGAATAGGATGCATGTTTGTTCAAAAATCACTGTGCTTCTTCAATTCTCTCAAACCAGACTATTCTTTGTCCCTAAACATATCTTGCAATGTTATGTTCCTAGCAAAACACATAATTTCGACCTTTACTTGACTATAATCACATACAGTGTAAGGAACAAAAGTTAAACCTTTGTTCAACACTTCTAGTTGTACATCAGATAATTCAACACTTGAAAGGTTAAGAAATGTTCAGAAATATAACAGCAGTACTTACTTGTAGACCAAAACTTCTAGACATTCCACACAATATATTTGAGTTTATCTCCATACAGTTGTTGCAATAGATTTCAGACCACACTTCCAGGCTGTCTTCCTCACAAGTAAGGCAAACAGACAACGCCCAATTGGAGTACTCATTTATACTCCACTGTTGCCATGGTATTGGCTAATGGAGTAGCTACACAGCTGATGTGCATGTAATTAACTACTTTGGAACACCAATTGGTGATCAGGAAAGCACATGGTACTGATCTCTAATTATAAAAGGATGGCTTGTCACACATTCAAACCATCTGTATATACCTGCAGAACATTACAAAATACCCCAAAAAGAAATAAAACAAAGACCAAAATAAATAAAATACCACTCAATAACACCTCAAATTACCAATAAGGTATGCATAAATTGTAGTATGTCTGTGTATGTAGTACCTGTTCTGTAATAATCCAAATACGAAATACACCTCACAGCCAAAGTCCTCCAAACACGAAACACAGTTTATTCACAGAAAAAATGGTTAAGCGCTTTCATCAATAGACTTCATCAGAACCATACTTGCATGCAAAACACTCACTTAAATATAAAAACCTTAATCATAATTAGATGAACAGGTGACCAATAATTGAAATAATCTATCTTTAAAGTGGAAATTCCAAATGCAGAAAGTGATGAAATGAATGATAAAAATGACAATAACATACTATATACATTACTTTAAAAATACTGTCACATAAATGCAATAGAAAAAATATTTCCCTATAATATACTAAAAGAATTATTGTTATATCACTGAAACACTAAAACATGACACATAAAAACATGTACTGTATACATAAATAGGCTGGAATAAAACAAATATAGATGGTACAAATGCTATCCCACAAATCAAATGTTACTAATTGTAAGGATGTTAGTGTATAAATATATGAATACAAATTCATTATAATTTATAAGCCCTAAATTTGAGCTCTGATTTAATGCTAATATGATCATTCAGCCCAGGTAGAACAGTGGCATTTAATTCTAACTGCCATCTAGCTTCTGCCCTAAGAAGTTGATTAGTCCAATCACCCCCTCTGATGTCTTTGCCTACTACTTCAAGGATACCAAACTGAAAGAAGTGTTCAGGGAAAGATTTAATATGTTTAAATAATGCATTCTTTTCATCATGTTTAGAAATGTTTTATAGGTGCTCGTAGATTCTCCTACTTAACTTCCTTTCCGTCTTTACCACATAATATTGTTGGCAGGACTGACATACTGCTAAATATACAACTCCAGAAGTATTGCATGTCCCTATCCTGAACCTAACCTCAATATTATAGGGTCCCAAAAACACCGAAGGGGTGCGAATAATATGTTTGCAATACTCACAGGTACCACACTTGGTAGTCCCCCTGTTATTAATTTTCTTTATCTGCCCACGATTATATATAATATAGATATAATAATATTTTTGATAAAGTTGAATATGATTTAGGTTTAAATATAGAAAGGAAAAAGAAGAAATTGCTTAGGGATGATTATGAATACAAACATAATATTGCTTATCCCTTACCCAAATCATATTGTGATGGTGAGAATACTGTTGTTAGTACCCAGACCAATGATGGTATGGCAAGAGTTCCTATGCACATGGAAAGGCAGTGTTTAGTAAATAATCAATATGATTCTGAATTTCCCCCTCTAAGAAGATCTGCTCGGTTACAACATAAATATAGTTATAGGGATGAACAAGTTTTTTTAGGTGCTCAAGGGGGAGGGGTGAGAAAAAACAGCTACAGGGGACAAACGAGTTGGAAAAAGAACAGTTACCCCCAGTCTTAGTTAGAGATGAGGAATTAGAACCTGTAGATTTAAAGGGTATTATATCCGAACTAGATGGTTTGCTTTATACATATAAAGGTTTTAAGATTTTTAATTATGCAGGGAATAGTATTGATGTAGACATGTTTCATTTATTTATGAAAGGAATTAAATTTGTACCTTCCAAAAAAGTCAATATTAGTAATATGTTAACTGAGTTAAAGCTCTTTGTAAGGAAACTAAATTTGAGCTTTTTATACAAAGACTCTCCCCATGAGATTAACACTAGTAGGACAACTTTATGTCTGAGGAAGAAGAGTTGTTTCAACCCCCCTTTACATCCTTTGTTAAATACTTTTGAAAAAATATGCAGTCAGGAGATATACCAAAAATTGAGGACTCACAAAATAATATATTTTAATCTAACCAGGACTGAGAATTTACTTTTGGAACAGCTGAGAAGTAATGATAATTTAAGGTTTATGAAACCTGATAAGGGGGGAGGCATGACTGTTGTTAATAAGGTAGATTATAATAATAACATTTTCAGCATGTTGCAGGATGAAACTAGGTTCAAATGTGTGTCAAGGAATGAAATAAATATATCACACAGGAAGATTAGTTTATTATTAGAAGATTCTTTACTTCAAGGTGCTATTAATGAAGAAACATATAATTTTTTATACACTACCCATTATTCCCATTGCCTTTGGGATTCCCAAGACACATAAAAATATAAGTGATCCACCATACCGATTAATTGTTGCTGGCAACAGCAGTGCTACATACCCTTTAGGGGTATTTGTGGATCGGATGGTTAGGAAAAGTTTGGCTCCCATCGATCATATTTTGATTGATTCCTGGGATTTCTTAAAAAGAATCAAAAATGACTATTATGATAATGAAGTGTGTTTTTCCACTATTGACGTGGTAGATTTATTTCCCTCTATCCCCCATGAGAAGGGCTTAGAGTTCTTCCATGAGGCATTGGTTGAAAAGACAAACCTGGGTAATACTATGATTAATTTCATTATGGTTTTGATGGAAGTCATTTTAAAAAATAATTTTTTTATGTTTGAAGGGGAATTTTTCAGGCAAGTTGTTGGTGTAGCCATGGGAAATAGTTGTGCCCCTCTCTTTGCTAACTTAGTTATGTATAAATGGGAAACTAAATTTATTTTTCGGAGTATATTTTCAGATAAATGGTTGGTCTATTTTAGGTTTTTAGACGATTTATTTATTTTGTGCTAGAAAGATGGTCATCATGAATTATTTATGGAGTTTTTAAATGACATATGTGAGTATTTCAAATTTACTGGTTCCTTTGGATTTTCCAACATTAATTATTTAGATGTATTCTTGTACAAAGATCCAGATAAGGGGTGTTTTCAGTCTCGTATATATAGGAAACCGACATTTTCTAATGACTATTTGGCCTTTTCTAGTTGTCATCCTTATTATATTAAGAGAAATATTGTGAAGGGTCAAATGGTTCGAGTGGTGAGAATGTGTTCTGATATTGATTCTGTGATTTCTGAAATGGATAAATTGATGGATATGTTTAGAGTGAGGGGTTATCCTTTGATGTTTGTGAAAGATATTAAGGAACAAGTGGTAAATGAATGGGGCTTTAGATTTAAACCACTACTTGGCACTACTGAGATTACCCCTGCAGTTGAGAACAATAATAGTTTGGATTATACAAAATCTATGGTGTTGATTGAGGGGGAAACATCAGCCTTTGTTAAAAATACTATTATTAACAACTGGAATATGTTTAAGTGTAATCAAGACTTATGGATATGTGTTGGTAACAAACCCTCTTTCACTTATAAGGTAAATAGGAATTTAAAAAGTCTATTGGATAATTGTGGGCAGATAAAGAAAATTAATAACAGGGGGACTACCAAGTGTGGTACCTGTGAGTATTGCAAACATATTATTTGCACCCCTTCGGTGTATTTGGGACCCTATAATATTGAGGTTAGGTTCAGGATAGGGACATGCAATACTTCTGGAGTTGTGTATTTAGCAGTATGTCAGTCCTGCCAACAATATTATGTGGTAAAGACGGAAAGGAAGTTAAGTAGGAGAATCTACGAGCACCTATATAACGTTTCTAAACATGATGAAAAGAATGCATTATTTAAACATATTAAATCGTTCCCTGAACACTTCTTTCAGTTTGGTATCCTTGAAGTAGTAGGTAAAGACATCAGAGGGGATGAATGGACTAATCAACTTCTTAGGGCAGAAGCTAGATGGCAGTTAGAATTAAATGCCACTGTTCCACCTGGGCTGAATGATCAGATTAGCATTAAATCAGAGCTCAAATTTAGGGCTTATAAATTATAATGAATTTGTATTCATATATTTATACACTAACATCCTTACAATTAGTAACATTTGATTTGTGGGATAGCATTTGTACCATCTATATTTGTTTTATTCCAGCCTATTTATGTATACAGTACATGTTTTTATGTGTCATGTTTTAGTGTTTCAGTGATATAACAATAATTCTTTTAGTATATTATAGGGAAATATTTTTTCTATTGCATTTATGTGACAGTATTTTTAAAGTAATGTATATAGTATGTTATTGTCATTTTTATCATTCATTTCATCACTTTCTGCATTTGGAATTTCCACTTTAAAGATAGATTATTTCAATTATTGGTCACCTGTTCATCTAATTATGATTAAGGTTTTTATATTTAAGTGAGTGTTTTGCATGCAAGTATGGTTCTGATGAAGTCTATTGATGAAAGCGCTTAACCATTTTTTCTGTGAATAAACTGTGTTTCGTGTTTGGAGGACTTTGGCTGTGAGGTGTATTTCATATTTCGATTGTTTTGCAGTGTTACACCTGTTTCAGCACCGTTTTTCTGTTCTGTGTGTTCTGTAATAATTACAGTGTAATCAATGCTTATAGTGGAAATAGCTATCTTGTAGTAATGGATTGTTGAGCAGTAGTTATGCCTGTAGTATTCTATGTGTGTATTGCTGTAGGTCACAATGCAAACTCCTCATACACCGCAAGGGATGATATATTCGGGCTTGGAATTCATTAATTCTTTTCCAACCACTGTCTGTGTCAGGTTTGGTCCAACAAGTATGTGCTATAACAGGGGATAGTATATGTTGATATATTGTAACAGTAGACATATGTATGGGTGTATTAGTGAGATGAACATGTCAAAGGTGGGCTTACTTTGCAAATATGATTTGCATTGTGGGATATTGTGCCAATAACTGTGTAATGTACAGTATCCTAGGCAGATCTGTCATCTGTATTCCATTTTACAAAGCATTTGTGTTATGTTATGCAAATATTAGTTGTGTCTGTTGGCAATTGCAATACTCAATAACAAGATACATACGAATTGTATTCATCTGACAGTTTAGCAGCTTGATAGCAAAGACAATTGGAGGAACTTCTTATTGTAACATTTGTTAATGTCTGTTCTGTACTTCACAGATAAAGTTTCTAGTTGTCTACTGTTGTACTATGTTCTTCACCTGTAAATATGTTGCAAGTAATTGCTATGTAAATTGTTAATCGCTATGTAATCCAATGTAACTACTGTCTGTTTATTTTAACTGTGGAGCTTTTTTCCCCGGGACACTCCCGGTCAACAAATATAAATAAATAAATAAATACATAAGAGCTAGGTAACTATCCATGCACATAAGACGTGTAATATCCACCTCTCTAGTATCATTTGCAAGCAATAACAGCTGTGCATGTGTACATATTTTGCAAATGTGTTGTGACCCTTGTTATAGGGCTGGGCCAAATGGCCATGTGCACACCTACATTGAGTGGATATTGGGAGTAGAGACCCACTGGTTAAACTTTCATGTTTGTGTAGCCTAACCTCTCATTGCCAACCTAACAGCTGCTTGCACATATTGTATATAAGGTAGTGCACAGTACTGGTAATGAAACAGGTTGCATATCATCTTTAACTCCAGTGTAACATCTGCAGTAGGAGTGTAAGATGTAGGAGACAGCTGCCCATGTGTAATAGCCACTTCATAGGTGATGGCTCACACTATCTGATTATATCCTGATCATGTTGATAGTGGCAGCAGAGTCTATTGATACTTGACTTTGTTTGGGGAGTGGGTGTCCATGCCCAACAGACGTCATAGTTCTGGTGGATATGTGTGTATATACCCAGAAAAGGATACAGACCTGTTGACATTTGCATCATCTGTAATCAACTGTCAGGATGTGATGTGCTCCTCAGATGAGGATTGCTGCTAAAGTTAGCTACTATGTTTCGGTAATAGCCAGTGTTTTCACATCCATAACTCAAATATGTACTTGTGAGCATCACTGTCTAAAGCATCTTCATAAGCAATAAGTAAGCTAAATACAGTACTTGGTACTTGCAGTACTGAATGCTTATACAGGCATGTCTACTAGTCAGCTACTGGTATTTGGTAATATCAGTAATATCAGCTTTGTGTATGTGGCCATCCTGGGGGAATGTAATCTCTATGCCATGTACACTGCCAAACCCACCTAACACCACACCTCACACATTGTCTGGGATGCAGCTACAGAGGCAAGCTGGAAGGCAGTCCAGTCTACAGCCATGACTTGACTGGACAGTCATGCAGTGTAGGTTAACACATGCATCTCATCACCACACTCAACACATACCCTTACCAGAACACAGTAAGGACACCCACACATACCACCAGAAAGCACACACATTCACAGAGGCTTCCAAATATCTGGCTATGCAAGGGACCTCCTAAGCTGGAACAGACAGACAACAAAATACACAAACTGTATGACATAGGTTGAAAAACTGTGCCACTCCTCAGAACACATGGCCAGAAACATGCCCAACAGTACTCATTTGTGAATGCAAAGTCTAGCACTATGTCATACACCAAGCTATATGAGGGCAAACATACTGTCAGCTGCCTGTCTGCCATGATTAGCCACATACCCATACACTCAGGCCACCTTTTGAACTGTACACATGGCTCTGGCATATTCCATGTTGTTGTGCAGGACCTGGGATGCAGTAGCCTGGACTGCATGGAAACACACATGTAGGAACTGTCAGGTCTTGCAGCCCATGCAGGTATGTCCCAAGGCCTGGGTAGCAGTCTGCCATTGCCCAGAATGATACTGCAGTACAGGGAAAAAAGGATTATATTCCCCAATTGTCTAATGTACTGATGTAATTCAAAGGGTATCCACTATCTCTCTGCCTGGGATAACATGGTTGACAGACCATGATGCTTTGCCAGACAGGGCCTGCACCTGTCACCCCTGGAAATCTGGATACTGGCTAGGGCTCATGCTTCCCATATAGTGCCTTCATCATGCAAGGTTCAAGTGACAATTCCACTGCTGTAGCAGAGACAGCCAAGCAATAAACTGCATGTCTAGCTACTCAGTGATACATTTTGGAAACTCAATATGGACTAATGTCAATCCTTAACACGGATAACATATCTGTGTAGTGACTGAGATATAGTTCAAGGCTCGAGAGAGCACCCCTGCATGACCATGTTTTAACACATACCTCACCTCTTCACCATTATCCTTTATTGGAACACACAGGCCACAGGTGTGTCCATATTCCTGAAGGATATGTACACCCCCAGGCTAATTGTACTTGCATAACTTCAGATACATTATGCTGAGCAACTACATCTGTGCCAAAGTGGAATCCAAATTGCACCTTGCTACAGATCACCCACCATGCCTCAGAATTCCCAACTGTCATATTGTGTTGTAATAGGGAATATTAGGTTTGAAACAGAAAACCATAATAATGGCCACTCTCAACTATCCCACTGTTAACTGGGAAGACTCCTCATGTACCAAACACCTGTGCTCAATGCATATTGGATTTCATCACCACAATGACCTGGATCGCCATAGTCACACAAACAGGGCTAACAGTATGCTACACATAGTCATTCTCCAACGCTTAAGACAGAAGTGTTGAATGTCATGGCACCCATGCAGATGGACAATGCATGTGCAAATGCTGAATCCTACACGAATGCACTTTAAGCACTCACATTAGTGCAGTGATTGTGCTATTGAAACAGAACCAAGATTCAACTAAACACAAACAGGAAGGCAAACTGGTGGTACCCTGCCATAAACTGTACCACAGAAGGTAGAAACTGTTGCAAGAGTGAACACACATGAGTGGAGGCGATCCCTGGTCAGCCTCAGTAAGGTTTAGATACACCATATAAGACCACACAAAACCTCTGTGAAACTAATCGGCCACATATTATGAGGCCAACCACAGAGCATTCTATAGCTGTGTCATGAATCATAATGGCAACGACAACACTTGCACTGCTTCACAGCACTATGACATGAAAAGTACTGCACCTACAGAAATAGCACTTGTTCATCCAGATAGGGTCTGTGATAACTTAAACCCACTCTCATACCCCCAACAGGTACATATATTTATATATTCATGTACACTACAGAGTCCCTGTAATAACAACTATGCAGGTACAAGCTGCACTCTCTAAAGCCATACATGCAGCTTGCATGGGACCTGTCAACATCCCAGGGTGTGATTTACACAAACATCAGAAGAATTTGCTCTCCACCTACACATCATGTTCAATCATAGCTGCATGTCAGGCTGTGTACACACTGAATGGTGCACAGCAACAGTTATCACACCACACAAAGGGGGAGACACCACTAATAATGGGAAATACTGCACTACTACACTGCTGAGTCTGGTCTGTAAGGGCCATGAACCTTGATCAACTTATTTGATGTAGTCAGAACAGATGTAGATGACAATAAGGTTGATTCACACAGCATATCTTGACCTTGCCAGGTCTTAGGACACCATCACCCATATTGGATTCCAGCTACACTCAGTAATCTAGGTGTATATTCCTATGTCACAAGATTGGCTGGCAACTGGACCACTGGCAGAACCAACACTACAGAAGGTGTCTGACTAATACATGCACAACAAACCAGTGCCAACTACAGTAATACAGGGTTCAGTCCTGGTACTCCCCCTCTTTGTTATTTAAATCTATACCACACAGATTAACACAGAAGGCATCTGCCTATTGAAGTTTGCAAATGACTATGAACTAGGAGCTATAGTTGACTCAATGAGTGCTGTGGGCAACATACAGAAGGGCCTTTGTGGGTCAGATGTGTGGTGTCTGACGTATGGTCACAATCTCACTGCAAAGTATTGCATTGTCATCCTCTATGTTAAAAACCCTGTACCCATGAACTACCACCTAGGCAGCGGTCAACATAATGGAAACTGTGTGTGTATGGGATCCAGCTGGACAGTAGTCTTTCCTTTGATAGTCACTTCACCACACCAGTCAAGTAGTCATAAGTGGCACCCCTAATCATGACAGGGTGCCATCCATGAATATAGAGATCATTCTTCACCCATACTCAACACTCAATTGACCCATAATAGATCACATATTTCCTTTAAGGGTTATTGGCCATGTTCAGATGGCCTACACCGGACTTCCCAAACCCTAGCTCCACTATGTAGCGTGATGCCTACCCTGAATAAAGCCATGTCCAACCAAGAGATGTTGGACATGCTACACTTACACATCCTGATTTCAGATAAACACATACTTCATGGACATCCACCTTTCTAGTACAGGGATCATAACATGCCTGACAGATCCCTGTCCCATACACTTTACATACTCCTGCCATACAATGCTGCACATTGCCCCACTTTGAGACGTAGTGTGATGACCGCATGGAAAATGGGTCTATATTAGATCAACGAACGCTTAAAAAAGCGAACGCTGATTGATCGACCTTATGTAAGCGGAAGCTTACAATCTCTAACTGTCAGATCAGTGATTTATTTCCTAGGGGAAAAAATCGCTGATCCAAAACACATACACACAACACAAGCACACCAAACAAACAGAAATCCACACACATACACCTAAAATCTGACACCTAACCCTACACTAAACTATGCACACACCACTAACTATCCACTTACCTTAACCCAAACCCTAACCCTAAGGTCCGTCACTATCGCACACTCACCTCACCCCCTCCCTAACCCTAACTCACCTAAATCCACCCTAACCCTCATGTCCACACAATCGCACACATACCTAACCCGAGCCCTAACCCTAACTCACCTAACCCACCCTAACACTCACATCCACACAATCGCACACTTACCTGAATCCGATCCATAACTTTCCACCACAGCACTGAAAATACCAAAGCAACAGAAACGGACAACCGAATTCTTTCCCTAGGAAAAAATTTGAGTATCTGTTGCTTCGATATTTCTAACTTTCGCTAAAATAAGGTCGATCAATCAGCGTTCACTTGTTTAAGTGTTCGCTGATCTAATATAGACCTTGGAAAATATATCAGTAAAACTGTGGATCAGTTCTGTGGCACTGCTTGAACTGGCCACTGAAAGTTACATGTCTGTTGGCTACAACTAGGTAACCTTTCATCCTATGCTCATAAATGGCCCAGGGCATATAGCCTACTAGTTCACTATGAACATACATGCTATAGTTGATATCCAACCCTGCAAATACCATCAAGCTAGCCATTGTCCCATGTGTTTCACATGTGCAACACAGGTAATACATGTCAGGATGCTATACTGCTGTACAGTGCCATGTAGATGTATATGGCAAAACACATACATGTACAACTTGCTGTAAGCAAGTCTGCAGGGTCACAGGTCATGCCCCTTAAGGCTGTGTATGACTATATATGTGACATATACACAGCATTAAGGTCTCTTGCATTAATGTTAACACATCCAGGCATGTGCTAATAGTTAAAGGCACCAGTACAGGCAAACAGACATGCCGACATCAAGATGACATCCACATGGAGTATGAGCAATGTCATCACTTGACACACACATATATGGTGATAACATGAAATCACCAGTAAGTGTCAAATGTGTGTGAGTTAAACATGTCAGTGGTGTTAGTGTCATGCAGATATGCAAAGCCATATTTGTAATTATAATAAATGTGATACACATGTATGTGCAGCTGTACTTTTATATTTCTCTGTGAGTTACTGTGACCTGTCACCATCATAATGTCTTCCAGGTATGCAGTGTGCCAGGCTGTCACCATACAGCCGCATGGAGGATGAGGTCCTCATTCCATACCTCCTTGACAACCATGAGACACTTTTCAGACATGTGCCACAGGATGCACAGCACCGGGATGCCCAGTGGGAGGAACTTCGCAGGAGGGTAAATGATGTTGGCGGCCACAATCGCGCCTATCAGAAGGTGCTCCGACACTGCACTGACTTAATTAGATGGATGAAACAGCGTGCAAATGCAATCACCAGGGAACAAGCTGCAACAGGTGGGGGGGCCACTCACCCAGCCCCCACTCACATGTACTGAGGAGCTCCTGGCCAACCTAGGGACACCTGCAGAACTCCATCCACAAGCTTCAGCTGGTATTGTGAAGGTGGGTGTCTCACAAACACTGAGCCAGGAATTGGCTTGTAAGTCACTACTGCACATATAACACAACTATATTTAATATAGATACATGTGTTACTGTACAATATTTAATTTAATATCATATGCAAGGCATGTATGCACACATGCCACATACTATAGTTTGCTACTCTATGTATGCACAGATGTGCATACTGCATAGTATAGTCTATTGTACTGGCTTATGTGCTAACATGCACATTGCACCCTGTAGCTATCATACAGGTGTGGATAATGATCTTACTCCTCTGACACTCCTATTTAGGTACCTCTGGTGTTTTGCAGTGGCAGCAGCCTGTTGCTGGTGAGTTTGTTATTACTTATCAGGCTTGATAACACACAGATCATATTAAATGCATGCTATCTGCCATGTGGTCATTTAACACACATACACATAATGTATGGTGATCCTGTTAATATATACAGGTCAGACCTGCAATGCATCACAGTGGTTACTCATGTGGAATATTTGAAGACTATATGAACCACCTACACTAAACCTTACAAACTGTCATTGCCAGATGTGTGGACAGCTGTAAATATAATGGTGAAGGTGTGGTTCACTTTAGGGACATGTAATACAGATCAGCATTACACATGTGGGGAATACAAACAGTACTATGCAGAGAGCATTATGTGTTTTGGAGTTGGATTATGACAAACCGACAGAATTCACCCTTGTGGAGTATACCCTTGCTATGCATGTCACACAATGTCATCTGCTATCTGACATGTCCATGACATTTTGTGTGCTGACTGCAACACTGGTTAACTATCCTGCAAAACATGATATCTCACATCCCAAACATACCACCCTTGTCTGAATAAACCTGTCCTCAGTGGAGCATATGACATCTATGGGTGTATGTCATATGAGACAACACTGACACATGAAATAGATGCCCATCACAACCATTGCACAAAATATGTTTACACATGGCCATGGAGGATGGCCCGAGACATGAAGCAACACAGACAGTAGAAGGGATGTACATGTGTGTACACCCTGTTGTGCATTTGCTCGACACAATACAACTATGGCCTTTGTGTAATGGCTATATTGCAGATGTGACACACTAAACATCATACAGGGCTGTGCACACCTTGTGTAGGCATAACATCAAAGCACCACAAAACAAATGTCTTGAACATTTTGAGTGTGTCACGGCATGAAAGCTTTAACCTATACAGTATCCAAATACATACATGTGTTGCACAACATACACAGACAACCACATCAGGCCACACATACAGTACATTCACCTTGCTGGTGTCAGACATCACTGTCATGGTTGCTCCTCATGTGTGAGGTACACAGATGGCATGTGGAACATGGAGTACTGCAAAGTTACCCATGTCTGAGCATAGTTGCCAGGCATCCACAATATGATTGCAGATGTGCGGGGTTGTCATCTGTATACCTTTCAGTGACCTGTGTCACATATTCCACATTAGGGTTTAGTGTGTATACACCTCAGTGACGTGGGTCACATTCCACATTAGATATGTATTGTATCTGAACACAGTCATGGCTATGAACTGTGTCTGTAACTCAGACTGTATAGCAATAGTGAAGCCACATGATGCCCTGCAATGGCTATGCACATCAGCTCAATATGCAGTATGTCACTGTATATCTATAGGGTGGACCAACAACATTGCATCAGCTGAAGGTCCATGCTGATATAACACGTCCCTGCATTGGGACACCATTACCTCACTGTATATTTGAAAGGACACCATTGTGTTAAACATGTATGCATGTCATTCATCACCTCAGCAGAAGACATGTCATACTACATGTGATTGGCAAGGTCATATGCCACACATCAGGCTGGTGTACTGTTAACCTCTGCTGGTCTGTGGCACCATTGCAAAGTAGGGACAGCCATGTGTGTACAGCCACATGCACATTGTCTGTCAAATCAGCTCAGGGGTAAGCAGAATAATGTTGAACAGACATGCACTGTTTATGGGGAGATATGCAAGCTAGGGCTCTGGAAAACATAGTTTTCACTCAACATACCCTTCTGCTCATGTCCTCCTTACACATAGGGGCAGTGGCCAACACAAAGCATCACTGATAGATGTACCCAGGTCAGCGATGGTCTGTTAAGATGTGGAGTATGGTGCACAAAACATGGCAGTGTGGTGCAATGGTGCATAGTGCATGCATTGTGTTGCAGGTTTGGAGCATAACCTACTAACACAAATTGTGCAACACAGGGATGTATGCTAACTACTACTACAATTGTGTAAGCTGCATGCCTTCTGCCATAATACACCCATGCTGCTGTGTGCGACTCAGGGATGTATGATAACTACCACTATAATTGTTTAAGCTGAATGCCTTCTGCCATATCACATGCATGTTGCATGCCGTTGGGTGCCATATCATGTGTCTGTCTGTGTCTATCTGTTTCTGCCTCTGTGTGTCTGTCTCTGTGTGTCTGTACTGTGATGTATAACTGGTAATGTACAGTTCTTGTCTGCCCCTCAAAGGTGTTGATGTAGGTGTGTTGGCCTCCTGCAGTCTGCCTGATGTTAGTTTCCCCACAGACTCTAGCAGTGATGATGAAAGTATGATTGAAGCACAGGCAGGGTTGTCAGGGGCTGAATCTGTGCCATTGGTTGGCATTCCATCTGTATCTCCCTCATCCACGCATACAGTTGTCATGCCTACACATACCCCATCACCAGTGGCCATAGTGGAAGGACAGTTGGCGGGTGGTAGCATGGAACAGGAAAGTGTGGAGACTATGCAAGGTGTGTCTGCATACCATGATCCCAGCCAACTGATTGGTGATGTCCCACACAAGCATGTGCCCAGGGCTGCTCATGGGGGGCTTCTGGCAAACATGCCCCTGCAAGACATAGCACATCAGCTGGTGTCACCAGACACATGTTTCAGGCTGTAATGGAGGCACAGACACATTTTGAATGGCACAACAGAGAAGGTCTGAGGCTTCAGAGGGCTGCTGTTCGTTTTTTAACTGACAACATCCAGGCAATTGCAAATGCTCACCATCAGCTTGCAGATGTTTTGGATAACGATTGTGTGACATGGTGGGAGTCCTTGACAGCGGCATGTTGTTCCTCTAGCATGGAATGTCTGTGCTAGAACATCTGGTAGGAGTAAGGTGTCAGGCACATGGACGTAGGCCAGCTACACCAATTGTTGAAGGTTTGCGTGAACATGCTACTTCACATACCCACTCCCATAGTGGCGGTACAGTACAGCTGGTGCTGTGCTGTCCACACCAGGACACAGCGGGCCACGTACACATGGTCCTGGATGGTTCCAACAGGGACACGGTTACGGTGGACATGTGTCATCAGACAGTACCCAATCTGGACCTCTGCCTGGTAGTGGCCATGCAACCCTGGCAGACGCAGGTCACATGGCTGTGGCTGGACACCGTGAACTGTAAAACCTGCCCTGTACAGTCTGCAGCTGTCAATAATACCCTGTGTAGGCCAGCCACATGCCAGACCAGTGTACATACATACACATACACACCAGAAACAAATGTAGGGCACCTCAACACACACACATAACATCCACACACACACAATGAGATAAAAGGTCTTAACCCAAACACATGATGTCATCCAATGGTGCAGCCCAGGCCTCTGGCAAACATTATCACCCTGTGCATATGATGATGCCTGTGCCGCATCCCTGTCATCCATACCATTGGTGCAGGGACATGGTCATATGGTGCGATGCACAGAGTGAACATACTAGGAAGACAATTGTAGATTACCATTGTTGAGTAGTGTTGACAGGCAACATACATACCATGTACTATAGTTTTAGAATGCATTTTGTACTGCTGACAGTATTTATCATGTGTATCAAGAGTAACTGCATGTTGATCTTGATGCTCTGCCTTCCTCTTTCAGGTTTAATTGCATGTGCCAAATGTGTGCATACAGACTACAAGGGAGATGTCAGTGTTTTCAGTTAGTGTCCCATATGTAAATTTAGACTACTCACAGGTCTGTATAGCAATACTTGCATGTACTTTGTAGCTTCCACATCACAGTTATAAACTTCCAAGTTTCAAACATGTTTACAGATCTAATGGTCCAAGAGCATGATAGCTGTGTAGTAAGCTACTGTGGCCAGAACCTCACATCCATACTGGGTGACATCACAGGTATAGTTACCTGGTGCAGGGAGGAGGTAGAAGAGTGAATTAGCAGATGACAAGGGTAAAGACAGTTTCTCTTTGGAAAGCAGTAATACCCGCTGTCATGACAGCATGCAAACACACATACACACCCAGGGATTTACAGACACAGGAACACACACACACACACACACACACACACACACACACACACACACACACACACACACACACACACACACACACTGTGGCATTCACAAAGATATACACCTACGTCACACACATACAGACACTTGACATGTGTGAGATTCAAACCCCTGCCTATGTCTTGCTTTCTACAATTCACTCTGTACAAATGTCTACAACAGTGTACAGGAGAGTAAAACATATTGGGGATGTATTCCCCACCATACGTGACATATATGGGCACACACACACCCACACTTGCCAGTACTGAGAATCAAACACCTGCCTATCTCATGATAGGTATTACAGAGTTACAGCACTATTGCACATGCTAGAAAGCTGCTGACTTTTACTTTTGCCAACTGTGCTAATATATGCACAATATATACACAGGGGAGGTGTTTCTATTACAGGTGTCAAGAGGTTTGCCTTCAGTGTCACCCTTACTGCATTCTACTTTGTGTGTCTTCCCCTTCAATTAACAGAACCAGAGCTTAGCAGTTACACAGGTTATTGTAGGAATGGTTGTAACATACCTGTGAGCTGTCTTCAGTAATCATTCATCTGCAAAGTAGCCCCACCACTTAGTAGTTATGTCCAAACATCTGTCCATAACTTAAGTACAGCTTACTGTACTTTGAGCATATTACCATATACACTTGGCAATGTTGAGGCTGCATTGCAGCTGCATGATGTACTAAGACAACAGTCACCTTCAAACATCAGACACTCCACACACATAGAATCTAAACACACATCAATACATGTACACATATGCAGTCTCCATCAGTAAGTGGACTATCAGATCAAGAGGATACATTCCACACCTTCCCCACACCATGTGTAAAACCTAGCTGAGCATTACACCATATTGGATGTTCTATTCCTGTACTGGTAGGAGACACAACCACCTTCACTGAGTAGCTAAGTGGACATTTACGCCAACAGCACATATCAACAAGCGACACACACAGCAATATTCCATGTCATGATGCCACAAACTGTTAGTTGACAGTTCCACTGTGAAGCCAGGGCACTGTAATGGTCAACAGTAAGCACATCATATTTGCCACACACACCTCATGATTACTGAAAGAGTGCCAGCAATGTGCTCTGTTTGAGCTAGGCATTACACTTGTTCAAGCATGTGTCAAGTCTGTGGCTTATAAACATCTCACCCCAGCACGTTGTGGCTATTAATACAGACTTCATACTCAAGCACTGCTACCTCATCCCAGTGCAGAAAAAGACCACTGTCGCCCCTGTGCTGTACTGGCCTAGGAAGCAGGAACTGTAGTAAAAATCTTGTAACCCTCCTGCCAGGGTAACCCTCCCCAGATACTGTGCTCCTCGGCCTGGTCAAGACCTACAGAAATACAGACTTCATACTCAAACTCTGCTACATCATCCCAGCACAGAAAAAGACCACTGTCGTCCCTGTGCTGTACTGGCCTAGGAAGCAGGAACTGTAGTAAAAATGTATGTGTAACCTGCTCATTATCTACTACAACTGTAACTAATTCCTGTTTTATTAGTTTAAGTGAGCGGTCCCTACTGGGAATACCAGCAGCCATAGTCTCCCACTCACTATCCTCTATACCATCCATTACTCTAAACCTCTATCTCTTCCCCTGGCTTTCTATTGTTTCCTCTCCTTTCCCTACAACTCTCCCAATCTTCCCCTGTGATATCTCTATTGTTGTTACATGGAATAACCACTAGAGGGCAGCATAACATTGTGACCTACCAGTTACATTGTTCCTACAAAACCAGTCCTCAAACCTAAGCTGTTCTATTCCTGCCTCTGGTACCACCTTACTCACCCTTGTGGCTCTGAATTTAGTGTTATCTTTCTTCCCTTCTCCCCACTGGTAAGCCCCTGACCTCCTAGTATACCTTACCTTGAACTTACCTTTCACATCTCTGATTGTTTTCCTCACTACCTGCCTTCTTATTTCACTACTTGGCTCTACCTGCTCCGTTCGCCCTGCGGGCTCATTCCACTCCCCTACCCTACCCCCAAATTCCACCCACCCCACATCACCTACACTTATACCTGGCCAGCCCCTCCCACACTTAACTTACATCCACTCAACATCCTTCCTGCCCTCTACATTTCTTATTACCAATCCTGTCCAGTCCCTCCCACAATTAACTTACAACCACTCAACATCCTTCCCATTCTCTACATTTCCTGTTACCTATCATGCCCTTACTACCCTCATACACTTAATTACATCACTCTAATTCATTCCTGTCAATAAACCAAAGCCAATCACAATGAACATCTACCTCCAGCAAACAACCCTACTACTCCTCCTAGCATTTACCTACCATATCACTTGTTACAACTACCCATTACAAAATAGCTCTTCCTTCACTCATAAATCCACATCCATTATCTCTCCCATCTCTTCTGCATACATCCTAACAATAAGCCCTACCCTATTCAACACCACTGCCACTACTTATACCCTTCTTAAACCGATCAATACCAACCCCAAATCCAATACTACCCATAAACACATAATAATACTGCAAAAGATAGTAAAAAATCTGCAAAAACAACAACGTGAACTGTTAAATGATGGAGATATCCACCCTAACCCAAGTCCTTATGATACAAATCCTGCTACTAATATAAAACCTCCCAAACTAACCCAAATCAATACCAGACCAGTAAATAGTCTACTCATTCTAAATCTAAATATCAGGAGCATCAACAATAAGACAGATGAGCTTCATGCTCTGATCTCACAATATCTCCCAGATACAATCAGTTTAACAGAAACATGGCTAAAACCAATCACCAAGGATACAGAGATACTACCACCTGGATACAGTATCCTTCGGCAAGCTAGACCAATGAAGAAAGGTGGAGGCATTGCTCTACTTTATAAAAATACACTGTCCATAGTTAAAACTGAGTTGACTTTACCCCCTCTGGACAAGGCAGAAATACTCTTAACTAAGCTCAAAATAGGTAACAACAAAACTATCAACTTAGTTACAGGCTATATCCCCCCAGGCAATAATATCCCCATCATGGAAAATCTACTCCAATGGCTATCACAAACCATGCCACAAGAAACTATTCTATTAGGGGACTTTAATATTGACTGGCTCACATGCTCTTCCCAGGTTCCCACTAATCATATTAACCTACTTACCTTCTCTCAACTAATCAAAGAACCCACTAGAATCGACAAGAACAGTAAAAGAGAATCACTTTTAGACTGGATTCTACTAAACAAAATACCTTGCTCATATTTTGCAGGTACACTTCCTGACTCACTAAGTGATCATCAAACTACCTTCCTACTCAAATATAATTCCCACCACCCCCAACCCCCTATACTTCAAACAATAAGAAACAAAAAAACACTTCAACTTACCAAACTTCTTACAAGATCTGCAGCTCTATAACTGGTCGCAACTGTATTATCTACCCCCAGACGAAGCTATCAAACACTTCAACTCTACCTTCCTAGAGATAATAAACAGGCATGCCCCTCCAAGAACTACCAGAATTAAATCTAAAGCAGTTCCATGGCTATCAAGGGAAACAAGGCAAAACTAAAAGAAATGAATAGTGCCTGGACAGTCTGGAGGTCCAGCAAAAACCCAGCAACACGGCAAGCATACCAACAGATAAGAAATCTTACTAAGAAACTAGTTATGCAAGATAAAAGAAATTACTTTATCACCCATCAAACCCAACATTCAAACAATCCAAAAAAATTCTGGGCAGGCTTAAATAGGTTACTACACCCTGGAAAAAACACTACTCCACCCCAACAACAGGCCTAACAAAAAAACATAGCTGAATCATTTAACTCATTCTTTACTGAGACTGTACTTGCCCTTGCCCAAAACCAAACCTATCCAAATACTACACGTGCCCCCCAAACCTAACAACAGCCCCACATTTAAGCTACAACTCACCTCAACCTCCTATATTAGAAAACTACTATCCCAGCTAAAACCAACAACACTAGGAGCAGATTCCCTCCGCAATGAATTCTTAAAACTAGCAGCAAATGAAATAGCTAAACCAGTCTTAGTCCTAATAAACCGATCCATCTCGGAAGGTTCAGTACCCTTCATCTGGAAAACTGCATATATCATACCCCTACACAAAGGGGGGGATTCTTATGACATATCTAACTACAGACCAATAGCAATATTATCCCCACTTGCTAAAATATTAGAAAAGTGTATTCACCATCAATTAATGACCCACCTTATTGATCAAGAGATCATATCTCATACACAACATGGGTTTCGGCCAGGACATAGCACAACCACAGCCCTGCTAGCATCCATAGATACCATTAACCACAACAGGAATAATGGTAAGCTTTCTTCAGCCCTCTTCCTAGACCTATCAAAGGCATTTGATATGGTTAACCATGAAAAACTAATCTCCCATCTTGTAAACCTAGGCTTAGATAACTTATCAGTCTTTTGGTTTACAAACTACCTTAACAATAGACTACAGGCAGTGCAATGGAATAATAACTTGTCTCCACTCCTACCTGTAACACCCAGAGTACCTCAGGGATCTATACTTGGCCCCTTGCTGTTCTCAATTTTTACAAATAATCTCCACTCAGTCGCAAAAGGTTCAAGCCTTATTCAGTATTCAGATGATTCAACTATAATATGTAACGCCCCCACTTTACCAGACCTCCACAAAAAGATGCAGGATAACTTTCACTCAGTGGAAACATGGCTCACTGAGAATGGCTTGATACTCAACCCGAAAAAAAAACAAGCTCCTACTGTTTCATCCCTCAACTACTACTGCCCCCACATGCACTTTTACCATCCACTCTAATAACAGTACCCCCATATCACCTGAAGCCCAGACAAAACTACTAGGTATTACTATTGACAATAAGCTCACATTTGATGTACACATCAATCTGGCTGTTAAAAATGCTAACAAAAAGCTAGGTAGCCTCTACAAACATAAAGCATTCCTGACCCATAATGCTAGAACTACAGTTGCACGTACACACCTTCTCTCAACACTACTGTATGCCTCACCCATCTTGATTAACTTATCCAAAACAGAAATCAATAAAATGACAACCTGCTACAATCAGATAGCCAAATTTGCTAACAACAGCTCCTACAGAACACATCACTGCCTAAACCTAAAGCAATTAGGCTGGATGAAACTACCTAACTTACTTATTTATAATCAGCTGGTTACTACTCACAAGATACTCCATCAACAAAATATATCAGCCTTACTGGCTAACATTGTCCAACAATATTCCTGTCCTAGGCAACTCTGCTCAACTGACAAATTACAGTTAACTGTTACTAGATCCAACAACCATGCTGGAGACTCCCTTTACTCTTCTTATGTGGCCAAAATCTGGAACTCCCTGCCTACATCCTTATCCCTGATTACCTCACTACCTACATTTAAAAAAGCTATCTACAACTACCTCAGCAACAAATGGTTATGTCCCTGTTCAACTCCAGACTAATGCCGGATCCACTCCAGTACTATTGTAACCATTGTCCTAAACTAGAGTCCTATCTGTTACTTGCATATAAATGTACACCACATCAAAGGTATGATAACATACATATAACAGTGTTAGTATGAACAATGTAAAATTGTTTAATGACCATTGTAAAATGTATCTGTCTGTAGTTTGTAACTTAAGTACCTGTAGTATATACCTATAAGTGACAATAACTAGATACCCTCATGGATCTAGAAGAAATATGTACCCAAGTATGTCTGTATGTTCTGTAAAAATTGTCTCTTTGGAGCTTTTCTCCCCAGGCCTCCACTGAAAATGGAGATATATCCAGCTGGACTATCCCGGTTAACAAATGTAAAATAAAATAAAATAAATAAATCATTTTGGTAATAATGTTAATGTCCAGACAGCACACAGCATGCATGGCTTGCAATTGTTGACATGGGGTATATGTAGGAGCTGTGGGTCACACATGACTGTACATGTCATGGACATATCACCTGTAACTACTCAAGAACATACAGAGCATAGCTGTATTTCCATGAGTCTGTCAATACAGGTGATGTGTGTAAGGCCTACTGTCCTGTTATTTGGGTATGATTGTAGGCATTGCATTTGGTGGATATGTCTAATGACATACATGCCACATGGATTGTTGTATGATATGATAGGTGTCATGGTTGACCAGTAGAGAGGGATTATTACCTCTGTCAACATAGATATCAAACCTTATGTACTGTTAGCATTCATCAGCCATGGACCTATCTTCCATGTGCATGTGTGTAATGAATGTAGCCACCTATATGTACAAAGGACAACAACAGCTATGGTATTTTCATGTATGGTGTATGAGTGTGGGATGTACATATCCAGGGCAGGTGCATCTAGGTCATATCCTACCAAGAGGGTGTTGTTTACTGGTGTATAGCAACAGTCAACTGTGTTACTGCTGACAACATCCAAGGGACCCTGGTGTGTGTACAACTGACCTGTTTAAACAGGGGTGTTACTGAATTGCATAACACATTATGCAACTATATCAGTACATGGGTACTTTGCACATTTGATGTAGGGCTAGGTACAGACCACCAGTCGAAGGTTATTTGGTGTTGTACCATAATATTTCATACCACATTTATGGATGTGTGTTGGTAGTCTGAGGACAGGGTGGGGTATGTATATGAGGATACAAGCTAGAATGCAGCTTTTGCCACTGTTATCTATACCTGACTCATCTGTGATGAATTATGTTGGAGTAGTGGTCTTTACTTGTTAGTAGCCTTTATGAATATGGGGACACCACCACCTGGAGTGGTCCATACCAGTGTTATGGTCCACATGTTTGGATATGAGTTATATGGTGGTAGTGCTATTGTGCACTACAGATCCTTCAGCCAGGTGTTCTTCACTGCACAGATGTCAGTATTCCCCATTGTAGGTTCTGCATTGAGCAAGTGGATTATGAAAGCCACACATCTAGCACTGGTTAGCTAAGCATCCAATGCAATTGTCTTGTAGGTGTCAGGGTGTTACTTCTGTGTTTAGGACATTTACCTTGGAATGGCACTATATGGGTAAATGCAACCTAGATATTATCCACACTCCCTTGAATGATGGCTGCATGTGATATGTGACAAAGGCTTGTCTTCTTTCAGTCATGTCATCCCGGAATGACAGACACTGGACAACCTCATAATTACAGCAGGACATTGGCTCATTGTTTTGGTCAAGCAGTTGCCACTCATACCATGACATCACTGCGAGTGGCAGTATTGTGCTTGGTATCAAATGCTACATCTAAGGTGATGGACAGCAGTAGATGTTGTGTAGATGACCAATGTGAGATATACTTAGTGGAACAGTCCTGCTAATAATGACAGCTACAAACACAGATGGGTGAGGTCATCTTGACACCTGCACCTCAGTACCATTAGACAATGGGGCTCACATATTATGCTTGCACATGCCACTGTTCCAAGTATAATGCCACTGTCCACAACCTGATATCAATGTATGCATTTCAGGGCAGCTATGTGTGTGTGACACGTAGTGTACTTTGCATCCACCTGTGTGTCCCAGTTAACCAATTGTCTGTCACTTCCACACATGCATGATTGTAAATGCTTCACATATATACGGCAGTACTTCATGTACATGTATGCATGTGTATCACACAGCACAGATGCAGATATATCATTTATGGGACACATACAGGTATCTGTTAGTAAACCTGTATGATGTGCATATATACTGACAGTTAAGATGTACATAGCTGTAAACCCGTGTGTTTACAATAGGATTCCATCACAACGTGTTCTGTACGTATAAGTGTATGAGCATGCCCACTGTGGCCTTCTGTAGTTAGAATCAGAGTGCATCCCAAACAGCCCTGTGCTACTAAGTGTATGAACGTGCCCACTGTCAACTTGTGTAATTGGAGTCAGTGCATCCAAACAAGCCCTTTGTTTCTAAGTGTATGAGCATGCCCAGTATAACATTGTGGAAATGGAGTCAGAGTGCATCTCAAATGGCCCTGTGCTAAGTGTATGAGCATGCCCACTGTCATCTTGTGTAATTGGAGTCAATGGATCCAAACAAGTCCTGTGTATGAGCATGCCCACTGTATGCCCATGGCTATGGGGGCATCTTTTGCTCCCATATATGCCGACCTGTTTATGGCATACATGGAGGCGGCACTTATTTATGACAGGTCTCATAATATATATATTGACAAAATTGATATTTGGAGGGGATATCTTGATGACTGTTGGGTGGTGTGGAAAGCAGATGTAGGATACCTGCAGGAAGTTGTGGAGTATTTGAATCAAAATAAGTTGGATATTGAGTTTAAGGTGACATGGCATAAATATGAGATCACATTTTTAGATGTTTTAGTACAATGTACCCCATCCAATACTTTGGAGACTGAAGTATTTTGCAAACTTCCTCAGTACAACACCTTATTACATGCATCCAGCTTCCACCCCCAACTTGTCATCAGGAATATCCCCAAATCTCAATTTCTTAGGGTCAAGAGAATTTGTTCTAGCTCCTCCTCCTATGATCGCTTTAATGTGGACCTGTCTGCCAGATTTAGGCACAGGAGTATAGGGTTGGTGACATAAGTAGGACGTGCCAGTTTACTAATCAACAGGAAAGATCTGATTTATTACATTACAGGGGACATAAGACTGACAACAGGAATCAAATAAGGTTGATAACTACCTATGGTAAGAATACACAATACTTTATGAATATTATCTTCAGGCATTGGAATATTCTATAGGGTGAGGGTTTGCTTGCAGATCTGTTGGGAGAAAATTGTTCTTATTCCTTCTGAAAGGGATGATCCTTGGGGTCATTATTTAGCCACTATAAAAGGTGTCAGGATCAGGACAACATGCTGGTTCAGAGAACCATTACAGGGGATAAATTGGTTGGTTGCAGTCTCTGTGGCCATTGCTCACATTGTTCAAGGGTCTTTAAAACTACAAGCTTTAGCAGTAAAAATACTTCAAAAGTGTATGGCCGCTCCTTCTTTTGCAACTGTAGTACAAATTGGGTGATCTATTTGTCTAGTTGTTCATGCCATGCTTTTTATGTGGGACAAACATCTAGGCCACTGAAAATGAGAATTAGTGAACATATGAATGATATCAGGAATCACAAACAATCCAGTGCATTGTATAAATACATTTGCTCCCATATGACTGGCATTTTTAGATTCACTATCATTGATTGCATCATAAGGAAAACAAATGACAGGGCTGCTTTACATGAAATATTAAACGTAAAAGGAAAAAAAAGTGGGTTGTTAAGCTAGGGGCACTATTTCCCTAGCTTTAATGAGTACTTCTAATTAAGGCAATTAAATTTTTGTATTGATGTATAATGTGCTTATTGGCTAATGTATGTATATATATTGCTGGAGGGAAATCTCACGTTTTTTCTGCTCACTGAGGAAGGCTGCATAGCCAAAACTGGTCTAAAGTGAATTTAGTTATTTTGTATTTTATGTGTATTTTATAATACACTGTTTTTCACAGAGGATTTGTGCTGGCTCCATTTATTTTTTGGGCATGCCCACTGTAACCCTTTATAGTGATAGTAGTCCATTCCACAGATAGACATACTCCAGTACAGGGCTTGTTGTGCTACAAATATACCTCTTAGGCATACCTATGTCTTACATGCAGATGATGTGTCTTGTTTGTACATACAGGTTGTAATGGACTCCTACTTTAAACACACAGGTTTACATCTATGTACATCTTTACTGTCAGTATCCCTGTTGATGTCCTCAATCTATGAAGGGCATTCTGACTGCTTGGAAATGTGTAATCTCTGTGGTGCATCTCATAACTGCGTAGTACTGTAATAGTGATCTATAGATAGGCAGGAATTCTGATCCCACCACTGGCAAGTGTGTGTGTGTGTGTGTGTGTGTGTGTGTGTGTGTGTGTGTGTGTGTGTGTGTGTGTGTGTGTGTGTATGTGTGTGTGTGTGTGTATGTGTGTGTGTGTGTGTGTGTGTGTGTGTGTGTGTGTGTGTGTGTGTGTGTGTGTGTGTGTGTGTGTGTGTGTGTGTGTGTGTGTGTGTGTGTGTGTGTGTGTGTGTGTGTGTCTGCATCCTGTTATGAGAGTGGGTTTTACTGCTTTCCAAAGAGAAACCACCTTTTGCACTGGCCTTTATCCTTGTCATCTGCTAAACCACCCTTCCCCCCCCTCCCCACTCCAAGTAATCATTCATGTGATGTCACCCAGCTCAGACGCAGAATCAGATTAACTGTAATTGTATGGTTCTGTGGCACATCCCCCAACTGCTTATCACTCTACTAGTAACCTTTACATAGGCAAGACTTGTAAGCACAATAATGGCAAGTGTTTGTGTGTTTATGTGTGTGACTATCCTGTAGCCAGGCATATGCATGTGTTATGTCTTTTATCATGCTGCACACCATGGTAGTCATCAGTGGTGAGTGGAGTCTACAGAATATTACATAGGTAGGAATAGAAAAGAATAGACAGTCAAGAATGACTACTGTTGGGTATGTTATTTTCTTGTGCCACTGTCGAGCAGTGACACAGAAGTGATCCCCAGTGGTGTATTTCCTTACCCATCACCCCCCCCCCCAAACTCCACAATCCCCGGAGTGTATTTCCTTACCCATCATTCCCCACCCCAAACTCTACATACACAACAACCATCCCTTCTCTGGTAAACTAATTCAAATTTAAATGTTATAGTACAAGGGTTGCCTGTGTTTTGTGTACACTTCAATTCCTTTGGAATCCTTCTGTGTCGCAAAGAGTGTTCAGAGATGTTTATATATATGGCTATAAATGTTTCTGTGTGTGTGTGTGTGTATATATATATATATATATATATATATATGTATATATATATATATATATATATATATATATATATATATATATATGTGTGTGTGTGTGTGTGTGTGTGTGTGTGTGTGTGTACACATCAAAGAAATGCATATATATATATATATATATATATATATATATATATATATATATATGAGTCTACCTGAGATGGTCGACAAGCCATTTGATCGACTTTCATTTGGTCGACAATTCATTTGGTCGACAGGCAGATTTGCCCCCCTCCCCAATGTTGTGCAACCCTGGGTTGATATATATAGTTAGGGAGGTGTGGGCACAGGAGTGTGTCAAGCCCCACATAAAACTGCTTGTCGACCGAATGAACTGTCGACCAAATGAAAGTAGATCATATGGCCTGTCGATCGTGATAGGGATCTATATATATATATATATATATATATATATATATATATATATATATATATATGTATGTATATATATATATATATATATATATATATATATATATATATATATATATAAACTAAGAAATGAACTTCGTGACAATAAAAGCATTCAATAAAATAGTAAATAACACCAACAACTCTTGTAGAACTTTAGCTTTGTCTTATTTATTATCAAGACTTCTTCAGAAAGACATGTTTCATAAGTATGAGCAACCATTTTCACTTCCTTTATATACATTAGTTCTAGCAGGCCATTTAAATTAACAACAGTTCCTTTCCAATAGAAAAGTGTGAACAAGCAGGGTGCTGTGTGCATTTTCATTAACATTACAATTGCAGTTACATAAGGCAAATTGATCAGACAGTAATAGCCTTGTGGTGCCGTGTGCATACTAAAAGGGATAGTGTGCAAAAAGGGATTGTGTGCAAAAAAGGGATTGTGTGCAGAAAGGGATCGTGTGCAAAAAAGGGGATTGCGTGCAAAAAGGGACTGTGTGCAACCAGGAAAGATGACAGTCATGCTGTGATGATTCTAATATAAACACGTAACTTAATGAGTGTTTGCCTCCAAAGGTAAGTAAAGAAGGGAACGGAGGAAGGTGGAGGAGTCAGGTAGAGAGTCCTTGTAGGCTCCTTGTCATGGGCGGCCCCCTAACAGCCCCCCCCCTCAAGTCCACACCGCATTCCTCCCACTCCCCCATCAGGTGGCATACCCACACATTTCTCTACACACACACCGATGCCAAAGCATAGTAGAACTCTCTACCTGACTCCTCCACCTTCCTCCGTTCCCTTCTTTACTTCCCTTTGGAGGCAAACACTCATTAAGTTACGTGTTTATATTAGAATCATCACAGCATGACTGTCATCTTTCCTGCCCCCCCCCCCCCAACCTTTTTTTTTTTTTTTTTTTTTGCACACAATCCCTTTTTGCACACAGTCCCTTTTTGCACGCAATCCCCTTTTTTGCACACGATCCCTTTTTGCACACAATCCCTTTTTTGCACACGATCCCTTTTTGCACACTATCCCTTTTAGTATGCACACGGCACCACAAGGCTATTACTGTCTGATCAATTTGCCTTATGTAACTGCAATTGTAATGTTAATGAAAATGCACACAGCACCCTGCTTGTTCACACTTTTCTATTGGAAAGGAACTGTTGTTAATTTAAATGGCCTGCTAGAACTAATGTATATAAAGGAAGTGAAAATGGTTGCTCATACTTATGAAACATGTCTTTCTGAAGAAGTCTTGATAATAAATAAGGCTAAAGCTAAAGTTCTACAAGAGTTGTTGGTGTTATTTACTATTTTATTGAATGCTTTTATTGTCACGAAGTTCATTTCTTAGTTAAACTTTCTTCTCTTCGTTCAATTTTTTTGAGTGCGGTTAATTTTATATATATATATATATATATATATATATATATATATATATATATATATATATATACATATACACACACACACACACACATATATATATATATATATATATATATATATATATATATATATATATATATATATATTTAGTATGTATTTATAACAGTTGTACAGATGTAGACTTGTCTGTGTTGTTTCACAAAGTACAGTACATTAAAAGGTTCTGTACATATGCACACAAAGTGACTGTCCCATGTGTTTTCAATACTATGGAATACCTGTAGTAAAAGGTGTATTCTAAAAACCATGAAACATGTGTATAACTCAGATGGCTTAGTAGTAAGTCCAGTGACTATGGTGTGCATTGTCCAGGGTTCAAGACCTGCAAGGATTGTTAATACCTTTGTTTAGGCCAGAATAAGGCACTTTTAAGCAGTTGTAAGCGGGTGCAAATGTGTTTTTGTGACAGTAAGCAGTGGGTAAACACATTTAAAAGAAATGCAAAACTCGCATTACACTTGAAATGCCCTTCTTTGGTAATCCTGCTGATGTCATTCATTGTGAAATACACCTTTGGGGAAAAAGTGCTTCAGTAATGTCTGTGGTACGTACTATAACTGCATACTGGTGTAGTGTAATAAACTAGTTAGGTAGGGGTTCGAATATCAGAGATGACAGGTGTGTATGTGTGTGTGTGTGTGACTTGTATCCTGTGTAGTGGTGGTTGTAAGTGTGTGACACCTGTGGGCAATGTGGAGGGGGGTTTCCATATTTTGTGGAGGGGGGGGTTTCCATATTCTGTATGTTGCCCATACTTGATATTACAATGTCAACCATACAGGGATAACAGATGTACATTAGCTGTGAGGCTGGGGTGCAAAGCCATACCCATACATATGACATCAAGGCTAGCCAATCACAGTAAGCAACCCCACTATTACCCAGAGCACACACTCAACCCATGTGTCACATGCACACACATGCCTAGGCAACAGCCAATATGTGGGTAGTACACTGCATATTGGCCACTGATAGTAACTATGCAGTGATAGCAGTGGGCTACAGAGGGCATGTCACCCTGGCCATCTGTCCAATATGCACTTACATGCACACAGTGCACCTCCACCATGTTCCCCTATGGACACCTGCACCACCTATGTTGCCTTCACATGTGACTCACAACAGACATACCATGCCTGATGACATGCTTACAAGTGCTTTACAGTGCCTTAATCACCCTGCATCCATTGGCCCTTGTTCTGCCTAGCAACAAAATAAACAACCTCTGCTAGGCTTGAACCGAGGATCATGCACACCATAGCCAAAGTGATTTACCTCTAAGCCACCTCAGATATACATAACCCTGCTGTATTCACAAACATATCATCCGGCCCAGTCTTTCATTAGTACAGAGAATGTATTCCAACATGTAGATGTATGTGTGTGTGAAAATATATTAATGTCTACACAGATACAAATGTATGTATATATATATATATATATATATATATATATATATATATATATATATATATATCCACATATGTGTAAGCAGATATTTATATCTATATAGGTATATACGGACATACATCTGTAGATAAGGTGGGAACATAGCAGAAACATATATGTCCACATGTACCACGAATGGGGTGGATAGGCACAAACAACATACGTCATGCACGAATAGGTATTCCTCCCCACAGCCAAACATGTCTGCCCTGCAATACACTACCAACTGTTGCAGATCCCATAACCAGAACCATACACAACAAGGCCACAAGATATTGACAGTACCCCATCCCACCTGTATAATGTCAGGCTGGTATCAGTAACATATCATGCAGTACAGTCAGGCTCATAAAGACTCCCATTTTTCAGTCATCTGTTACCTTTGTTAGCCAGAGTCCCATACTGTTGGCCTGTACTACAGATATGTAGATTTCAAACAACAGTGGTCCCAGGACTGAATCCTGAGGTACTCCACCTGTCACTTGTCTGGGGATAGATTTGGAGATGGTTACACCTACGCCTTCAGTTCTGTCAGTAAGCCATGTGGCAAACCATCGAGTGGCATAGGGATGTATGGCTGGATTAGGATGTTAATCTATGTTTCCAGAATGGTGTATGGTATTGAAGGGCTTGGCAAGGTCCACATAGGCATTGTGCACTGCCTTACCCTCATCAACAGCTATGCAGACTGAGTCAAAGCAGACATTCAGTTTCAGGAGGAAAGAGTGGCCCTCCATGAGCCCAATCTGTGTAGGGTCCAGTGTTTGAGGGTTGCCAATGTCTGTGTTCCAAACCTTCCTGATAATGCATTCCATGGCCATGCAGATCAGGCTCGTAAGACTGATGTTACAGTAGTTCCAGGGATCCAAGGTGGATCACCCCTTGTAGAGTGGGATAACTGCAGCTGTGTGCCACTCAATGGGCACCAGGCCTGATGCGAGGTTATAATTATACATGACAGTCTGGTCCCATGGATGATGTATTCTTAGCTGTGGATAGTGCAGTTTCTGCCTGTGTGGCCATGATTACTGGCCAATGGAACTCTGTTCATATTGCCATGGGCCCTTTTGGGGGTGAGAGGGGGTGACTGTGGCACTAAACCAATTTGCCAGGATATTTGCATAATCCATGGGAACAGTCTGTGTAAGTAATGCCATTCGATCATAGCTCAGAGCACTTCTCAGCATTGCCAGGTAGATTCCGGCCATAACTATAGAATGCTGTGTAGTTTTTTATGGAATCTGTGGTGATTTTAG
>NC_056739.1:579515791-579618291 GCF_019279795.1 Protopterus annectens | reverse complement strand
ATGCTTAAAGGAGGATGGCTGTGTTATTAGTAAAGTATGCTGTGAGGGGTGGTGAAGTTCAGAAATGCACAGATGTTCATAGGCTGTAAGTTTATAGGATACAGATGGAAAAGTAAGAATAGGGAAAAGGAGTAATATCCTTGTGTGTTTGGACATAGGAATAATGACAATTGTAAAGTATAAGATAGAGATAAAGTGCAGATGATCAGGAGTAGAGATGAAACAAATGTAAAGAGATAGGGTATAGGATGGGAGAGGGTGAGGAGGTAGGCTTTATATAATGAAAGAGTTAGTTAATGAAGGTAAGTAAATGATATGTGATAAGTATGTAATAGGATAATGAGACAGGATTGTGGACAGGGCTAGAAGGTAAGGGGTGTGGTCAAAGAGGTATAAATGTAGGTGCACTGGGGGCTGGGTGAAATTTGGGGTAGGGTAGGGGAGTGGAGTGAGCCCGCAGGGCTAACGGAGTGGGCAGACCCAGAAAGTGAAAGGCTAGAGAGGAAAAACAATCAGTAAGCAAAAGAGAGAGCAGCTATGGTATGGTATGGGGTAGGGCAGAAAGAGCGTATCTTAAAGCAAAAAGTGGTAAGGCAACACATAGGCAATAGAAAAATGAGAGGAAGATACAGCATGATATAAGAAAGAGTGAAAACGGATTTATTCCTAAAGTAAAACTCAGAGAGAGAGAGATGCTTTTGGTAAGGGCTAATTCATGGGTATGTGGCACCACCTAGTGGTGACAGCAGAAATGGCTGTAATAGGGATCGTACAGACTAGTGTTTGGTGGATAAAATAAATATCTGAAGGGCAGAGGGAGAGAGGCAGGCTGCGGTTGGCTGCAAGCACGCTGTAGGCAAGAGAGGTAAAAAAGCAGAAACAAATAATACATAGTTATGTGCTTAGGTAAAAATAGGCAATATACCTGAGCATTCACTGATTGAAGGGGTAAGCGCACAGTAGGGTGAGTAGAACAGAACAGGTTCTTCAGACAGTTTTTGGAGGTGATCTTCCTTTCTGTTGGTCGTAGTTTAAGCTTCAAGCTTTAAACCTAAACACAGAGGGAGTACCCAGGGGTAGAATGGCTGTAAAATAAAGAGACAGGACAAATTATGAGTTAGGCAGGTATAGAGAGGCACAGAGTAGGCTAGTAGAAGGAAAAAGCTTGGCTGGACTGTAAGACAGAAGATAAGAGTTAGGGAAAATACTAAAAAGCAGGGGGGAGTATTAGAGGGACATACAACAGGGAAAGGACAAGATATAGAGAAAAATGACAGCTTCCCCTAAATCCCAAAAAATGAGTGAAACACCCAGTTATAATATTAGATAGGCAGAGAGAGTTGCAAGTAGAAACCTACACCTTTAGTCCCATAAGAACAGTAGTGATAGAGGCTATAGTACAGGGGGAAGGAGGAGCAGCAAGGGCAACCATACAATTTATAATACAACTGCAGCAGAGGTAACAGACACTACAAACAAAACAGTTTCAGTAACTGCAGCTAGAGAATATAACTTATAAACAGTATTATACATTGTAAATTGCATAAAATCAATGCTAAGTATTGAGCACATAATCCATTAAACATACATAAAGGATATTTATAGCAAATAATGAAAGGATATAGAGAAACTAAGCAGGCTACATCAATATAGAGACTATGGCTGGTGTAATAATGCTGTGGGGTAAGCACACAAATAGTGAAGTAGCAGTTTCCTATCGTAGCCACATTAAAGTAGTATACTCATTGTCGTTACCAACCATACAGTAAAACTAGACATAAGGTAACTAGTCTTGAGCAGGATAAACCAGACTTTTTACAGCGGTACCAGGCCTATATGGGACAGAGGCTCAGCCACAATGCGCTAACACAAAACTGAGAGCAAAACACAGTACACGTACAATCCCGTTGAAAGATTATTCACTCTAATGCATGGGGAGAGATAGGTCTCCTCATAAAATGCTAATTAAACACAGCTAATAAGATGAGGGCACATTGAATTAAAAAAAAAAAAAAATTATTTACACATGAATTGTTTAAGACGACCACTGAGACCGACTCTTACCAATAGGTGAGACAGGCAGCTGAACCACAGGACAGAATGGGGGAGACAGGGTTCTCACTGAGGTGGAACTATGAAATTTAAAAAATGGCGCCAGATAGCCATCCTACTAGAAATAACTTCTAGGGTGGAAGTCAGCTAAGGGAAGGGGAAAAAGGAGGAGTAAGGTGAGGTATGATCTCAGTGGGGATATAAAAAGAGTGGGAAAGAAAGGTCCCAGAAAGTGAAAGGCTAGAGGAAAAACAATCAGTAAGCAAAAGAGACAGCAGCTATGGTACTGGGTAGGGCAGAAAGAGCGTATCTTAAAGCAAAAAGTGGTAAGGCAACATGGGCAATAGAAAAATAAGAGAAAGATACAGCATGAGATAAGAAAGAGTGAAAACGGGTTTATTCCTAAAGTAAAATTCAGGGAGAGAGATACCTTTGGTAAGGGTAATTCATGGGTATGTGGTGTCACTGGGTGGCGACAGCAGAAATGGCTGCAATAGGGATGTACAGACTAGTGTTTGGTGGATAAAATAAATATCTGAAGGGCAGAGGAAGAGAGGCAGGCTGAAGTTGGCTGCAAGCACGCTGTAGGCAAGAGAGTTAGACTTGCAGGGTAAAAAAGCAGAAAAAATAATACATAGTTATGTGCTTAGGTAAAAATAGGCAACATACACTGAGCATTCACTGAGTGAAGGGGTAAGAGCACAGTAGGGTGCATAGGACAAAACAGGTTCTTCAGACAGTTTTTGCAGGTGATCTTCCTTTCTGTTGGTCACGATTTAAGCTTCAAGCTTTAATCCTAAGCACAGAGGGAGTACAGGGGGTTAAATGGACTGAGCATTCACTGAGTGAAGGGGTAAACACACAGTAGTGTGCATAGGACAGAACAGGTTCTTCAGACAGTTTTTGGAGGTGGTCTTCCTTTCTGTTGGTCGCGGTTTAAGCTTCAAGCTTTAAACCTAAGCACAGAGGGAGTACTCAGGGGTAGAATGGACTGAGCATTCACTGAGTGAAGGGGTAAGCACACAGTAGGGTGTGTAGGACAGAAAAGGTTCTTCAGACAGTTTTTGCAGGTGATCTTCCTTTCTGTTGGTCGCAGTTTAAGCTTCAAGCTTTAAACCTAAGCACAGAGGGAGTACCCGGGGGTAGAATGGACTGAGCATTCACTGAGTGAAGGGGTAAGCGCACAGTAGGGTGCATAGGATAGAACAGGTTCTTGACAGGTTTTGCAGGTGATCTTCCTTTCTGTTGGTCGCGGTTTAAGCTTCAAGCTTTAAACCTAAGCATAGAGGGAGTACCCAAGGGTAGAATGGACTGAGCATTCACTGAGTGAAGGGATACGTGCACAGTAGAGTGTGTAGGACAGAACAGGTCCATCAGACAATTTTTGGAGGTGATCTTCCTTTTTCTGTTGGTCGCAGTTTAAGCTTCAAGCTGTAAACCTAAGCACAGAGGGAGTACCCGGGGCTAGAACAGCAATAGGCAAGACAGGCAGCAGGACCACAGGACAGATTGATGGAGACAGGGTCTCACTGAGGTGGAACTACGAAATTTTAAAATGAATAAAAATGAATAAAAATATGAAAGGAATAAAAAAAATCTATATTTATAAACACAAGCATTTTGAAATTAAAAGCTTTAGTTAGATAGAGTTATAATTGTGATTCTTTTTTATATATTTATGTATTTATATATTTATATGACTATATGTATAATATATTTTTTATTTTTATATGTATACATGTATATATTTTTTTATTTAGTTATTTGTATGTGATTTAATATTGTTACTTATGTTGATTTACTTGTATATTCTCATTTTGGAAATTAATTTATGAGTTGCCTTTTAAGTGGGAAGGTGATTTGGCACTTTAAAATGAGGCTTGGTTTATTTCTAAGGAAATTATGGGCAGGATTCACGAAGGCTTGCATGGAGTCTAAGAGTAGTGTAAGACTCCATGCAGCCCTCGCGATCCAGGAACAGCCCGGAATTACGTGTAAGAGACCAGCTAAAACATCTCTTACACGGAGTGGGCGTGGATATGCTAATCACCTCACTTGCAGCTGAAAGGCATGCAAATGAGTTAGATTAGCGATCCACGAAGCCCAAACCAGCCCGTGTAAGAGCCGTTTTAGCTGCAGAAATGTACTCAGTTGACAACTGAGTACGTTTCTGCAAATAACACAATGGAGCCATGTCAGCTCCAAATAAAGGGTGCATATGTGTCAAGCAGCATGCCAATGGCCAAATATGTGGCCATTGGCAAGGTACCCCGATGCAAATATGAGAAATACATTTTTTTTTCGGCCGATGTTTAAGCATGGCGCAGCCCAGCATAAGCGGGCTGCGCTATATAAAATATAAAAATGAAGGTTATAAACCCACAAATTTGGGTTTTATGCAATACATGGATTTACAATGCAGAGACCAGCAGACCAAAAACAAAATGGCCACCGTTTAGTGGTTGCTAAGGGGGGAAGCTGAGTCTAAGACATGTAACTAAGCATTAGTAGGCAATCTGATGTAAATGAGTGTTAGGATACTGAATTCCACTGTCACATAGCAAATGAGCACATTCTGAGTAGTGTAAAAGTTACATAAGGGGGAGGAACAGAGTAGGAGATAGGTGACATCACAGGGGGGAATGGCAGAAAGAAATGCAGTTCATTGGAGGTCAGTGTTACATGACAGATGTCAGACACATATCATGGAAAGAGGAGTGCCCCAAGATAAGAATGGGAAAGTCAAGAAATGGAAGGTGTACACTGTTGCTTACACCAAAGTTTCTTGCTGGGCATGCATGCGCATGTGTGCACACCATGAGGCGCAAGTAGGGCAGTGTGCGCGCGTGTAAGGAAGACTGAGCATGTGGGAGCCTGTTGGCAGACTTGAAAGACTGTTTGCACTGGTGTGCGTGTGTTTTAACCTGAATAAGAAGATTCTAAACTGTGTAAGCCTGTGTGCATGCGTGTAAGCCACTGTGAGCGTATTTCTGCTGGTATGCGTGTTGCTCCCCCCTGAGGAAACAGAAAGGAAAGAGGAAGCAACAGAATTAGTAGGAAGCTAGCAGGGAATACTGCTGGAGCTAGCAGGTGAAAACAATTAGAAGCAGGCAATTACATAGGCAGAATAGTAGCCCAGTCAAGCACTTAAAACTCTGCAAACAGCAGTGCAGGATGTTTCACTCAAGAGACACTGCAAGACAGGAGTAAGCTATTAGAAGTGAAAACTGAAAAAGCTGAACTCATAGCAGAAATGCTAGGGGCTGCCATAGCTGTCATAAGGAGACATAGGCTACTTGCTGAGGGTGGTGACAATGCAAATGGTGCCAGACAACCCACAGTGAGGAGACGGAGAAGAGTGTACAGGCCCAGGGTCACCTACCACGGGTTACATGAGCTGGAGATATTGGAGCGCTATAGAGTGGACAGAGACCTCCTGCAGCAAATTGTCGAGCTGTGCAGGCCACGCCTCACACACAGAACCAACAGAGGGGAACCCATCCCAGTGGAAACCAAGGTATGTAACTATTCTAGCATTTATACATTGTTTAAAAGTTTATAACCAATCAGCATGTAGTGCATTTCCTAATTAAATTTTCACCATGACAACCTTAAACAGGAAAATGCTTTTACCATTCTTCCTCAACTTGACACAAATTTAAAGCGCAAAAGCACATAGTTTCTTATGCTTATGCTGTTGTTAAACAGCGATCTTATATAAAATGCAAATACTAAATATTACCTAAAATTGCAATAAAAAATAAATAATGAATGATGAATAATAAATGATGATAAAAAAATGAATGAATAATGCATGAATGATATGAATGAAAATAAAAAGAAGTGTTGAGTGTGGTACATATTGCCCTTCCTTGCTGTGGACTAAATAAGTGGTTACCTATTAAGAGCCAGCCACTTCAAAATACACTTGATTGATGTAACATCATTTATACCAGGAAAGATATGTGCCCTCGTTTTAATTTGCCATGAAAGCTCATCCATCTCAAGGAGGATTTGCCAGGCTCCACCTCTAATGTCAGGTTCCCTGTGCTCTAATACTATGTAACTGAAGGAGTGATCACCATACTCCATAATATGCCTAGCTAAGGCATTAGTACTATCCTTCCTACTAATGGCATACTGATGCTCATAGATTCTAGATTTGAATCTACGCTCAGTTTTGCCTATATAGAAGGCTTTACAGAAATTACACATAGCAGCATAAATGATTCCTTTAGTTTGACAATTGTAATGGTTGTTAATCTTATAAACAATGTTATTAAGACTAATATGGCTACAGACCTTGACATGTCGGCACTGGGCACATGTACCACATTTAAACATGCCTTGTGGTCTGTTAGAATGCTGCTTCTTTTTCTTGTTTTGTAGAATACTTTTCAAGTTATTTCCTCTCCTATATGTTATTTTTTGGGCCATTATTTAGACGTCTAGCTATAAATTGATCTGTTCTGATTAAATCCCAGTTTTTAAATAACACTTCCTTGATTAGCTGGTGATCTAAAGAGAAAGTGTGTAGGAAACTGATAGTATATTCTGATTTAGTCCCTAGAACAGTGTCCAGCTTATCAGTTGTTTCTAGGTTATCTTCCTGGGAGATAGTTATCTGCCCTGAAAGATGATCCCCCAAAAGGGGAATAAAGTAACCTTGCTCTCGCTTACTAGTGACTTCATTTGTGAGTTTAATAATTAGACTAGTTGGGTACCCTCTATGAACGAACATGCTCATGAGTGTTAAACATTCGGAATGAAAATCGTGTAAGTCTGTGATCATATGGGCAGCCCTAACCAACTGTCCTTTAATTACCGCTTTCTTTTGATGGAAGGGGTGGCTGCTGATAAATGAAGAAAAGAGTTTGAGTAAGTGGGCTTCCTGTAAATTAAGCTCTTATACCTGCTGTTATCATTATCCTTGATCAATAATACATCCAAATAATTTACTTCAGTATCCCCTATACTATATGTAAACTCTAAGAAATCAGTGTATTGTGAGATTCTATTGATAAATGTAGGAATAAGTTCCTTACTACCTGTCCACATACAAAATATGTCATCCTGGTACCTAGTGTACCAAGTGACATATTTTTGAAACCACTCGTCTTTAAAGAGCATGTTCGTCTCCCAGAATGCCATAACTGCATTGGCAAATGAGCCTCCGCATGGAGAACCCATTGCGACACCTGAGGTTTGTACAAAAAATTGGTTCTCAAACATAAAAAAGTTATTGGCCAGAACAAGCTCAAGTAGCGTCTCTATCAAGTTTATGTTGTTATGATTACTTCCTTTTCTTAACATAAATTCTCTCACCCAATTCACCCCTATAGTTTGGGGGATGACTGTATACAGATCTTGGACGTCAATTGTCAAGAAAAGGACATCTTTTGAAAAGACTTGCTTACTTAGACTATCCAGGAAGCTCCATGAGTCCTTACATATTTGGACCTCACTTGTAATTAATGGTTTGAGAACAGAATCAATATATTTGGCACATGCATATGTGATCGATCCTCTCCCATTCACTATAGGTCTAAATGGTGGGGCATGCAGCCTTTTATGCAGTTTAGGAGTGCCAAAAAAGGCTGGGATTCTAGGTGCTGCCATTGATAAATATTTATGGGTATCCATATCTATGGAACCTACTAGGAATAAATCATTTAACGTTTCCCTAATCTTACTATATGCTACGTTGAACTCGTTCAATGTCACCTGCCTATAAGAGGGAGTTTCTAGATGTTTGAACATATAGTCAACATAGGTGCAATAATCCATAAATACCAGACCTCCCCCTTTATCTGGTTTCATAAATATTTATCAATGGCAGCACCTAGAATCCCAGCCTTTTTTGGCACTCCTAAACTGCATAAAAGGCTGTATGCCCCACCATTTAGACCTATAGTGGATGGGAGAGGATCGATCACATATGCATGTGCCAAATATATTGATTCTGTTCTCAAACCATTAATTACAAGTGAGGTCCAAATATGTAAGGACTCATGGAGCTTCCTGGATAGTCTAAGTAAGCAAGTCTTTTCAAAAGATGTCCTTTTCTTGACAATTGACGTCAAAGATCTGTATACAGTCATCCCCCAAACTATAGGGGTGAATTGGGTGAGAGAATTTATGTTAAGAAAAGGAAGTAATCATAACAACATAAACTTGATAGAGACGCTACTTGAGCTTGTTCTGGCCAATAACTTTTTTATGTTTGAGAACCAATTTTTTGTACAAACCTCTGGTGTCGCAATGGGCTCTCCATGCGGAGGCTCATTTGCCAATGCAGTTATGGCATTCTGGGAGACGAACATGCTCTTTAAAGACGAGTGGTTTCAAAAATATGTCACTTGGTACACTAGGTACCAGGATGACATATTTTGTATGTGGACAGGTAGTAAGGAACTTATTCCTACATTTATCAATAGAATCTCACAATACACTGATTTCTTAGAGTTTACATATAGCATAGGGGATATTGAAGTAAATTATTTGGATGTATTATTGATCAAGGATAATGATAACAGCAGGTATAAGAGCCTAATTTACAGGAAGCCCACTTACTCTAACTCTTTTCTTCATTTTACCAGCAGCCATCCCTTCCATCAAAAGAAAGCGGAAATTAAAGGACAGTTGGTTAGGGCTGCCCGTATGATCACAGGCTTACACGATTTTCATTCCGAATGTTTAACACTCATGAGCATGTTCGTTCATAGAGGGTACCCAACTAGTCTAATTATTAAACTCACAAATGAAGTCACTAGTAAGCAAGAGCAAGGTCACTTCATTCCCCTTTTGGGGGATCATCCTTCAGGGCAGATAACTATCTCCCAGGAAGATAACCTAGAAACAACTGACAAGCTGGACACTGTTCTAGGGACTAAATCAGAATATACTATCAGTTTCCTACACACTTTCTCTTTAGATCACCAGCTAATCAAGGAAGTGTTATTTAAAAACTGGGATTTAATCAGAACTGATCAGTTTATAGCTAGACGTCTAAATAATGGCCCAAAAATAACATATAGGAGAGGAAATAACTTGAAAAGTATTCTACAAAACAAGAAAAAGAAGCAGCATTCTAACAGACCACAAGGCATGTTTAAATGTGGTACATGTGCCAGTGCTGACATGTCAAGGTCTGTAGCCATATTAGTCTTAATAACATTGTTTATAAGATTAACAACCATTACAATTGTCAAACTAAAGGCATCATTTATGCTGCTATGTGTAATTTCTGTAAAGCCTTCTATATAGGCAAAACTGAGCGTAGATTCAAATCTAGAATCTATGAGCATCAGTATGCCATTAGTAGGAAGGATAGTACTAATGCCTTAGCTAGGCATATTATGGAGTATGGTGATCACTCCTTCAGTTACATAGTATTAGAGCACAGGGAACCTGACATTAGAGGTGGAGCCTGGCAAATCCTCCTTGAGATGGATGAGCTTTCATGGCAAATTAAAATGAGGGCACATATCTTTCCTGGTATAAATGATGTTACATCAATCAAGTGTATTTTGAAGTGGCTGGCTCTTAATAGGTAACCACTTATTTAGTCCACAGCAAGGAAGGGCAATATGTACCACACTCAACACTTCTTTTTATTTTCATTCATATCATTCATGCATTATTCATTCATTTTTTATCATCATTTATTATTCATCATTCATTATTTATTTTTATTGCAATTTTAGGTAATATTTAGTATTTGCATTTTATATAAGATCACTGTTTAACAACAGCATAAGCATAAGAAACTATATGCTTTTGCGCTTTAAATTTGTGTCAAGTTGAGGAAGAATGGTAAAAGCATTTTCCTGTTTAAGGTTGTCATGGTGAAAATTTAATTAGGAAATGCACTACATGCTGATTGGTTATAAACTTTTAAACAATGTATAAATGCTAGAATAGTAACTAGTATTCTGTTTGTCTGAGGAAGGCAAGATACTTATTTTGCTGAAAGCGTATATTTTATATACATTTTTAAATTGAACGCTAACGTTTTAACAGTATAATAAATACTTGGATTTTTCAACATACAGAAGAACTTCTCTTATTGTTCCTGGTTCGTTTTAACAGTTTTTTACTTGTTTGTTTGGTGAATTGGTTAGTGGAAACTAAGGTATGTGTTGGCCTAAGAATACTAGCAACAGGTACCTTCCAGGGACCAACTGGTGATATGGTACTGCACCAGTTCCTGGATGCCATGTCAGCACATGTCGGTGATCATGTATATTTCCCCAATGCCCATGAGGTATTGGCCAGCAATATGCGTCTCTTCCAGCAAATAGTGGAATACCCTGAGGTAGTGGGTGCAATAGACTGCACGCACATATGCATCAAAGCACCAGCTGGTGAGCGGGGTAGGGCCTACATAAACCGCAAGGGCTTCCCCTCCATCAACTGCCAGGTCGTGTGTGATGCCCAGGGCATAATACTGAATGTGTGTGCTGGCTGCCCTGGGAGCTACCATGATTCCCATATCTGGCATTTGACACAGCCGTACCAGACATTTGCCAATGGGGACATCCCACATGGACACCTAGTGGGGGATGCAGGTTATGCACTGGAGCCATGGCTGATGACACCCATCAGAAACGCACACACACCTGAACAGGAACGCCATAATGAGGCACATGCACAAACACGTAATGTAATAGAGCGTGTGTTTGGGCTGCTCAAGTCACGGTTCCGGTGTCTGGACACATCTGGTGAAGCCTTGCAGTACTCACCAACTACATCTACCCAAATTGTCATGGTATGTGCTATGCTACATAATATGATCTTGTGAAAACAGCTGCAGCAGGACCAGCATAGGGCCAGGCCAAACAGCCCCCCAAAATTGCCAAGGCCATCACAGGCAGAGCGTGACTCGGAGGAGGAACAACCTGAGCCTGCCCCAGTAGGCAGAAGGAGGCGTTCCCAGTATGCCCTGGCCTTGGCAAAGAGGCAATGCATAGCACATACACTGGCTCAGTAGGAACCCTGGGAATGATACCCCTCTCTGACTCACTCATATAATAACAGGGATGCCTAAAATGACATAACCTGCTCTCAAACATGTACAGGGAGTGTAGTATATGCATCCGACAGAGGCAGCCCTGCAGCACCACCTCAGGCATGAATGCCATGTGTTAAGCAATGTAACACCATGTAGTATATGCAAACTTGATGACCCTGACTAACATCCTACCCTCACCAAGCATGATGCCACAATATGACGATGAGACAAGCAATTGCAATAATTGGCTGAAGTATTGCTGTTAGTCAAAGGGGATCCAATGTGTGCCAGCCTGGGATGACATGCTGAGCATGACATGATGCTCCACCTGCTAGGGGTGGCATGCACCTATCAGTCCTGGCCATATGGATACTGGCAAAGGCTGTTGTTACCCACAGCGTGCCTTGAATAGGTAAGGCTCAAAACACAAACCCACCTCCATAGGTATCACAAGGGATAACAACCTAGATGTAATGCTACCCAATGCCAGAAGTCTAAACAGCAAGATGCATGCAGTCTAAACTCCCCCAGTATGGAGAATGTTGATATCTGTCCTGTAACAGAAAACTGGGTCAAGGCTCACAACAGCACCCTAACACTGCCAGGTTACACCTCATACTGTGCTGTACAGCCTCAAAACATGGAACAAGCTACAAAAGGAGGGTGACTAGCAATAATTGTCAAGGATAAACACACCCCCATGTTGGTACCACAACAAGAAGCAGCATGGACTAGCCATGGTCAAGTAACAGTGGCTAAAACTGCCTCCCAGTTTATAGCCTGCTACAGACTACCATCCTAACACCAGGAACTGCACTTGGCCTATGTTGGAATACATGAATATATCAAGCCCTCCAAACCACATTATATTGGGTGACTGAAAATACCCAAACATAGACTGGGAGCATTATTCTAGCTCCAACACTGTAGGACAAAAGTGCCTAGAATCCATAAATCAAAATGCCCAGGAACAACGTACCACTCCCACAAGAGGGGTAAGCATACTGGATGTGATAATCAGCAACATGGGTGCTGGATGGCAAGATGAGAAGTGTATCCCTCACTGGTAAGACCAGACCATAGAGTAATCACATCGGATATACACATCCTGACCACAGTCCCTGGCCAGAAAACCACAGTGAAAAACATGTGTAAAGCAAAAGTTGCACTCCTCCAAACTGATGTGGAATCCATTAAAGGCTCTGTGCAGGTGCAAAATATGGGCCACACCTCAGAAACTGTTATACAGGCATTCCATGAATACTGCCAGGAATGCATGGATTATGCAATCCCAAATAAAACCAAGACACAATGCCATACACGCAGGCATCTGGCATGGTGGACTCCAGCCATTACCAAACCATGCAAGAGAATGAGGAAGCTACTACATGATAGAGCAAACATAAAAAGGGAAGTAATCACTGATCAGTAGTATGGCAATAAAATATGTCCACTCATACAATCCACTAAGGCCAGCTACAACAAGTTGAATCTGTGAATCTTGAGGCAATGTTACACCTGCCCCATGTACACAGACTCCCCCAAGAAATACAAATATATGTGAGAGATGCAACCATTTTTCCAAACCAGAGGCTGAGCTCTCTCAACTCAGTACTGTCAAAACTAGTCAGGAGAAGAAGGTAACCACACACACCACAAACCCAGTCTCACATAGACCTAACACAACTGCAAACCAAAGACATAAACACAGAAAAACATTCCCGGAGGCCCTAATTACAAACACACCACATCAACAGAGGCCTCCAAAGCAGGCACCCAAGCAACCACTACCTCCAAACATAGCACATGCAACACATAGTACACAAAGCTGGTGTGCCAAACAGTCACAGGCCAGAAGGAGAAACAACATGCCTGATACAGTTGTAATAGGTGACTCCATAGTCAGACACACTGCTGTCCCACTCACCAGACTGAACAAGGGAAAGGGTACAGTAAGCTGCCTGTAGGCTGCTACAATATGCCACATAACACAAGTACGCAGGTCACCCCAAAGAAAGTAGAAATATGATGCAGTCATTGTCCATGCTGGCATGAATGACCTGAGATGTACCTCCCCAGACTACATGAAAAGAGACATAGATGAGCTCTCCGATTATGTAGTCCAGGCCAGTATGACACTGACCGTGTGCAGCATCCTACCCTCACCAAGAATGATGCCACAGTACAAACACAGAATGATCAGCTTTAACAAGTGGCACAATTACTGGTGTCATTCCAAGGGGATCCAATGTCTGTCTGCTTGGGGATGTCATGCTTGACAAGCCACGCTGCTGTGCCAGGGATGGCTTGCACCTGTTACCCCTGGGCGTCTGGATATTGGATAAGCCTCTTGCCACCTCCATAGAGCCTTTCGTAGGCAAGGCTGAAAAGACTAACCCACCTCCCTAGAAAACATAAGTGGAAAGAAACATAAGGGTAATGCTGCCCAATGCCAGATGTGTAAACCTCAACATGCATGCTCCTGAGGCCCTCCCCAGTATGGAGAACATCGATGTCCGTGCAGTGACAGAAACCTGCAACAAGGCTCCTGACAGCACACCAGCACTACCAGGTTATACCTCATATCATGCGTTATGGCCCCAAAACCTGGACCAAAACATAAAAGGAGGAGGAGTATCCATATTCACCACAGACACCCACACGTCCTGGTAACTGACAATGCACAAAGCATTGGAGACCACCCATGTGCAACTAACCATAGGCAAAACTGCTGTACAGTCTGTAGCATGCTACAGACCACACTCTCACACACCAGAACCCCACTCAGCTGTCCTGAAGACACTGGACAGTATGAATGTCTCACCAAATACCAAACAAGGTACTCAGAAATTACCACATAGGTGGTAATCCATTATGTATGGAAGGAGTGATCAGGGACCTAGGGACACAAGTGGACAGTAACCTGTCATATGACACTCACATTGCCAATGTGGCTAGGAAGACTGTCTATATTGGACACCGTATCATGAAAGGATTCACATCTACGTCAACAGAGGTCATTGTGCCCCTATACTGTTCTCTTATCAGACCCATAATCTAGTACAATGCCTCATTTGGGATGTACCTTATCCGACACCTGCAGCAGTTAGAAAGACCTCAAAGGTACCTCACCAAGAGGATAAAGGGTCTCAGATATTTGTCATATACTGCCTGGCTGTAGACACCCCAGCTGTATGCAGTCACATACTGCCTACGCAGAGGCGTTGCATGCCTGTTGTACAAGGCCATGTTCAACACAGGAGTAATGGACATGCTCCACCCCAGAAAACCCAAATCCATCGGAGCTGTGAGAGTGAGAGATGTCAACCTCAACACATAATAAAATAGGATGTGCTGGAGGGACAGATACATAACCCAGAGGCTCCCTACACCCTGGAATGGAATCCCACTCCATGTTAGGCAGAGCCCCTCACTGACTCTCTTCAACAGGAATCTTGCCAAGTGGATGGATGATCGTAGATGTACACTGGGGGTCTTCACTGTGTCACGTCCAGACAGAGGCACAGTAAAGTAAATCATAAATGGCCATAATATTCACATAGCAAGGGGTGGCGAAAGCCACACACACTCTGGCTAGGCTTAGAAATGCCCTAGGGCGGATAGCCTTGTATGAACCTATGAACATATGAAGATACAAATTGTACAGGACACTAAGGATAATCACAAGGCTTTCTTAACTGATGGTAGGAACCTTGTTGGGAATTCACAGATATGCTCTGAATCACTCAAATATTACAAACAACATACCAAACACACACACATATTGCCAACATCCAACCTGACAGGTGCAGTTGCAACCCCCCCCTCCCCAAAATGCAAAATATCTATCCCAGCAGACTACTGGCCCCCTGACATTGCAGATGCTGAGGTAACAGCCAGCATCTACAAAGCAAAACACACAGCATCAATGGTATGAGATGGTGTTCTGGGCTGAGTCCAACATGGACTCCAAGAAGAATGGAATGCCAAATAACACTACTGCTCAATGTCAGCTTTACCACAGGATATGTACCCAAAGAGCAGTGTACAACAACAGTGGTCCTTCTCCACAAAGGTAATGCCTGAATGGATACTGCAAACTACCACCCCAGAATGCTGACAAGCTTGGTCTGCAAAACTATGGAAAGGATCAGCATGTACCTCAGACATAAAGATATTGGGGACCTACTGACACTGGACCCTACCCAGTGTGGCTTTCTTAAGTGCAGATCCTGCCCCTTAAACATGTTTGACTCATTTTAAACAGTCATTAAGGTCATTGATGAGGGGAATGTGGTCCACACAGCCTAGCTGGACCTTGCAAAAGGCTTCCATACAATACCCCACGTGTTCATTATAGATAAGCTCACCAGCTTAAATATAAACCCCTATGTCAGTAGAGGGGTTGCGAACCAGACCAAAGACAGAACTGACATGGTCAGAAATGCTGCAGCCATGTCAGACTACAAACCAGATATAACTGGCATCCCACAAGGCTCGGTCCTGGGACCTCCCTTGTTTGGTATATATGTCCCATAGGTACAGGCCAACATGGAAGGACTGTGTCTGAACAAGTTTGCAGAGGACTACAAACTGGCCACCATATCTGACACTCCAGCTGACACAAGCATCCCACAAAAGGGCCACATAGAAACAGACAACTGGTGCCATAGCCATGTCAGCAAGCTAATTGCAGAAAAGTGTATAGTCAACCCCTGTGGATATACAGTAAGTGCCCACCAATTACCACATAGGTGTTAACCCATTAAGTACTTAAGATGTAATAAGAGCCCTGGGGACACAAGTTGATAGATATCTTGCATTGGACAAGCATGTGGGTGTAGTGGTTACAGAAACATACCATATACCCACCTAATCATGAAGGTAGTCAGATCTAGATCAGGGGGGTCATTGTGGCTCTGCAGTCATCCTTCATCAGCGTCACAATTGACTCCAAGGGCCTCTGTGGGATGTACCTCAGCAGACACCTCCATCAACTGGAAAGACCCCAAAAGTACCTCACCAGGAGTATCAAAAGCTTGAACAGATGCCATGTGTTGCTTGATTAAACAAACTGCAGCTCCACACACTGCCATACTGCCCGCCCAGAGGCAAGCTGTGCCTGATGTATAAAGCCATGTCCAAGCTGGAATCAATGAACATGCTCCACCTTGTACAATCTGAATGGCAGTGAGCTATGCACATGAGAGACCTGAACCCCAGCACTGACATACATAGGACAAGCTGTACTGAATGATCCATAACACAAAAGCCACCCCTACTCTTGAGTAAACTCCCAGTACAGGTTAGCCAGAGAGTCACCCATCGACTCTCCTCAAGAGGAATCTTGATGAGTGGATGGGAGATGGTAGGTTTACCCTGGGTATCACTGTTATGTCATGGGTAGACAGAGGCACAGTATACTAACCATGACATATGTCATGGCAAACTCCAGTTACAATGTGTGTCGAAGGACAAACACACTCTCTGACTAGCATTAGAAATGGCCTAGGGAACATTGCTAGTGTTTGCCAATGTCCACCTATGTTGTGGAATACACTACCAATGTTGGACAAGCCTGGTTTAAGTAGTCCATATCTGAACATAATGCAACATGGTCATATGTGCACAACTGGCCCCTAAACAGTCTGTTGTGCTCACTATGAAAATTTAAAGCAGTGAAAGGACTAAAGCCCAGGATACTGTCCACCACAGTGAAAGTACTGAACCAGTACACTATATGGTACTACAGTGTTAGGTCAGTATGAAAGGATGTTGACAACTGTATGCAAAGTATCCCATGCAAACCCTGCAGGCACAGTATAATCCCTGTTGTGTTCAGACACAAAGCAGTTGGCCAGTAAGTACACAACATGACACCCAACACACAACCATAAACGTGAGATATTGTTGAAGTTCACACTCATCCACAAATGTGGTTGACTGCAGAGTTCAACATATGGAAAGCTCACACTGGGCATGCTCGCACACTTTGATAAATGAGACATATGTCAGACAACATGCCATGGAAAGGCTGAACTGGGCATACTCACACACTTAGGTCATATCTCAGTTTAGCAGTTGGCCACACATATCCGGTATTTGTACGTGTTATTCCAGGAACCAACCACATTACAGCAATCTGCCCAGTGCACACAGTTAAATGACTACAGAGACATAAGTGATATAGTGGATCCCTCTAATATTCAAACATCTTCCACAGATACATAAGTTGTTCATAGAAACAGGGAATGCTATGGCAATAAAGACCTGCAAACAGTCTATCAGCAACAAATATTGTGCATCTGACAATTAAACATATGGGTGTAGAGGTCAATACTAGGCTGTTTGCCCTAGGGAATGAAAGCTTAGCCAGAGTATGCTTGGCGTCTGCATCCCCAGTACAGTAGGCTACTGTGCCACTGTAAAGTAGGTCACATAAGGCACCGTTTGAGGCTAGTATGCTGTGCCTCCATCAAGCAGGGACACAGTGGAGATCCCAGGGGTTGAATTTGCTATGCCACATCCATGTTGTTGGTGTATGCTGGAAGAGGGTTGGTGAGGACCTCTAACAGTAAGTGGGAGTCAATAACAGACTGAGGGGAGTCTTATCTGCAGTGTCTGGACAATTTCACTGTTAACACGTTGTCATGATGATTATGAGGGATTGAAGTGTCATGCCAGTACTGTTCAGAGATGTCCTCCCTTTGTGGGCTACTGCTCTGCAATGTATTAGCTCACTCCATCTGTTGGACAGCTCATATATGGCTGGTGTACACCTGACAGGGTGTCCTGTTGTGGAGGAGTCATGGGTATATTTGGGATAGCATGATCAATGCAAACCTTCCACGTGCTCATAGAATGCAATTGTCAAGGATTATGCAGAGTGGCCTATATACTCCCCCAGCATGGGTCCTTTGAAGTCTTCCACCCCAGTCTTCACAAGTGCAAAGTCTGCTTTTGATAAATACACTTTGTTTGCAGTGACAACCTTGCCTGGGGGTGGGGATGGGATATGGATGTCCAGGGAAAGGTGGGTATGGTCAGATATCAACAATGGTGGTCTACCTCTGGTGTGGAACAGTGAGTACCCATGTTGCAGATGGTCAGGTGCAATATGTATTCCCCTTGTGGCTGTGGTGAGTGGTCCTGCCATAGCACATGGACTCACAAATTGTAGTGGCTGTAGGGTAATGTTGTAGAGGCCTGAGTAGTTCCCACACACAATATACCTGTACCTGACGTTAACAACTGGAATGGTGTATGTGAACACCTTCATATCTTGGCACTGTTCCCAGGGAAGCAAAGTGTGCGTCCTGGATGTGGGAGGGGTGGTCTGAACTGGTTGTGTTGTGTGTTACAGGTCCTGTGGTCACAAAGCATGGTATAAAACATAACCTGCCAGTGCTGATGTGCATATCTGACCCTGAAGTAGGTGGCTGCAAATGCATATATATGCTATCCCCCACCTGACAGGTAGTAATAGATGTACATACCTCTGTAGAAATAATGATGTCAGCACCCTATAAATACTGCAGGTGCAGAACAGATGCCCAGTAATTCGGATAGTGCGCTCTGCTAATGTGTCCCCTCAAGTGTCATAATATAGTTAGGTAGGGGTTTGAATCCTGCAAATGCTCAGCGTGTGTGTGTGTGTGTGTGTGTGTGTGTGTGTGTGGGTGAACGGGGTTGGTGTGTGTGCAATTCTGTGTGAGAGAAATGCCCCTTTTGGCAACTAGGAAAACGCAATACAGGATGCACATTCCCCTTTCTAAACACTGATAATGTCAGCACCCTATAAGTACAGCAGGAGAAGGGAAGCTTCCCAGTAATGCAAATAGCGCACTCCGCTAATGCGTCTGTCTTGAGTGTCATAACATAGTTAGGTAGGGGTTTGAATCCTGCAAATACTCAGTGTGTGTGTTTGGGTGAGGGGGGTTAGTGTGTGGGCAATTCTGTGTGAGGGAAATGTCCCTTTTGGCAACTAGGAGAACACACTACAGGATGCACATTCTCCTTTCTAAACACTGATGATGTCAGCACCCTATAAGTACAGTAGGAGAATGGAAACCTGCCAGTAATGCGAATAGCGCGCTCCGCTAATGCGTCCGTCTTGAGTGTCATAACATAGTTAGGTAGGGGTCCTGCAAATGCTCAGTGTGTGTGTTTGGGTGAGGGGGGTTAGTGTGTGTGCAATTCTGTGTGAGAGAAATGTCCCTTTTGGCAACTAGGAGAACACACTACAGGATGCACATTCCCCTTTCTAAACACTGATGATGTCAGCACCCTATAAGTACAGCAGGAGAAGGGAAATCTCCCAGTAATGTGAATAGTGCACTCTGCTAATGCATCTGTCTTGAGTGTCAAAACATAGGTAGGGGTTTAAATCCTGCAAATGGCAAGTGTGTGCGTTTGAGTGAAGGGGGTTAGTGTGTGTTCAATTCTGTGTGAGAGAAATGTCCCTTTTGGCAACTAGAAAAACACACTACAGGATGCACATTCCCCTTTCTAAACACTGATGATGTCAGCACCCTATAAGTACAGCAGGAGAAGGGAAATCTCCCAGTAATGCGAATAGCGCACTCTGCTAATGCGTCCATCTAGAATTTCATAATATAATTAGGTAGGGGTTTGAATCCTGCAAATGGTAAGTGTGGGGATGGGGGTGGAAGTAGGGTGTGTGCAATTACATGTGTAAGAAAACTGACCCTTTTGGCAACCAGTACAACACATCAGCTGCTGCATATTCCAATCTCTACACAGAGATGATGTCAGCACCCTACAAGTACAGCAGAAGAGGGCAAATCTCCCAATAATGCAAATAGCATGCTCTGCTACTGCGTCTCTCACTACTGTCATAGCACAGTTAGTTATGGCTTTGAATTCCACACATGCCACGTGTGTTTTTGTCACACAGAATGCCCATGTGTGTGGGTTGTTGTTCACAATAATGCATGACATCGATTAAACCAGTAATGGCAATGGACACAGATGATGTATGTGTGTGCCAAATACACATATGTACCTGTGACCTTCAATAGTTCCCACATGTGAATACATGATATTTGCACTGGATAACATTATGACTGTGGTCTTCTGTGCGGGTGCTGCATGTGGTATGTGTATATACAGTGTGAGTTGTATATGGTATCATCCTATCAGCGAGGGATACACATCTGGTCTGGGGCATATAGTCTACATGTTGTTGATGAACAGGTGCTGCATGTTTTCACCTGTTGTGGGAGTGGTAACAAGTTGTTCCATAGCAATGCAGTGACTACATGCTAGGAACCTTTCAGCTAGGGTGTTGTAGCTACAGTAATTCATCAGCATTCAGTAATACTTCAGCATTCTTGGTGAGGGTATGATGCCAACCAAGGTCAGGGTCATACCAGCCTGTGCCACATGCTCAGAGAGCCCTTCTATGTTCCCTATCATGTAGTCCAGGGAGGTACATCACAGGCTAGCCATAGTGGCATGGACAATGACTGAGTCATATGTGTTCATGCCTCTGACTGACCTGTATGCTTGTGTTATGTGGTGGACCATAGTGCCCCACGGGCATATCACTATGACCTTCACCTTGTCCAGCTTGGTGAGCGGGACCTCACTGTACCGGACAATAAAGGTACCTAACACAACTGTAGCAGGTGTGTTGTCTAGCCATACAGGCTGTGACTGTTTGGCACACAGGATTTGTGTGCTATGTGTTGCACGTGCTGTGTTCCGGCTTAACGTATGCCTATGTGCCAGCTGCAGAGGTATCTGCTGCTCAGGCAGGATGCTATTCTGAGGCTCCATGAATGCTCCAGTGTGTTCATGTGTTTGGATTGCTGTCAGTGTAGGTCTACATCAGACTGGTATTGTAGTCACTGTAGTATTTCTTGCCACCTGACAGGTTATGCCAGTACTGGGTTCAGAGTGCTTAGTCCCCAGTTTGGCTATGTGGTTGCATCTCATACATGTGTTGTACATCCATGTGTAGGGGAGAGGTTTGACTGTGTACATGTGGCAGCTGTGACATTGCCACATGACTCACATATTCCACAACTGCACCATAGAGATGACTAACAAGTGACCTTTGCACATGCTACCATAGTATTGTAATTGCCATGGTGATTAACAGCACATAGGGCCAATGGGGAACAAGGTACAGAAGGTGAGTATGTGAGGGTGTAGTGCCTGTGATTAGTTAGCACTGGCATATATGGCTGCTCACGTGGTCAAATGCCAGGTAAGTCATATGCAATGTGTCACAGGCAACGTACATGCAAACAGGACAAACAGTGACGTTCTGTCAAGTGAGACATGGACATACATATAGTAAGCTATGCAGATGTCACTAGAAGTCCACAGAAGCTCTGTAAATCTGCATTGCAGGTGGGATCAGTGTTCCAGGGTAACTGCAAGCAAACATGCATGCAAACAAAGCTACAGTAAGCAGGGCTGCATGTAGTCCATTGCACAACAAGCAAGCTGTACCACTTCCAGTAGTTAACAGTGCAAATATGCAGGCACTATACACATGTACATGGAAATACACAGGTCAAATGGCCAGAGTCCAGTCTCAGCGCACACAAGTGTACAGACCATGTACCGTCAGGATGTACAATAACCGGATGGAAACCCAGGTGCTCATACCTGCAGTAATACACATGTCAAATAACAGACACAGAGCCTTCACTCAGTGGTTCCATACTTAGTAGGATGTATGCTACCTGTCCTGCCACCACAGTATCCCTGACATTTATGGGGACTCTCCCTCTTGTGAAAGTTAGTTTTGGGTGTTGGGGCTGTCTAGCATGGTATGAGATGTGAGCTTGCAGTGCTAGGGTGCTCCTGCGTGTCCTGTACCAGTCGTGTAGTACTGCACACATATCAACATCCTCAAACATCCGCATTGCAGAGTCCAGTGTGGGCAACATGCCACTTGCAGTTTACATGTCCATCATTGCGTATCAATACTTTCATTACCTTATCCCCTGTGCTACCTATGTATGTAGCCTTCTGTTGACATCCTTACCACCAGTATGCCAACATGTGCAGATGATACACTATGGTACTTACCATGGGTGTAGAAAACAGTACAAGACAATCATACCCTTACTGCATCAGGCATGCTGGGATATACCCACAATTATATCAGCACACAGTACTGTTAACAACATGATACTATTACTACACGTCTACGTAGTCACCCTGTGCATCAGCAACATGTTAACCTGTACCTGCACTAATGTTACAGATTGCAGGAGGTGGCACAGTTTCATCATATGCACAGGGTGTGAACTTGGTATGCCTGAGTCTGCCACTGATACCACCAATTGACATGTATGTGTATGTGTGTTGGTGAGGGACAGCAGTACAAGGTGGGGCAATGTTGATGCAGTGTGTGCATGTATGCGGTAGCCCTAGGTGTTGTCAATTCACATGTGTGTATGGATGCACACAGTTCCACCTCATGGCTGCCATATACCGGTGTTTGTGGACAGCCACAGACTGTACCTTCCAGGTCATACAGATCAGTGTCTCTGGCCACGGACACGGTACCTGTGCCTTTCAGGGGTGCTACGGACCATATCCAGTACCAATCCAGACTGGGTACTGTCATCAGAAGCAGGTGTTCATTGACTGGACAGAGATCCCTGTTGGGCCTGTCCAGAGCCACGTGCACGTGGTCTCCTGGGGCAGTCTGATGACAGCACAGAACCAGTATTTCTGGGGCTGCTGTGGCACTATGGGGGCAGCCGCAGCCCTGTTGTCATCTGCGATGACTGCCAGCTGCTGCTGTTGCTGGCATATGCCCACATCGGCGCCTCAACCGTCCACCATTGCCCTGGCTCATGGACATGTAGTTGTGGAACTGATCTAATATGTCCCCACAACGTCTGTCTATGACATCGGTGAAATTACGGATGGCAGTCGCAATGTCACACATGCTGTCAGCTCCCTCAGACCCTGTCTGGTGTACCGTTCCATAAGTGACTGTGCCTGCATGACAGCCCGAAACATAGCTGAGGTTGTAAGACCTTTGTAGGCACGTCTGACAGGGGCAGTACGCCCACGGATGCTCCCACAAGAACCCCTAGACATCTGTCTGTGTGGTACCATCTCAGGGCCATGTCCATGGCTGCTGTGTGGGGAAGCATGTGCCACAGATACCACATTACCCTGGTCAATGCCCACTGTATCCTGTCCATCGCCTAGGGACATTGGTGACAAAGGGTGTATTGGCAGGATGACTGTGCACATTGATGGGGTTGACAGCTATGTATTGTCAATTGGCTGACCAATGACGGACCCTGGCACACCTTCCTGTGCCATTACACAGATGTCATCATTATCAGTACCCATGGCACCTGATTCAGGTTCCCTGCTGCATGACACCAGAGCAGCACCAGAACCTGTGGGAGGGAAACAGGAAACACAGTTTACAATGTCTACACAATGTTACCAGTGATGCACACGTGCACAGGTGCACACATGCACACATGCACAGGTGCACACATGCACACATGCACACATGCACACAGTTGCACACAGTTGCACACATGCACACATGCACACAGTTGCACACTTGCACACTACTCAGTATGTGAGATATCAACACACAGACACAGACACACCTGCATGCATACACAGAGCACTACTAAGTGAGCCTAATATTACTATTACTATCAAGACTATTAAAGGTATTGTTAATACACACTCACCAGCATGGATAGGCTGCATTGCTGTTACACCGGAGGGACTTGCAGAAGTGAGGAAATTAATGTCAGTGGGCACAACTGTGCCATTGTTACTGAGTATGATACAGGTCAGTAGTACAACAGTTGCCTTTCACAGGTCAGCTGCTGATATTGAGAATATCACACTTGCACATTAAATACTATGATGACAGCTACAAACCAAGGACACACCTCACACATGCATTAACTACCAGTGTACACAACAGTCAACTATACATATGGCATATTACCTGCACGCTCGTAGTCTTGGTGCTGTGTGGCTCCAGCCTCCCCCATAATGCAGGTCTGCTGCTGTTGTTGTTGGCGGGCTGGAGCCACAACACTTATGAGTAATCCCTCCAGTCTGGTGAGTGGGGGATGTGTAGCCACTCCACCACCTGTGGCAACCTGTTGCCTGTGGATAACCGATGCACGCTGACGGACATTTCTGATTAAATCACTGCAGTGATGTCGTACCTGCTCATATGTCCTATTATGCATGCCTATGTCATTTACCCGACGGACCAGGTCTTACCACAGTGCAGCCCTCTCCTGCTGATACTGGCTGGTGCGGGAAAAGAGTATTGCATAATCCCGCACCAGGCTCTGGTGTATTTTCTCATCCTCAGCTGCAGAGTATGCTGGATTGCGCTGGTGAGCCATGGTCCTGAAAAAGGAAATAAAATGATATCAGCAAAATATGTCAGCAGAATTTGGCACACATACTACACATGCTACTCGACTGTTGTAATACAACATATCTCACATATATAGCATCTGTCTGTCTATTGGTGGATACACATGTAAATGGCCAGGTATCAGTGCTCAGCCAACAACTGTGCAACAGTACCTGGCACACTCCGTATGACATACTACCAAATCCCAGCAGTCAGAACACTGATTCAGGTCCAAAGCACCTCCTCACTCTGGGGGTTTGTATCGAGGTACTGTATGGGGTACATCATCAACTACTGTGATCTGACCACAAACTAATTGCCCTGGATATACATATCTCACCTCCACCACCAGCACAAACGACTACAGTGAATAACATTTCAAATGCAAACTTTACACTTCGTAACACTGAGATGGTATCCTTTAAGCCCACTGGGCCAGTGGAAGACACAACCCACAATGCTGACTCCTTCACAAATGATTTCTACGGACATCTCCGAGAATGCATGGATCATGCAATCCCATATAAGACCAAGACACTCTCCACAAAGGGAAAGCATCCTGTCTGGTGGACCCCAGCCATAGACAGATTGTATAACAAAAGATGGAAGCTACTGCAAGACAGAGCATAATTCCATAAAGGGAAGGCATGTCTGATCAGCACTAGTAAAGAGCTATGTTCTCTCATACAAACATCCATGGGCAACTTTGAGAGGGAAATCACCTGGGACACTACAGATAACCACAAGACCTTCTTCAGTTATGTTAGAAACCTGGTCAGAAACCCTCCAATATGCTCATAGTTAGTACACAACAACAAATAATTTACTGAACCCACAGATATTGGCAACATTGTGGCAGACAGGTTCAGTGCAAGTTTCCCCCCTCCCTCTCCCCCAAACTAAGACATACTTATCCCAGCTGAATGTAACCTCCCTGTCATCACAGATGTCCAGGTGAGAGCCGCCCTCAGAAAAGCAGAAAACGCATCATCAATGGGACCTGATGGTATCCCTGGTTGCATGCTACATGAACTCCAAGAGGAGCTAAATACACATATAGAAGTGCTATGTAACACTAGCCTGACTACAGGATATGTACCTGTACACTGGCGTACAGCAGCAGTGGTTCCATTCCACGAAGGAGGCACCTCTACATACCAATACAATACAACACAATACAATACATTACAATACAATACACTACAATATGATATTGCCCCTGGGACTACAGCAGCATACTGTTCTGCTACCCTGACCATTGTGACACATGTGATGTGTTGGTACCTGCTCCTGTCAAACAGTTACACAGGGTGACTCATATGGCATATTACCTATCTGACTAACATTCAGCAGGGGTATGTGTGACATGTACTCATGGGGAGTCTTGCTTCTTAACGCTGTGTGGTTTATTGCAGGGTATGTCTTATCTCTGGGTAGGAACCTGTACCTCTACCATGTGCTCTCTACTGCAGTGTGAAGGATGACATACAGCAGTCATTTAGGTTGTGGATGGTGTGAGGTGTTACCATGGTTGTTGGACATCTGTCATGGGTGTGACTTAAGTATGTAAATCCAGGAGTGGTAACCTCTATGTGGGTAGTATGTGTGTACTCTGTGGTGTTGTCAGTCACTGTGCATTGGTAATGTGTTTGAGTGCATTGTCACTGTGATGTACATGTCACTGTGTCCTTCTCCATATCTGTAGCTGTCATGTGAGGTACATACCGTGGCAGCCATTGTGTGGTGTGTTGGGGTACACTGACCTACATGTCCATAGCTGACACACCATGTCTGCTGACACATACCATGTGCAGGTATTCCAAGAATAGTGTGCCACTGTGGCTATCATTGGGGGGACTATTGTGCACATTTATGACCCTGTTCACCCCTGACACATGCAGTGGTGGGCAGCCGATCACATATTTGGTGGTTACTGGTGTAGGCGATTTGAAATGGGGTATGGTACTCCAGTTTCGACACTGGTGTTCACTCCATGCCTTTGTCACCAGGCACCTGTTGCAATACATCTGTACACATGTGCCTCACTCAGAATATATATAATCTCTCTCTCTCTCTCTATATATATATATATATATATATATATATATATATATATATATATATATATATATATATATATATATATAGATAGATATATATATATATCTATCTATCTATCTATAGTATGTGTATATATATATATATATATCTAGTATGTATATATATATATGTCTATATATATATATATATATATATATATATATATATATATATATATATATATGTCTGTATACATATACACATATATATATCTCAATGTACATATATTGCTATAGATATGGAGAGGGGGGTGACAGAGAGGGGGTGAGAGTGACAGAGGGGGTGGGACAGGGGGAGTGTGAGATCATCATATAAAGTCATATCTGTAGATAGTCAGATCTGTCTGTCTATGTATATGTATCTACATATATCTATATCTGTATGTGTGTATTACATATATATGTTTCTACATATTCTATCTATCTGAATCTGTCTATGTATTCCTACATCCCTCTCTATGTATGTATACATATATGCATATTATATATACACACACACACATATATATATATATATATATATATATACATACATACATATATTGACATACATACGTATCCATATGATAGATAGGTATATCAACATGTTTGTTTACAAAACTGTATACACACACTAACATACTGCTAAACATACATAACTGTGAAACCTACTTTGTACATTGCACTACAACCTACATTCAACCTACATTGATATGTGCACATAGATGCCCTCACATACATATGTATGTACAGCCTTCACTGATAGTTGCTGTATGTCCCCTGCCCTATGCACATCTTCATATACATATGGATACAGACCAATGACACATATGGAGGGTTCACAGTATGTAGACCTTTAAAGTATTACTTTACATTACCTGTGTTTGTCACAGCTGCTTGCGTTTGGTGTCCTGCTGCTGCTCCAGTTGGCAGATGTCAGCTTTCTAGTCAGTTTTGATGGGTGTTTTTGTTTGTGTATGTTCTTTTCTCTCTCTCTCTCTCTCTCTCTCTCTCTCTCTCTCTCTCTCTCTCTCTCTCTCTCTCCCTACCTCCAGAGGGTGCAATGAAAGTATTGCATGTGTGGACTGGGAGTACAGCATGCTTTTGTAGGTATCTGCATATGTCCATCTGATGGCCTCTGCACCAATTGTTAGCCAGCATTTGCTAATTGCATGCAGCCAGTTGTGTACTGATTGCAGTTCTCACTGAGATTCCAGGACAGTGCTATAAAAAGGTATGTGAGATAGGCGTAGCCCTTTCAGAGTTTAAGGGCAGGGACCATGCTGGTATGCTGTGGACACTGTTCTGTGAGTCTAAAGGTTAGTATCTCTCTCATATTTCTGGCTGTGTTGTAGATTAACATTTCTCCATTCATTTCTCCAGTTTCCTGTACTAAGTGTGTATGTACACTGACACCTAAGACTACTACTACTGTTAATGTGGGTGTGTGTGCTTTCCTGTGGGACATGTGGTGTAACTGGTATATAGCAGTGGCTCTTGCACTTTGTTGCTATGGCTTCAATATTTGCCCTTTGCATTCACTACTTGTATGCCTGCTAGGTGTCTTGACTTTAGTGTGTTGCTGTGGCTTTCCTATTTTCCATGTACATTCACACCTTGGAATGCTTGCTATATCTGCTAGGGTGTTACTGCATGCAGTGTGGTCTGGCCATGGTGTGGGCCTTGACATCTATTAGGGTATTTGAGTATGCTGCTGAGCAGGCCCCAGAGACTCTCAGGTGCATCTTTTATCTGCCTCATGGAATGGTACATATCAGTGGGGTACACCCATTAAATTGCCTGGTATTCTGCAGTTGTGACTGTGGGTTAGCATGAGCATATGTATTACTACATTATTTCCAACGTGCAAGTGGTGCATACTTTCAGTACTTCATAGTTACCATTGCATGTGTTGTAACACCTTTCTGCCTACTGTTTGTACATTTCACAGGGAGTCTATGGGACATCCCTGTAACTCAGTCACTGTTGCTATGTCTAGGCTCTTAACTATTCAAATATGGCAGTGTCAGACCTCTCAAGTGTACAGATATTTGCAGGATGTCCACATTTTTGCCTCATATTTTGGTCCATATCTCATAAACAGCTTTTTCTGGCAAATCACTCTGGGCTCAAGTCAGACTATAGTGACAAACATTTCAATTTCAGACTTCATACCCTTCCAAACATCCAACATAATGCAAAACCTGTTACTCTCTCAACTGTCTAAGTTTGTTGGAGCAATATTTGGAATGTGTCCCTGTTTTTGGGCCTTTGCTCCACATTTTTTATTACGTAGTCCGGATGTGTTGCTGTAAGAGGTTGTGGGGTATGGACAGTGATTATCCTGCTGTGAGTATGTGTGTGGCTTGCAAGGTGCTACAGCGACATTATTACCTACTAGCTACCAACTAGCATGGCTGTTTCTGTTCACACACTATTATTATAGAAATCCACTACATTTGACAGTAAATATACATGACATGCTTTGTGTACTACACATCCTATATTCCCTTTACATTCATTCCTACTATTACATGATATATTTATTGTAGCACAATATTCTTATATAACAGTCATGGCTTAGTGGTAAGTCATGCAGACTACTGTTTCCAAGGTCCTGCGTTCGGGACTGACAGTGGGATTTTATTTTGCTTTTGAGCAGACTACAGGCCTTGTCATTCAGAGTGACTAAGGCACATTTAAGCAGTTGTAACTGGGTTAGCGCTGGTTTGCGCGGAGCTCACGCATGCGCACTGGCGTTCAGCTCCGCGCACACCCGCTTACAACTGCTTAAAAGTGCTTACTCTTGTGCACACCCGCGCTAATTTCTTTGAAAGAAATGAAAATGGGGAGACAGGAAAGTGGTGAAAAAGGGGTCACAAAGAGGGTAAGACAGTAGGGAAACAAGCTCGGGTTTTGCAGGAGGGATGTAGGTAAGGCCCATAGCTGCCCATTTCTTCATCAGCAACAGCTGTGCATATGTTTGTAATTTGGTGTGACATTTGAAACCTTCCACCCCTGAGAGAGGTTTAAGGACAACAATAATACTTGTTGTACAGCCAATTGTAATTGACAGTTTCCATGTCCAGCAGACATGTGTGCGAAATGGGCAGCTATGTATGTTTTTTGTGGGTACAGAGTGCCCTTTTTTTTTTTTTTTTCAGGTGAGAATGGTATGTCAGGTACAGGAAGTCGGTATAGCTGGGGAGGTAGGTTGGGTAGGTTAACAGACAAGACAAACAAGACGCATACAGGGGCGGTGTATGACACATGTGGGGGGGTTACACAATTGACGGGGATGGATGTTTGGATATCTAGAGCCCATGAGCCCACAGATGGCAACAGTGGAACTGATATCCCCACCCATGGGCAGTTGCCACTGTGCCTTCACTGCCCAGGACGGGGCTGTGCTGGGGGCTGTGTAGGCTGGGCAGCAGGCACGCCCATTAGTTGTGCCACCCATGCCTCAAGCTGGCGTAGGGGCCCAAGAACAGCATCCCAGATCTCCCTACGCACCACAGTCTGGACATTATGGAGGGTGAGTGGATGTTCTCCTCCAGCCACACTTGCAGAGGGGGAATGAGTCCCATCCCCTGCAGCGCTTCCACCCGCAGGTGGCACAGGGCCACCGGAGGAGGGTCCGGCCTGGGCACTACTGCCAGGTGCACTCGCCAGCTGAGGAGGGAGAGATGGGTCCGCTGGAACCCGCCTTCCCTGTCATTCTATGTTTTGCATTATGTCATGACAGTTTGGGTTAGTAACGTACAATACCATTCACAATTAGTTGTAACAGCATGCATTAGTATTCCCATTAACCAAACACCCAGATATTCAAACCATTGAACAGCAAGCATAACACATGCACATTTTAAACAGCAATACACAGTCCAACAACATGCAGGGTTGATTGATGGCAACAGGCCATCAGGTTTGGATGTATGAACAGGGCAGATGCATCAACGTACATGCAAATATGTATGAACCAACAGGACAAATGTCCAGGGGTGTTAATTGTGATTGCACATACCAATTTCACGTGGAACGGATTATATGTGGCTATAGGGTAGGTTGAAGAAAATGTAATTAACAACTTCAACTACCAATACATATGCTGTACATTTCTAATAGCTGCAGATATATACACACTACAGTTCTGCCTACAGTTTCCTATGTGATAACTACTTCAAGTTGGTGATAGGAATGTTACTGCTGCATCAATATACATTTTCATTTTTATTCATACACATTCATATCTGGCTCTGTTCAGTTACATCATCCTGCTACATTTGCTTTATATAGCTATAGACAACTGTGGATGTTGGTATTTCAGACAACCATACTATCTGCATATTGCAGACTGAGAGCAACATATCCAGATTTTGGGATACACATTCCAGCTGCAGTACCATTTTCAACACATATTACTGTTTGGTTCTGCCTGTCACATTCATTTCATTCTTTACTGACTGCAGTATACTTTATTCAGGAGTTAGTACTACTTTATTGGTGGATTCATAACTCTTTCTCACACTCTCTCACTTGTTTTATTTTTACAATTCAGGATGGTACTTAATTCTAGGCTTTATTGACATGTTTTACCTGTAGTTATAACAATCCTTTCCAACAGTCTCACTTCTGTCATGTTTCTGTATTTCAACAGGGATATATTTCACACATGTGTTTTACTCAGCTTTTGCAGCTGTACTTTTCAGCCTGCTGCAGGTTATGTACTATTATGTTACAGGTGGTACATCTTTATTTCAGACTTGTTTAATTTTTATGTTTGGATTACAGGCTGCATCACACTTTTGTAATCAAACAATACTTGCAAACCCTCTTACACTGTTACTTACACATTTTATTAATTAGTGACTACACTGCACTCTTTTGCTAACTGTCATACTTATATATTTATTTACAGTTACAGGAAGAGAATTACTGACCTGTCTGGTGGTGCAACCGTGCCAGCCTATCGCCATAGGCTCTACGGTTCACAGAACGGACACCTGCAGCTGTAATATAAATAAAGTAATATTGGAATACACATCTCCATAATATCAGCTAGGTTAATTTCTTACATAAATAATTAGATGTAACTTACTCATTAGTGGGGCGTTGGGCATTTGCCGGGCCTCCTGGATCCAACGGTTCAATTGGTCCTGCTTCCATCTCTTCAGGTCCGCATGGTGGTGACGGACCTGCTCACCAGTCCTTGGTATCCCTGTGGCACTGGTGAGATCATGAGCCAACCGGTCCCATGCCTCAGCCCTATATGCTCCCCACAGGACCTGGCCCTGCATGAGTTGGGCCTCATGATTGTGGACAAGGAGCCAAACCATATATTTGGACTCCTCAACACCCCACCTCTGTGCTCGGAAGCAACTACCCTCACCTACACCTGACATTCTGGCTGCAAGTCGGTTCTACAATCGGTTATGCTGTGTATTCCTGCCTATGGGGCTTATATATGCCGTTTTCCAGCACTTATCTGTGATTGGCCATTTTGGAATTGTATCAGCTTCACAAAACCTGCTTTGTCATGCTCCTCTTTCTATTCATTCCTATATATATGCTATTACTGCATTTCTAAGTGCAACTGTCATGGCTTAGTGGTTCAGTACCTTGACTATGGTGCATGGTATCCTGGGTTCGAACCTGGCCACTGCTTTTTATATTTTATGACTGTCTACACAGGCTAGGAGGTGTGTCTGTGTAAAGGCAGTTTTGTTACAGCTTGCTCAACGTTGCCTGTCGGTTAGCTTGCTGGCGTGGTGCGCAGCTCCGCGCAAACGGGGTACACTGGTTTACGTGTCATTGGCTGTCAGCACGCATATTACTCTCAGTTCAGCTATGGGCACACCGTTTCAGCGTGTTAAACCACTGCTCACCTACGGGCACTCATTTTACACCTGTTAAACCACTGCTCACCTACGGGCACTCATTTTACACCTGTTAAACCACTGCTCACCTACGGGCACTCATTTTATACCTGTTAAAACACTGCTCACCTACAGGCGGATGTACTCAACTTGTTAGACTGTACCTCAGCTATAGGCACATTTCTTCAAAATACTTGGGCCATTTCATTACATTTACATAAAATATAATTTTATATGTGTACATATATGTCAGGGACTTGTTTCGTGCTTATTTCACTAAAAATAAAAATTGATGTTGTGGGGCTCGAACCATGACTGACTGCTCTTCAGCCAACATCTCTACCGCTACGCTATTGCTTCTTGTCTTACTTTGCATATTTAGTTCTTATATGCTTTTCCACTGACTGCTAACTGTGGCTAAGCTACGGGCACGCTCGCGCAAACGAGCGCACTCACGGGCAAACATCTTTACAATTTAAAAAAAAATTATAAGATGTTCATTTCTACATTTTATGTTCGTAGTCTGTGGGGGCATGTGTTGTGTTGTGTTTATTCACATTTACACAGGCTCTGTCGTGGGGGTTTACTTTCGGGACTTTTACTCTTCTGGGGGTGTGTCCGTTTGCAGGGCTCGGCCTACGGACACGCCCCGTACTGTCTTCCAGGGACCGTGTTAGCCTTAGGTGTGATTCAGCATGCCCTCATGCATATGCATGACATGCTGACGTCACACCGTTTAACTGCAGCCTCCGTATAAGCCTTGTAACTCTTACACGGAGGCTTTGTGAATCCTGCCTTATGTCATGATATGTAAATGTATATAACTGTACTTGTGTTTTTTTCAAATTGTCTGAAGAAGATTGCTTATTCCAGTAAACGAAAGTGCTAACCATTATTTGAGAATCCGGTGTGTTTTTTTCTTCCATTTCATTTACTTGGTTTTATATATATATATATATATATATATATATATATATATTATATATAATATTTTATATATATATATATATATATGTATATATGTATATCTATATATATATGTATATATATATATATATATATATATATATATATATATATATATATATATATATATATATATATATATATATATATATATATATATATATATATATATATATATATATATATATATATATATATATATATATATATATATATATATATATATATATATATATATATATATATATATATATATATATATATATATATATATATATATATATATATATATATATATATATATATATATATATATATATATATATATATATATATATTTATTTTATATTTTATATATGTATATATATATATATATATATATATATATATATATATGTACATATATATATATATATGTGTGTGTGTGTGTATGTGTGTAGATATATATATATATATATATGTGTGTATATATATATATATATATATATATATATATATATATATATAGATGTGTGTATATATATATATATATATATATATATATATATATATATATATATATATATATATATATATTTATAAATATATGTGTGTGTGTGTGTGTGTGTGTGTGTATATATGTATATATATATATATATATATATATATATGTATGTGTGTGTGTGTGTGTATATGTATATATATATATATATATATATATATATATATATATATATATATATATATATATATATATATGTGTGTGTGTGTGTGTGTGTGTGTGTGTGTGTGTGTGTGTGTGTGTGTGTGTGTGTGTGTGTGTGTGTGTATATTATAAGCACCATGTTGTTAGAGAAGAAAAAAATAAATATGCCAATAAAACTTCTTGTTTTTAAGAATTACTGTAACTATTAAAATAATAAAGTGAAGAAAAACGCAGACACCAAACTGATAGTTAAGCTTTCGCTCTTATTAGTTAGAAGAGCTTCATCAGAATAAACTTGGAATCAAAGGTTAGAACATTGAAAGTAGTACAGTAAGTCATGTGAATGTACACTTACCAATCAACAAGCTCAAAAGATTGATTACAGTAACCAATGAACAATAAGAATATTTTTAAAAACTGTGCCAATCAATAGAAGCAATATGAAATACAATTAACATATGTGAGTAAATATGAGAGTATATGAATAAATAAGCTATAGTGTAATATAGTGGATAAAAATAGGTGTATGAACATTAATTATTTACAGAAGCAAGGTCAATAATACCATCTAAGGGCACATTTCATATTTACTCTTTCATTTAAACCTGGGAAAACCTCTGAATTAAGTAATAGCTGCCACATCAGTTCCCTTAACTCCAAAAATAGCTCCCAATTACCAAAAAAGCAATCAATCTGTTCAAGAATAATGAAATGGAATTTAGTGAAGGCAGAGCACATAATGCTATTTTTAGTAAGGGCATTATTCATATTCTGAGCTGTAATAGCTCTTAAATGTTCCTTTATTCTATCAGAAAGTTTCCTTGTAGTTTTTCCAACATAGAATGCACTACATGAATCACAAATGCCTACGTATACCACAGCTGTAGAATGGCAAAAGAAATGTTTGAGAAACTTAATAGAGTAGTGGCAGTGTCGGAAAGTATATTGAGTCCCCAATATTGGTCACTGTCCTATTATCGAAAACACAGTTCATGGAATAGTGTTTCTGATAACACACTTTAGCAAAAGTGCATATTGTCAAATATGCATTTTCACTAAAGAAAATAATATAAAAAAAATCTCATCAAACACTGTTATGCAGATTGGTTCAATCAAAAATGTACATAAGGTTCTATTGGTTATTTATGCCAGTCTGTTATTAGTTACGGTATTAACACATTTTTTTACTGTATTTGTACTACTGTACCATGCTATTCATTGTATTCTGAAGACGTTCAATTATCTGGAATGAACAAAAGCGCTTAATATATCTAATTCAGTTTCCATTTCATTTTTTGCATTATTTCTCTTTTATTTTGACTACTTAGAAGTATTAAGTACTATGTTTTTAATGCCATGGAAGTTTTCATTGAATATTAAAAAACTTCTTCTATTAGTAGCGTTTTTTGTCTTTATATGTATATATATATATATATATATATATATATATATATGTGTGTGTGTGTGTATGTGTGTGTGTGTGTGTGTGTGTGTGTGTGTGTGTGCATATTTGTATATGTATATGTGTGTGTATATAAATATATATATATATATATATATATATATATATATATATATATATATATACACACAAACATATATAGTCTGTGTGTTTGCATGAATGTTACTGAATTGAAAATTTGCAACATTGACTGATCAACCACAATTGGTGGAATAGCAGCTGACTGAAAATAAAAAAATATACATATATATTTTTTGCCTTTAACCCTTGCTAATTATATATACCACTATTTATGGTCTATCAATTGAAGTTTTGATTCAACTTCATTAGATACATAGACAGTGGTTCATAATTTTAGAAATGCATAAAACAAAAAAACAATTAAAACAATAAATGGCTGTAAACCAACTGAAAAAATGTTTACCTATCTGGTAATGCACTGAACTCTTCTTTCTTTAGTACTAAATACCAAAAATGTGATGAAAATGTGAAAATATAGCATAATATTTCTTTGTAGCATAATTGCATTTAATTATTTGTTGTTTGTTACCTAGGATAGACAATTACTTCTATAACTCTATTGGATTCATTACAGTTACTGCCTGGGCACATAACAATGTACATAACCAGATCTGTAATATTTATTATATATTGTGAGAGAGAAGAGGAACATTGCTATTGTATCTGCAAAATGTGCAAAAATCAGAAGTAAAGAGAAAACAAAATGTATATACATATCATAGTACTGGAGCACTGCAACATATTGACATGAAACTTGTAGTCAAGCTGGAAATCATTCTGAACTAGTGTTGGATGTTTTATTCATTTTGTTTCAAATTTGTTTCTAACCTTTGTACCTAACTGAATCCAACAATTATATCAGTAATTGAAACCCTCACTGTTGTTCTTTTAGCTACAGCAGTGTTCTTACAGTGTTTTGCTGAGTACAATCATGATTCCTATAAAGGTATACAGTTTACTTCAAGGACTTTGGAAGTTGTAATAAATTTCCAAGAAATAATATAAGCAGTCCAGAGTCTGTTGCTATTGCAGTTCATATCTTTAAATTTGCATAGAGTACATCTACAGATATGGATGAGTGCCACCAGACAGACATTGCCACACCTTTTAAAGTTCTTATGTGAATTAAAATTATCATGCTATAAAAAAAAGCCTAAAACTGAAATGTGCACTTGTAATCTCGCAGCCCAGGAACATTTTTATAGCAAAAGAGCAGACCTTACTGTGTTGATCATATCACAAAACAACAGATGTTGTTGTGATGATCATGACGCACACACACACACACACACACACACACACACACACACACACTGATGCTGATTTTCAGTCAAGCAAACTTTTCATGTCTAGCCACTAAATACTCACAAGTAGGAGTGTTTTATACAGTATCATTAAAGAACTAAAACATAACTGCCTGAACTTAGTGACACATAGGTTTGCATATCATTTGAGGAGCAAGAAATCTCTTTCTTATCACTGCTATGCAACTTTATTTTATCTGATTATCTTTCCTTTTGTTGGCAGGATTAGTCGCACTAGGTTAGTGGCCTCTTTTCAATGGAGACCTGAGGTGTTATTTCTACTACAAGGGGAAATCTTTTCAATTGGTCTTGTGGAATCTTTTATATCAACCTGAGCTACCTTCAACTCAAGCAGAAAGGACCTTGGTTTAACATCTCATCTGAAGGATGACACGCACTGGAGTAGAGCAACCCCCCCCCCCCAAGTACTGCACTGCAGTGTCTGCATTCTAATCACCTGAAGCGGGAATAGAACTCACTACCTTCTGGTCTTCCAGCTCCAAAAGTGAATGTGCTTAGTGTTGCATCACTTAAACTGGAAATTGAGGTTACATTTGTGCATTATCACATGGCTGGTGATGAGAAAACATTGGAAACGACAATCCAGTTTTGCAAAATCAAGCAGTACCTAGCTATGCTAGTTTCTGATGATGATTCTTTGGATCTTAAAAATAGTTATGACATTCACATTCTTTTTAAATATTGCTGCACATCTTCTTCTTCTTCATTACTTAATGTTGTCCCCCTTTCCAAATACCACAATTAAAAGATTCTGTTTGACTTGCATATCATTATTATTTAGCTGCGTGGCCTATAGAGATAGCATACTTTTAAACATGCTTTTTTTTCTTTCTTTTTTTTTTTGAATTTTAAATACCAATGAAATGATATATGATTCAATATGAGGGAACCAATTTCTCCCCCTTTCCAAGTTCTGATATAAGTATTATAACCTATTTTTTTGTATTATGGGGTACCATGAAGTAATAATAATAATAATAATAATAATAATAATAATAATAATAATAATAATAATAATAATTTATTTCCTGCAATAAGTTTGTGTTTGGAATTAATGATGTCTGCAGTATATCCATAGTGTTTTGGGAAAATTATGCTTTTTATTAAAATTAACTTTTCTTTAGATGGAAAAAATAAATTATTCATCTCCTTAACCAGTTTCTGAGTTATTCCATTTAATTTAACATTTTCTTCTTACATTTTTTTTATTTGTTGATGCATTAATATTGTTTCTGTTTTCTTGATTTCTGGTTAAGATAGGGATGGTGTACCATGCTCTGTTCTGTGGCTCTTTCCCTTTATCCTAAAGCCATGCCATTGGGGGAGTTGCTTGAAAGGCATGATTACTTTAGCTGGCATTTTATAAAAGACTGAAACAGTGACTGTCCTTAGATGAGGAAGAAGGCAATTAAATTAAGAAGATCAATGGAGAAGCCTGCCAAAACAACACACTAATACACTTCCAGGTAGATCAAACACAATTGGGCTAATGGAGCCTTCTCAGTGAATCATTAACTTGAATCAAAACTTTTCCAGACTTTAGAAGATGATTCCACTTTGGTGTCTCTCATGGAAAAAATTGATGGTAAATTGTCTGATACAGAGTCAGTGCTGTCAACACACTCAGATCATCTCACCTCAATGGATACCAAAATGAGGGACATGAAACACTAGGTGGGTTCAGCAGAAGTCTGGCTTGATCAAGTGGAGGTCCCAGAAAAAGAGGAAGTACTGGACTGTCTGATTTACATGAGGTTGCAGATTGCACAGTGGATAGAATCGGATATATATATTGACAGGGCTCATGGGAATTTTATACCCAAACACATGTGAAGGAGGATGCCTAATTTATTAGTGGGCAGTTATGGTATATATATGCTTTGAAAGATAAAATATTGTCGGTTTTGTGGTCACCTGGGAAAATGGGATTCTCGGGTTCTTCTTGACCATGACTGTTTCACATCTAATCAAGTGGGCTGATTTTCAACCGGCCTTACATTTTTGGTGTCATTAGCACTGGAAGTTTAGACTGCTTTATCTGGCTCATCTATGGGTTCACTTGCTAGAGGTTTCACTTATGTTTAACACACCAGAGACTAAAAAGGTCTCAAGACAACAGTCCAGCAACTCAGGAAGCAGTAACACATGTGCACACACATCTAGCTCTGGGGAAACTCTGGATATGTTCCTACTTTTCAGAAAGAGATACCAAGAGAAACAATGTTTGATTGAAACTGATTGGTGACCTATTGTTCTTTTTTTTCTTTAGCATCACTCCCCTGGACAAGAAACGTAACCATTGATTGTAGTTGATCTGACACATTTATGTTTCCTTTTGGGGATTTTAATGTACTGAACTTATGTCTTTCTGAAGAACTGTAAATCATATAGTGCAATAACTGGTTTCTGAATATTATATTGTATATGCCTGGCCTGGGAGCCAAGGATGAATGGCATTCTAAGAGATATGTTTGTAATTCATTCTCAGTCATGGTCATTCTAGTGGTGTGAGTTCACTCTATGCATCCCTCTTAATAAAAAAATGTATCTTTTATTTGAAAACAGATTGATAGGATACTTGTTGTAAATAGTTGTATCATTCTGTGTTTTAGACTTCTTCATTTTTCTGGTCTTGATGATTTAATAGTAGTTGTCCAGTCTGTCTGTTTAGAGAACTATTGTTATGTAATGACTGCCATGAAGAAAATGCAAACTATGAAGAAGTCTGCACTGTTGCCAGGGGTTGTAAAATTTAATATTGCATTTTATTATTCTCCTACCAACTCTAGTATAAGATCACATCATTATGGAAAAGTAGTTGGGATAGACGCCATCAAGAGGAGGTGGGCTACAAATTCTGGAGTTTTACTATTTTTTAGCTGAGACGCACAATCTGGAATTTTAATGAGCTAGTTAATCTAGTAAAGCAGGCTAAGGACTTAGCTAGTTAATCTAGTAAAGCAGGCTAAGGACGTTACTTTGAGGAAATGCTCATCCCTGAGCATTGTCGTGCTACAGAAGACTCAACTGACCATGGAAGAGCATCAGAAATTGAATGGGGGAGTATGCAGTGGTAGTCTGTCTTATAACTGGGAGGGCGGTGGAAGGGGGGTTGTGTTGATAAGGCAGAGCATTAACTGGTACACCACTGACCTAGTGGATAAAGAATGGAGATATGTTAGTGTTAAAATTTTTCTGGACTGGTGCCTAATGTCCATTCTGAACCTATATCTTGCCTCCGGCTTGTAGCAACAGGACACCTGTAGGATTCTTAGGGATTGGGTAGTGCTCCAGGATGGATTTGTTTTATAGTCAGGTTGTTTAAACTGTCTTGGTCCTGCACCCACCTCATCTGACTTACAGTTCCACTGGGAATGCGTATCAGTGGGTATCTTGATAATATGAGCATGAAAGATATCCATAGGGCTTTGTCATTCCGGAGTACTTACGCACTTATTGTTTCCCTGGAAACTCATCCTTTTCTCAGACTGACAAAGTAATTGCTACTAAAGAACATCATAATCATTGTCAATCCCCTTTTTCCATTTTCTACATGTGGTTGGGACGTCATGTTAACTATCGACATCTCTCTCGATTCAGTAATACACTCCTGTCTTCTTCGAGACTCATGGCTGACTGTCGCAGATGTTCTCTCACAAAATCCATCCACGTCTTTACAAGATGCACTTGTTTCCTCTTAGCTTCTTCCTGACTGTCCCAAAATTTCTTCACCAGATTGTCTTCTGGTTTTCTGCACATGTTCTCGAACCACCATAATCAGTCTTCTTTGTTGTTTTCTGCAATTGGAGCTACTTTGGCTTCTTCTTTTATATTTGCATTTTGTTGTCTGTCCCGCAGTGTGCATCCTACCACCCATCTCATACACTTATTTTCCATCATCTCTAGCTTCCTCATCTGCTCTGTCTTTACTGCCCATGTTTCTGCACCACTGTTTTGTACACTTTACTTTTCACTTTCTTTGACATTCTTCTATCATACACTACAACCGACACTCTGTGCCAGTTGGCTGCAGCCCCTCTGATTCTATCTTTGACCTCTTCATTCAGACTTCCCTACTCCTCAACTGCCCCTCCCAGTTACTTGAAGCTATTTACTTGCTTCACTGTCTTTCCTTCTCTTTCAGTTCTCAGCTTCTGATTTCCCCAAATTGCTGCCATTACCACTGTCTTATCTGTACTTCATTTCATCCCATGTGCCTTCAGGTTTGCATTCCAGTTCCCTATCCTTTGCTGAAGTTCTTGCTCAGAGTCTGCCTGTAATGCCACATCATCTGCATACAGCAACTTTGTTGATCTGTCCCCTTCAACCTGTTTGCAAATGTAGTCCATCACCAGTATGAACAACATTGGACTCAGAGCTGAACCCTGATGTATATCCACACCCACTGGGAACCCCTCTGTGAGACCAAACACTGTTTGTACTTGAGTCACTGGGTCCTAGTACATAACCTGCAGTAGTTCTACCAGTGTCTCTTGGACTTTGAACCACTGCAGTACTGCCCAAAGCAGCTTTCTTGGAACTTTGTCATATGCTTTCTCCAAGTCTAGGAATGCCCAGTTGGGCTCTTTCCTCATCTCTAGTTTCTCCTTAGCTATGTGTCTCACTGCTATCATCAGCTCAGTTGGGCTGCAGCCTGATCTGAATCCAAACTACCCATCTCCCATCTTACTTTCTACTACACTGTATATCCATTTATCAATCACCCTTCCCAGAACTTTCATGCAATATGACAGGAGTTTGATACTGCTGCACTGCCCACATTCATGGCTGTCACCCATGTTCATGTACACTGGCATTAGTATAATAATTCTCCTGTCATCTCAGATATGCCTTTCTCTCCACACTGCTATGAGTACCCTTAGGAGCCATTTCTCCCTTATCTCACCCAACATATTTGTCATAACTGCTATGAAGTCATCTGAGCCTGCTGCATTCCCTGACTTAATTTTCCTTAGTGCTATTCTTACTTCTTCTAGGGTGGACATAACAGCTGAAGTTATGGAATACCTGTGAAGTTAAGGATTTAGTGTAGAAAGTCAAAGATAGATTTTGTTACAGCATGATGGAACAGTGAGCCCCCGAATTAGGAGAAACAGGAGGAGTGGGATACATCTAAAGAAGAAATATGGACATGGAAAAGAAAAAGAGATTTAATATGATGCAATATGTATGCAAAGGAGAAAGCAACACTAGTCAATACAAAACAGCAGCACCAAAGATATTTGAAGAGAAATACAGGAAAATGCATCCAGGTATGGACAATAAATAAATATATAAATAAATAACTAAGAAAACAAAGGGGAAAAGTAGAAAAAGGGTTAATAATGGAGAAGTTAAAGAAACAGAAACTGAAGTTATGGATTACCTGTGAAGTAAAGGGTTTGGTGTAGAAAATCTAACTCTGATAATATCACAGGATGATAAGAGTAATGAATCATAGGTTCATAGGTAGGTACTAGGCTATCTGCCCAAGGGCATTTATAAGCCTAGCCAGAGTGTGTCAGCTTTCACCGCCCCATTGATTAATTAACTGAGCCTCTGTCAAGCAGAACCAATGAAGTGATCTCAGGGGTGTATTTTCTGTTACCCATCCAGTCATCAAGGTTTCGCTTGAAGAGTGTTAGTGAGGGGCTCTGCCTAATGTCGATAGGAATTTTGTTCCAAAGCACGGGGAGTCTCTGTGACAGGGATCTATCCCTCCAGCATGTTCTATTTATTGTTGTGGCGAGGTTTAGCTCACTAGACCACATGGCTCGCAGTAACTTGGATTTCTTTAGGTGGAGCATGTCCATCAATTCTGAGTTGGACATGGCTTTGTAAGTCAGGCAGAGATCACCTCTGAGTAAGCGATATGCCACTGAGTACAGCTGGAGTTTTTTCAGTCGGTATACATAGGACATATGTTTGAGGCCAGTAATCCTCTTGGTGAGGTACTTTTGTGGTCTTTCTAGCTGTTGGAAGTGTCTTATGAGGTACATCCCAAATGAGGCATTGTACTCTATGATGGGTCTGATGAGTGACGAGTAGAGGGGCACTATAACCTCTTTATTTCTAGATGCGAACCCTTTAGTAATTAGATGGGCCACATAGAAGGATTTCCTAACTACTTTGGGAATATGATTGTCAAAGGAGAGATTACTATCTACCTGTGAAGTAGTCATCCCCATATTAAGTATGTTTATTATTATCATATTAAGTATGAATCCCCAAATTAAAGAGAAATTAGTAGAGCAGGAAGCATCTGATCAGTTGTCATATAAAGGTACTTTGGAGCCTTCAGTAGGAAACCAGTATGGAAGTTCAGCTGGAGTTGCACAACAAGGGAATGAACAAGAAACTGTGGCAGCTCTGACACAGACCATGTTGTGATAGGCTAGTGAGTTCCCATATGAAAGAGCAACGGATGACATAGGGTGAAGTTGAAGAGAATATATGGCATAGAAAGATTTTTTGGAACTTTCTGTAGAATACCTGCAGGAAATGGAGAACAAACAACATCTTCCTACCTTAGACAAAAATGATTTAAGGGAAGAATTGCTTGATTTAATAGAGAAGGATAGACCTAGTAAGATCAATGAAAAAAATCATTTGTTGGGTCTTTTAGTGTTGGTGGCAAATATGTACATTAAAAAGATGTAACTGGAAGGAATAAACAGCAATAAGGACAGTGAAGGTCTTAAATTAATAGTAGAAATAGTCACCTCATTACACTGACCCCCTTGAAAGTATATACTTCAGTTAGTCACATTTCTTCTGTGTGGATAGACTGAAGTCATAGTAGAGTACACATAGCTATTTGATTTTTGGACATATTTCCTGAAATGTATTTATTTGTTTGCAGTAGTAGATTCAACACAGTAGAATCATAATGCAGTATATTTATTCCTTTCTTTTTTATCATTAGTCAGTCTTTGTTATGAATTATTATTTTCATGTTTTATGTAGTTGGATCAAGTTTAATGTTATATTATCAACAACAGTTATTTTTTGGGGAAAATATTTTTTTTAAATAAATTTGACTGCAGATTTCTTTGAAATGTTGTACTATAATTATTAATAGCATGGATTGATTTATTTATATGTCCCACTGCCAGTAGGATAAATTGGTTTGTTTATATGGTTGATTCCTCTGATAGAGATAACTTATTGAAATATAATAAGCATCAACGAATTGGGGATCCCACTCTAAGATTCACGACTACCTATGCTAGGAACTCTAACAACAAGCATAATAAAAGTGGGTTACACTCAATTTTGAACACCAAAGAAAAAAGTGGATAATCAAACTGGGGGGATTATTCCCACCTGGTCTCAATGAAAATCTTTGATTGAACTCAATTAATTTACAATGAGTGTATGTGTGTATAAATACTCTTGCTCACCACTATGTATGTAAGTAACATTGAGGAAGGCTGTGTTTGTTCCTGCCGAAACCGGTTTGTTCTTCTTTGTAATGATTTAATTTTCATTACAATATACTTTGGAATACTGTATGCTGGCTCTGTGTGTTTTTTATCTTGATTCTACTCATTGAGAGCCGTGCATTTGCCTCACGCGCTGATGACCCTTTTTTTGGATTCCTTGTCTTCCTTTCATCAGCTGGGGGCCAGTGTTCACTTTAAGTATTTCAAGAACAGGACTGTAGTCACAATTCAAGTATTGTTGGCTTAGGTGATCGAGTTTTTTACACCTGGTTTACTTTTAAACTAAGATTTTCGCTTTAAAACTAACTGGTGTACTTCGCCTTTTTGGCTCGCTTTATTTGATGTTTCACATGGTTGTGGATCCAGGATATCACGCCAGTTTATGCATTTATGCATTTCTCTAGGATATTATGCTGATCTTTGTATTCTAGCGTCAGCATAACGGAAGCTAATTTTATTACACATTTCTCTGCCCGAATGGATTCAGTGTAATGTTCACTATATTAGCGTATACTCAGAACACTATGTTTTTTGTATTACGCTAGCATACATGCTGATAGACTCCCATTGGTCTGCTTCGCTTCCATTCAACCGAGCTTAAATGCAGTGAAGTTTGTTTCTCCCTGAACACGACGTTCTGGTTCTTTGCTGGTTATCAGTAACATTACTTCATCTCCGACTGGAAGTCTGCTGCTATTTCATTCTGTGGGACATTTTGTTGACAAGAAGTAATTCGTGACATAAGAATTAAGTTCATTCCTTGATTCGGTGGACATTTTTACATCGGAACAGGTGGTGCATTCTACCTTGGTTGGATTAAGTGCACGCTGGACATTTTGGGCTTTATTTTGGTGTTTCTACCATGGATTAAGATTCCTATTTCCAGCAATTTCTACAGACAGGTACTTTTTCTACTCCCTCAATAATTTGAGGCATTCACAATCCAAGTGCAACAACAATTTTGACTTTGAAAGTTTCTGTTATGTTATACAGTTGTATCACAATTACGAACAACTTTTTTTGTGTCTTGTATTTGCAGTTGAGCTGGTTTTTTGTCGGCCTTCACACACATAAGTAATAAGCAATTTCTTAACAAAAACAACCACTGTGGGGTGTTAAGAATATTTGTTAACTGTTATATTCACAAAAATATTTTCAGTGAACAATGTTTTGACTTATTTACAATCAATGCATTTATGAAGTGAGGTCAGTGACAGGCAGCTACATCTTTTGTAATAAGAGGACTTATCACATAGTCCCCCAGAGGTTGTTTGCAAGATAATATAGTATAACGATTTATCCATATATTAATACTGGTTTTTGATAATGATTTCTGCATCTACTATGGACTTTGAAGTTGAACAAGTGTGTTTAAACATTTATGTATATGTCCCCCACGTGTCTTTTATGTGTACTTTTGCCTTAGATGTTTGTTTTTGATCACCTCATCAGGTTAGAAACAATTTTTTTGGCTGTACAATATTTGGACATCATCTTGCTTGCTGGTTGGTGGACACCTTGGTTTAGCTTGTGAGTATTTAATTTATCCCAGTACAATTTTTAGGGGTCACAGCCAGCATTTCTTTCAATTATTTGGGCTGTATTTGTCCCCATCATCTTAGCTGACTCAGTAAAAATATACTTTTTGACTGATATTGTTAGCTAACATCAACAAATATGGACTTAACTTCTTTCATAACAGGTCTATCTGCTGACAGAGAGGACCTGAGGATATTTGGTCTTGGCCATATTTCATCTGATAAAATCCAGACTATAGACCAGAGTGATTCTGAAACCAAATGCACAGTAGCATTCCAGAACCTTTTCGGCCATCTAAAAACACTCAGATCAAATATCTGGCATTCAAAATTATTCAAGGCCTATTTGGCCAAAGGTATCACTCCCAGAGGGTTGAGAGTACGGATCCAACCTCTGGTTCCTAACCCTGACCAGGAACTTATGGACCAGTGGTCCGCCATTCAGCAGCAAGCTTCAATATCTTTTGTTGAAACTTTATCAAAATTTTATGACAGAATCATAGATTCTGAGATCCAAATAGTTTCTAGGCTGGTGGGTGAACTCAAACCTTTTGAGGGTGAAACATTTTTCAAAACACAGTTGAACAAAGTAGCCAATGATCTTAAAATCCTAGAGGACCAATTACGCATAAGGAAGTTGAAGAAATTCCAGAGGGACGAAGGGGATTATCATAGTAATAACCCATTTGCAAACAATACCAAACAGGTCAGATTTACACCAAGGGCCCAGAGGACTCCTAAGAGGAAAAGACCTCGGTCCATTCTTAAAAAGACAGGTAACATACCTGTATCTTCCACAGAGGAGATTTCATCCGGTACAGACAGTGAATTTCCAAGCACATCCAGGTCACCTTCCCCCAAACGAAATCCAAACACTATCCCTTTAGGTCCAAATACAAAAGAGGGGGGAGAAAACACAGGAGGAATCACCAATATAGAAAGCTTACTGAAAATGGTCATGGAGAATTAGACACCTCACCAAACTGCAATGTGCTAAATCTTTCTGACTTTGTATTATCCCCCACACATTTGGAGGTACTTAATAAAGGGTTGTCTTTTGTACCAGGTTTCATGGTCTCTGAGGATTTGTTGGCTCAAGATGTTGTTTCTTTTTGTAGAACTTTGAACCTTAAACTATTTTTTGGTGACTCTGGGCATGATGTTTTTGACATTGTATCTTTGGAGCTTTTCTCCCCAGGACTCCATTGCAAATGGGCTCATTCGGTCCAATGGATTATCCTGGTAAACAAACTTCAAATAAAATAAATAAATAAATAAATGTGAATGAAAGATTCGTATATCACAAATCCACATTCGTTCCACCCATGCATCCACTGGTACAACAGTTTCAGAGGAACATTCTTAATGATCTCCATTTTTTGGGTCTGACATTCAATTCAAATCCAATAACATATCTCGAGCTGAACGTGAAGCGATCTTTGAATTACAGAATAATAACAACATTGTCATTATTCAGGCTGACAAGGGGGGTGCCGTTGTGATCTTGAATTGGAGTGCTTATGACATTGAGGCAAATAGACAGTTGTCTGATCCCAAATACTATTCCCCGATGGGCATTGATCCCACATCTAGGTTTCAAAAACATATAGAGGAATTTATATATTGGGCCAGAGATGAAGGTATCATAACTAACGACATTGCACAACAACTTATTGTCAAGGATCCATGTACTCAATATATTTATTTCCTGCCCAAGATCCACAAGGATCCCTTAAATCCTCTGGGTAGACCAATTGTTTCTGGAAGGGGCTATATTACAGAACCCCTTTCCATGTTTCTCACCAAACATCTTAAACCTTTATTGGGCATGATACGTTCAAGACTACATGATACTACTAGTTTCCTTCAGATTGTTTCAGATAGTCAGCTTGAGGATAATTGGTTACTCTGCACCTTGGATGTATGTGCTCTATACACTAACATCCCACACCAGTCTGGTCTTGAGGCCCTGGCCTTTTGGTTGAACAAGGCGGATTTATATCCATCCACTTTCAATTCCTTCTTGATAGAGTTAGCAAAATTGGTTCTTACTAGCTTATTCAGACAAATGCTACTGGCAAGTTAAGGGGACAGCCATGGGGGCATCTTTTGCCCCCATTTATGCAGATCTTTTCATGGCTTTCGTCGAATACCATATCATTTATGATTCCACCAAAAATATATTTTTACCATATATGGACATTTGGAGACGCTACCTTGACGATTGCTGGTTGGTTTGGACGGGTGAAACATACATGCTACATGAATTCATTACATATTTGAATAATAACATCTGGGGACTGGAATTTACTGTCCAATTTGACCGTCAACATATCACCTTTTTGGATGTTGCCGTGACCAAGTTAGCTGACAACACCCTATCCACTGAGATTTTCAGAAAACATCCCGAGTACAATACTATCCTTCATGCTTCCAGTTTTCACCCCCCACACTTTATACGTAACATACCTAAATCTCAATTCATTAGAACCAAACGTATTTGTTCCAGTGATTCCTCTTTTCAGATTCACAGGAGAGACCTTACCAATAGATTTAAATCCAGGGGTTATGGCATGGGCTACGTTTTAGCTGCCAGTAACATGGTTGATTCCTCTGATAGAGATAACTTATTGAAATATAATAAGCATCAACGAATTAGGGATCCCACTCTAAGATTCACGACTACCTATGCTAGGAACTCTAACCATTTGATTGACTGTGTGCATAGACACTGGAACATTCTCAAATATGACCCTGATTTAACTAGCCTTATACCAGATAAATGCCTTTTTTCCTTTCGTAGGGGAAAGAATTTGGGTTCTTTTTTTAATCATTTTAAACATGGGTATAGGCATGTTGACCCCAATTGCATTCAAACCACATTGACAGGGGACCCTCTGATAGGTTGTTACCCTTGCGGGCATTGTTCTAATTGTGACAAGATCAATAAGACCAAACAATTTTCTAGCAGAAACTGTCCAATAGTTTATGATCTCAGATTTTTTGCGAACTGTAGCACCGACTGGGTTATTTATTTAGCCACCTGCCATTGTGGCTCATTTTATGTAGGAAAAACATCCAGACCACTGAAAAATCAGGATTTCGGAACACATCAGCAACATTAAAAATAAGAGGCAGACCAATGCTCTATATAAACATCACTTAGAACATGCTTCTGCTAAATTCACCTTCATCATAATTGACAAAATTGTTGGCAACAAGCATAATAAAAGTGGGTTACACTCAATTTTGAACACCAAAGAAAAAAAGTGGATAATCAAACTGGGGGGATTATTCCTACCTGGTCTCAATGAAAATCTTTGATTGAACTCAATTAATTTACAATGAGTGTATGTGTGTATAAATACTCTTGCTCACCACCATGTATGTATGTAACACTGAGGAAGGCTGTGTTTGTTCCTGCCGAAACCGGTTTGTTCTTCTTTGTAATGATTTAATTTTCATTACAATATACTTTGGAATACTGTATGCTGGCTCTGTGTGTTTTTTATCTTGTTTATATGTCATCATCAAGCAACTGCAATTTAGATTGATAATCTTATGTTGATTAACAGCCTTCTGTTTCTGGATTATTTCTTTTGTAATTTTCAAAAGGTTCTATAACCATAGCAAACATCAGAGAAGAAAATTAACATCTCAGTGTTGTTCCTTTATTCAAATATATTACTTGTGATTTTAAAAGGTCCTATTTTTATATAAGTTCTCTAAATATTTCATGTTAAACTTATGAATTCCTACAGACTGAAGTGAAGTACATTAAACTTGGTTCTAGTTCAGGTTCCTGAAACAGACATTACTGAAATACAGTTTCCTAAAAATAATGTACTGACAACACAAATAACTGAATGATATTATGTGGAAAGGACTTCCAAGCTGGCTGCACACTGAGTAACCATTTCATTTCAACTCTTCCAGCATGAATTTAGAAACTCAGAAAAGGGAGCTGGTGAATTTGTCTTTTGGGGCAAATTTCATGTTACTGGCTAGTAAGTGTACTGCCCTGATACCAGCAAAAAATAAATTTGCCTATTAACTCATTTTGCTCTAAGCAGCTTAAATAATATTGTAACTAGTCACATTTTCTTCTGCTAATTGTTTAAAACCTTGTTTGTAGCAACTCACATACTTGTCTGCCAATTGTTAATACTCTGTATAATTGAATTGCCTGAGGAGCATTTTTTTCTCTTCAGGTCTCTGCTTGTAAGATCCTATAGCTGATTGTTAGTACTATGTTACTAAAATTTAATAAATTGTTTTCTAGTCCTGAGGAGCTTTACTCCCCAGGTCTCCACTGAAAATGAGCCAAAAGCTCAGCCAGACTAACACAGTTAACAAATGTAAAATAAATAAATAAAATAAATAAATAAATAGAGACTCTGAAAAAAAATTAACCACAAAAGGTGAAGAGAAGCTTTTTTGTTGAACAGCTACAGGATTCTTCCCAGCCAATGACTTCTCTTCACCTTTTGTGGTTGATTTTTTTTTTCAGCTTTGGTGCAAGGCATGACTTCCAGTAATCTAAATGAAAAATAAGTCAAATGTCCTCATACCTAATTAAAATAAATGAAATACTGAAGGTGTATAGCAACTCAAATAACAAATGGATGAAAAAATCAACTCTCCCAATGTGAAAACAGAAACTCAGAAAAGAGAGACAGTGATTTTGTCTTTTGGGGTAAATTTCAGTTACTGGCTAGTAAGTGTACTACCTTGATGCCAGCAAAGAAGAAATTTAGAGAATCTGAAAGAAAATCAACCACAAAAGGTGAGGAGAATACATTGGCTGGGAAGAATCCTGTAGATGTTCAACAGTAAATAGTTCAAGCTCTAGCTTTGATGGAAGACATGACTTCCAGTAATCTAAATGAAAAATAAGTCAAATGTCCTCAGACCTAATTAAAATAAATGAAAAACTGAAGGTGTATAGCAATTCAAATAAGAAAATGTTGAAAAATGGAAGAAGCTTTAAACAGATATTCAGATGCACAGATAAAACTGCACTAACTAGAGGCTGAAATGAAGAAAAGCCTGGCTGAGTATGAGACTGATTAAGAACAGATGTTTCACAAATGGTAGAATTAGAGAACAGAGAGCACAGGAAAAACCTGAGATTTTCTGCTGTACCAGAGAAATGTCATGGAGCAGACTGTATTGATTTTATTAAAGCATAACTAAGCAACTGGACTGGTATTCCAGAACAGGAGTTAATTGAGAGGGCGCATCCATGTTTTCTACATACCTGGTCAAGAGAAAGCATCCAAGACCTGTATTATTAGAGGCAATCCTACCAGCAGAAAGAGTTTATGTTGATGAAACTGTGGCAGAAGGGCAAAGTACTAAAAGTTGGAGACAGTAAATTGTTTGTGGAAAATTATTGCTCACTATACACTAGGCAGAAAAGGAGCACATTTATTCTAGCAATTAGGGAATGTCGAGAAGCAGGTGTGAGATCTAAGCTGCTATCTAGGCTTATAAATGCCCTAGGACAGATTGCCTAGTATGAACCTATAAGTATGAACCTATACCCAGTTATCTTCAGAAATTATTTTCCCTGGGGGAATCAGTCTTTCTTGATGCAGAACAGCCTAAGGAGGAAATATAAAAGTTTGTACAAAACAGCGAGCTATCAAACAGAAGGGGATATCTGATAATAAAGCTAATTGACTTTGCCAGTGAAATATTTTCCAGTGTTTCAAAGGAAAATGCTTGCAAGACAGAAAAGCACAAGAGTTGACCAGAAGAATTAGGAGCACATTTGAAAAGAACCAGTAACTAGAGTTGGAAGATGGAGATCAACAGTAAGAAAACTAGCAACTTGTAAATTAATTAATAAATGTGAGATTACAAAGCAACCGTCACATTTGTGAAATATGGCTGAACAAGTACAACTGGAAATATTGAACTTTTTTGTATGGGACCCAAAAGCATTTGCCCTACTTCATGTCATTAATGTTTGGAAGAACATTAAGGGGAAGGGAAGTTGAAGGGAAGAGGTAACTGTAAGAAAAATATTTTTTGTTCTTGACAGAATTTTTGTGAAACATTTCATGGCATAAACTGCATGTTATATAGTAAATAATTTTCATTTATTTTTGTGTGTTGTAAGAATACTAAAATAAACATGTTCCACTTTTTTTCTTCTTCTTTTATTTTTCTTTCTTTCCTTCTTTCTTTTCTATTCTTTTTTAGTTTTAAGAAATGTAGACATTGCAATGTAATAAGAGGTGAAAGCCTGGACAAAAACATATTTCAGATAATATGTTGTAATCTTGGCTGGTTGTGGTGGGGGATGGGGTATAAAAGTATACAGATCATATATGTTTTTTCTTACTTTTGCATAGGAGAATGACTGAATAAAGGCCATTGACTTGATCTAACAACAAGTTTTAAGTGGAAGAAAGTAAATAAGAGAAGACTGAATGTAATGAAAAATTTTGCCTTAGCAAATAAATGTTCACAATGTAACGTGAGAAGCTTGTAGCTGAAGGCAACTATGCATCTTGTTATGTTTCTACAGAGACAAGCTGATAACACATCAATATTTTCTGTAAACATTCAAATTGTTTTCAACATGTGGGAGAGGAATAAAGAAAATACAAAAAATAGAAAGTACTTAGTGTAAGTAGAAGCACAGGCTATAGCATGCATATCCTTAATTGTAGGTCAATTAAAGCATGCATATCCTTAATTGTAGGTCAATTAAAACTTGTGGGTGTAGCTGTCAATCTGGGACAATTGCTCCTTCTAGGAGTGTAAAACTTATTTGAAGTCATACATTGTTTTGTTTGTATTCAGTTAATAGGTTATGGGAGCATTCTTGGGGTGTGGGGTTTTTTTTGAGGGTTTTCTTTAAAACAAAAAGTTTTGTAAGATATGACATAGGTTCAAATGGACATGACAAGAAACAACTGTATAAAGATCAACTTGCCAAACACTAGCGCACACATGCATACATGTAACATAACAACTGAACATAAGCATTTAAGAATTTGTTATACATAACGTACTTCTAGGCTTTTATTCTGTTGACAATATGTATATGTAAACTTTTTTTTGGTTCAATTTTCTTGTTTACTTTCTAGTTAATAATGACATTAGTAGTCCAACTGGCATATTAATAAGGTTGTGCAAGAACAAACAACTGATAAAATATAATCAGATCCTGCAGATAGACTAGTGGTGGACCGTAGCTGGGATAGCTACTAAAGTTCAAAAAAATGACACGGATATATGAAACTTGAATTATGTCACTGATAAAACAGAACGAAAAAAAGATGAAAAAACACTTCTTTTAAATCCACAGAAACCTCACTGCTTCGCCGAATTGGCAAGATGTTGAACTAAAGTGTAACAAAAAGACTGTTACACACTGATGTTTAGCAGTTCAAAGTTAAGTAGGACTAAATCTGTTTATATGCCAGGCATATACATTCCTATAACTCTTCCAAATGATGCAAAGTAACTTGAACACAACTCACAACAGTCTGTGTGGGGAGACCATAACAAGCATAAAAAAGTACCTTAGAATGTTTGTAAAAGCTGATGAAATATTGTAGAGCAAATGCCTGGTTGCTCAGGAAGTCCTGACTATCCATTTGGCTTGTGGTAGAGAAAACCCAATCCAATACTTTGTAGTTAGAAAAACACAAGAAGCTTCCCTTTGCAAACTCAATAGTTCCAAACTTGCAGGAAGTAAATGAAGCACTAGAAGCACTAGCACAATTCCTATGTAAACAAACTCAGAAGTTCCAAACTCATGCACTGTTATACACTGATGTTTAGAAGTTCAAAAGTAAAGTAGGACTAAATCTGTTTATATCCCAGGCATATACATTCCTGTAACTCTTCCAAATGATGCAAAGTAACTTGAACACAACTCACAACAGTCTGTGTGGGGAGACCACAACAACCATAAAAAAGTACCTTAGAATGTTTGTAAAAGCTGATGAAATGTTGTAGAGCAAATGCCTGGTTGCTCAGGAAGTCCTGACTATCCGTTTAGCTTGTGGTAGAGAAAACCCAATCCAATACTTTGTAGTTAGAAAAACACAAGAAGCTTCCCTTGGCAAACTCAATAGTTCCAGACTTGCAGGAAGCAAATGAAGCACTAGCACAATTGCTGTGTAAACAAACTCAGAAGTTCCAAACTCATAGGAAGCAAAAAAGAGTGCTGTAGACTGAAAATAAATCCTTTATTACAACGATAGCATTCCTTAAGCACTAGTTGAGCGCTTTCATCTGCACCATCGCAGACTTCATCAGAACTAGTGCAAAACATTTAATTAACTCATTTAAAAACAGTTTTTGGCGCCAAAACTTTGTTACTCAATTTAAAGAAACAGTACTCCATTTGTAACATAACTAATATTGGACCTATATAAAAAACATATAAATCTTGGTGATTTATGTATATACATACCAAAAGTAAATACAAATGTATATATAATTATAAATATTGATTTTAAAAGTCACTAAAAATAATTATTCATATGGTATTGTAATTAAAATACTAAAACATGAATTAAATTCACTATGTGTACTTACATTTCATCAAATATTGCAGCCATAAAAATATTCCTTAGCAACCAGGCATTTGCTCTACAACATTTCATCAGCTTTTACAAACATTCTAAGGTACTTTTCTATGGTTGTTGTGGTCTCCCCACACAGACTGTTGTGAGTTGTGTTCAAGTTACTTTGCATCATTTGGAAGAGTTACAGGAATGTATATGCCTGGGATATAAACAGATTTAGTCCTACTTTACTTTTGAACTTCTAAACATCAGTGTATAACAGTGCATGAGTTTGGAACTTCTGAGTTTGTTTACATAGCAATTGTGCTAGTGCTTCTAGTGCTTCATTTACTTCCTGCAAGTTTGGAACTATTGAGTTTGCAAAGGGAAGCTTCTTGTGTTTTTCTAACTACAAAGTATTGGATTGGGTTTTCTCTACCACAAGCCAAACGGATAGTCAGGACTTCCTGAGCAACCAGGCATTTGCTCTACAATATTTCATCAGCTTTTACAAACATTCTAAGGTACTTTTTTATGCTTGTTATGGTCTCCCCACACAGACTGTTGTGAGTTGTGTTCAAGTTACTTTGCATCATTTGGAAGAGTTATAGGAATGTATATGCCTGGCATATAAACAGATTTAGTCCTACTTAACTTTGAACTGCTAAACATCAGTGTGTAACAGTCTTTTTGTTACACTTTAGTTCAACATCTTGCCAATTCGGCGAAGCAGTGAGGTTTCTGTGGATTTAAAAGAAGTGTTTTTTCATCTTTTTTTCGTTCTGTTTTATCAGTGACATAATTCAAGTTTCATATATCCGTGTCATTTTTTTGAACTTTAGTAGCTATCCCAGCTACGGTCCACCACTAGTCTATCTGCAGGATCTGATTATATTTTATCAACTGGCATATTGTTAATTATAGATGAAACAACATGGCTGGAATGTTCTTTTTTTATAATGAGTTGAATTATTAGCTATAGCATGAGAAGAATGCATTCTTATCTTTAAGAGAAATAAAATATTGATATTTCGCATAAAAAATACATCATTATTTATATATTGACAGGGAAACATGTTATAGATATATATTTATTTAATTTGCAAAAGCTATCTTGGATCCAAAGGTTTTTTGAAACAATGGGTCTAGTTACTTATTCATTACAATAGTTAACAGGTAGCGGATCTAACCCAGGGAACATTTTCTGTCATGATCTGAGCCCAAAGGCAATTACAGACTGAAATTGTTATGAAGTTGATAATGTGTTTGACAAAGGCAATTACTGGCATAAATTAACAGGTATTGTTTAATCAATTTCATTTACATGTTACCTACGTTATGATGATACTATATTTATTTAAGAATTCTGGTATACTTTCAGTACTGTGCTGTCAAAAAGTAAAAGTGAAAAAGTAATGTATTTGTTTTTAATTTGAGGTAGTTATTGGTAAGGCATATTCTAAGTCAGGGTGAAGCACATTTAGCTCTATATCTCTTTTCTTACTTCAATAGTTGAAACATATAATACTTTATATGTAAGTTCAGTTGGTTTACGATTCCCAGGATTATTTATTCATTTACTTATCTACTTAATAACTTATCCTTTGTTGACCAGGTTAGTCACAATAGGCTAGTGGTCTCTTTTCAGGGGATGCCCAAGGTGATATTTTATACTAGTAGGGGAAATTTGGCCAAGGCACTGGGAAACTTACCCTACTATTTTCAGTAGGTGCTGTGGGATCTTTTATATCGACCTGACCTGCACCCAACTCAAGCAGATGAGAACTTGTTTTAAGGTCTTCTCTGAAGGATGACATACACTGGAGTATAGCCCCTCCAAATGCTGCACTATAGTAACAGCAATCAAATTGGCTAGTGTGGTAATAGAACCCAGAGCCTTCTAGTCTTCTATGACTGTGGGTGTGGTACCTGCTCTGCCTCTGACACTGCTATTATTTTCATGTTGAATTGAATGTTAATATGTAGAGCAACCGAAATTCCTATGTATGTCTGAGTATTTACAAAAGGAAGTAATATGCCCAGTGGATCATTAATTGTTTTGAATGTATTTTTGTAATTATTGATGGATGACTAATATTATGACAGTAGATTTAGTGATGTCAATTGCCAACTTATTTAGGGTAAGCAAATTCCAATGTTGTGTAAAATAATTTTAGTTAGTGGTTTTCAAGCCATTTGTTGCCTTGTTGTCTTGTCAACATACAAAAGAATATAATTTGCATAGAGAGTTCACTTTAGGTTGGGATATAATTCTGTAAGCTGCTTATAAATAATACAAATAGCACTGGGCTCATTACCAATCCCTGCAGCAACCTACATGCAAATAAACTAATGCCTGACTGTTCATTGCATGTAACTATATGAATGGTTCTTTTACTAAGATAGCCTGCAAAACAATTTATAGCATTATCTGAAAATCCATAGACTTTGTCACAAATGCTCTTTTCAAATCAATAAGCATTACACCTGACATTTGTCCTTTTTCCATGCATTATCCAAGGAGAAAACTGCTATCTAGTAGAAAAACAAGTTTCTTATTTTTATAGAAAAGTATTCCATTGTGTGGTCACCATTACGCAAACCCCCTGTTAAGATGCTTATGTTAACATTACAATTTGGGAAAATTAGTTTAATAATGGTATCCATTTATGTTTCCTCTATAAAATATGCAGATTTTTAAAATTATCTTTCAGATGGGCTTCATATTTTAAAGTATTTTTCAGTTATATTTTGCAGTGACTGGAATGCTATTTTGCATTCAGAATTGGGCAGACAAGATTATGCTGTTTGATATCTATCAAACAATACATAATAAATAATTCAGTAGTTATATGATGGAAAAAGGATGGATAACCAGTTGCAGTCATAGAACCCTTATCAAAGACTTTATTCATGCCTACTGTATCTTTTACAGATGCAGGGTTTTCTCAAGAACATACTTAAATCTATCTTAAAATTTGTTTAATTTGGAAACAAGTTTTGATTTTATTTATTTACATTAATCATACAATGTACCATTATATGGAGATCACAATATCCTTTTTTGGTTTTGGATGTTTGTTATTATAATTTCGAAAACAGCCATATAAAATTTGCATTTCAGCAATATACTGGCAGGATAGTTAAGATTCAAATGAATCTGATGCTGGGAACTTCATTTCCATTACTTCTAGCTCTAACATGGATGAGTAGTTAATAATCTTGGCTCCTATCACTTTACCAGGCTACTGCAGACTCTCCCCTTTTCCCATAATCCCCAGCTCCAAAGGTCCCTTCTCCTGATGTCTTTAGTCATGTGTTGAATTTGGTTGCTCTGCTAAACAAAGCTACTTGACTGTAGAGAGTTTTTTGTGGTACAATTGTTTATGTTTGAATTATTTACCTTTCTAAATATCATATCCTTCCTTTTTATTATTTTTTCATCCTTGCAATGCTTAGGTAGCAGTTTCTTGCCAGAATTGTTGACATCTTCCCCATCCTCTGCCATTTTGTATACTTAAGTCAGAATTCTACTGTTTTCTATTCTTTCTCTCTGTTTTTAATGTTTGTTGTGTATTCCAGGTAGTGTAATACAGTACCTTTAAGTACTTTTTTGTTTTTTTACTACTTCTGTTATTGCTAACATATATTTATGTAACACATTTGTTGCCAGATTGTACATACCTAGCTAAAGACATTTCCTATCTGGGCTCAGTTTGAGCTCCAGTATGCACAACCAATTGATTGACTTGTTGACTTTAGCATCAATATCAAAGGCACCCTGTTTGTTTATGCCTTCATCCATGAAATCCTCAATGTTGATAGAGACATTGGAATTGAGGATTGTGACCTTAACCTCCTCAGAAATGGTTCCTCTATTGGCATCAGGGGTCAATGTTTTCTATCATCTTAGGAAAAATTATTCTTACCCTGAGTTTGGCTTTTCAGTACTCATCATATGCAGCTTTGATCATTGACTTAGTCAAGGGCATCTGTATTGACTTTGGAGGTAGGACCCATTTAATCATTTTTGACTTTGTTGCTGATTTTGCTGGTCGAGGGTTTGGTGTGACTTCAAGCATTCTTGCCCGTAGAGCTTGGCAGTCCCTGTCAAGTCATGGCAACTCCCTGTGGCCATGATGCAGACATTCTTCCATGACCTGTTCCCAACCAAAACAATTCAGGCCATGACTTATATGTGATCTTCATCTGTTGCTTCTATCTTACCAAACCCTTTTGACACAGAATGAGTCCCCTACCATGAACATAAATGATGATATGATTGGTGAATATCCTACCTTTCCTTTTGATGACCCCAAATTTAGGAAGTCCTTACAACTTACCAGTTTAAAAGCTAGGTAGTACTAGGACAGTCTGCTTGAATCAGGTCACATCGTGACAGAAACTTTTCAGCCACCCAGGTATTTTTCTTGGGTGGTATCAGCTGTTACCAAAATTGTCAGATTAGTTCTAGATCTTGTCTGGAAGAACCCTGCTGTGATAACAGCTGTCCTTAAATGCTCAGGCACAATTCTTCATCTCACCAGTGACTGTCTTAGCTGATTGCAGAAGCCAGAGATAGATTCAATTAAAGTAGTCTTTGCATATAAAAAGGATTCAAAGCAAAAGTTCAAGGTCATTCATCCCTTGAACAAGGAGTCACACTTTTTGAACAGATTTTGGACATGGGTGCTTTCACCCCTACTTCTCTGTGAAAATTTTAAACTGCCTAAGCATGTTTAAAAATTTGAGTGAGACTTTGTTGATGAAATAGCCAAAACTGAAGAATAGTTACTAGATTCATAAAGTAAGACAATGTTACAGTCCCAAGATGCAACTTTGAGCTGCACTGTAGGTCATACCACTCTTCTTACCCAAGTACAGTTAATGATCTGCTAGGGTAGAATGTACTGAGAAAACCAAATTCCAGTTCAAGAATACCTCCTTAACTGATTATTGTTTTTTGGAGATTGTTAAAGCAGAACTGGAAAAATCAAGAAAATGAGGACAGTACACTTCCTAAACTTGGGATTAAATTCCAGGCTCCTCAGCATCTGATTTTTGGCAAAGATTACAACCTGCAATTGTGGTTTCAGCACCCCCAGTAGCACAATTATGAGCTTATAGAAAACATCACTGAGAAAGTGTCACTTTACAAAATGGGTATGCTCCCAAAGGTCACAGCTTTCAGCAAAACAATTAGGCAATAAGTGGCCATTTCTCCAGAGGCCTGTCCTTGCTTCCACTCTAGAGGCATTCAGGGGTCATTTGTTTCTATATTTATCAGCATGGCATGCAATCAATGACAAAACCAAAAAGGTTTGATAAAAAAATACCAAAAAACAAAAAAAGTACACCATCACAGATAGACTTTTGATCAAACCAACTTCTTTAGAACTGAGTTTAAGAAACATATAACATGATTATAAATATTAATACTATCAAATCACATGGTATAAAATTACCACTCAAATGTCATTATCTCATAGGCTTTACTTTTAAAGCATATTTACTTTTTAAAACCTCATTTAATTACAGTGCATAATTGAGTGCTAATTCTAGTTGTCATTTTAATTCATCAATCTCCCATACATTATCTACATCCCCTGTGAAGTAACTTTAATATGTTCTAAAATACTAAAACTAAATTTATTAAAATTATTACATACTGAATAATTAATTCCCGAGTAGTGTATTTTCATCATTTCCTTAAATCACATAAATGTGTTCACAATACACTTACTAAGTTTGTTTTGTTTTCCCAGTATAAAACCAAGAACAAGATGTACATAAAGTACAACACCATAGACAAAAATGGACCAACATGGCTATACCTACACCATTTACAAAAGCTACCAGAATGTAACCACTGTGGCCTCACATCTGTGTATGTGACTTTGCCAATGCAAAATCTGCAGTTTCCAGCTGGCACTTCAAATATTACCCATTTTTCATCAATGTAGGCATGATTCCAATAACTTTCATCAAATCAGCATAACCTGATATTACTTTCCAGTTGTTAACTTAAATATTTCTAATTATATTGCCAAAACTAAATGTAAACTTAGTAAATGTATTAGTAATAACATATATGTGATTAAAGGAAAAGATGAGAATAATGAATTACTCAGGAATTCATTAGTATGTAATAAATTGTAATAAATTTAGTTTTAGTATTTTACAACATATTAAAGTAATTTCTGGGGACAGATTTAGAAAATGTATTAGAGGTTACTAAATTAAAATGGCAATTCCAATTAGCAGCCAATTATAATAATATGTATGTATTTTCAATTCAACAGGTCTATGTCTTTATCTAATCATAAGTGGTCTAAAAAAGTGATGTAAGTACAGTTACTCTAATGATATTCTCCAGTACATTTTTTCAGTTTTAAGTTTGATAATAATGGAAATTTATGATTTGTTTATCATTAACATTAGTTTTTTTTACAGATGTACAAGTAATACCGCTGTTTGCTTTATCATAGTGTGTTAGTTTGTCCAAGTGGTGAGGCACTTCCACTATTTTCTTTTCTTTCCAGTATTGTGCAACTGAAGTTGTTCTATATAAGTTGGGGGGGGGCAAAGCCACAAGAGTGGGTTTTTCAGGCCATCAGTAGCAAAGAATTTGTTCCATCATTGGAGAAAGTCTCACTGCTACTTTTTACCTCCCCAAACAGTGACAATTGCAGAAACGTCTTTGCCTTTACTGCACCGTGGGGTAATGTTTTAGGGATGCTGTCATCCAGAAATGGCCTATAGGTCATTTATTTTTACACTTTTCCAAATTTCCAGGATTTATTTGGAAAGCCAAAAAGGACAAGTCTGGCATAAGTCTCATAGTCCATTTTAGCCTCAATAAGTGTAGTAACCCTTGCTCAGGCTTCATCTGTTGCAGACGCCTGTCCACCTTTGGTCCTACAGGACCTCTGGCAAGTCCTATCTGGATCTTCACTTTTCACACGTAGTCACTAGGTTTCTTCATTTTAGCTAATGGACAGAGACCTGGTCTATCCTTTTTAAGGCTGTCCAGATACTCACATCTGTACTAATGTCCAATACCAGGAAAACATACAAGAGTAAGTGGACTTATGTTTTCCACCTGGGCTTTGTTGAATGGCCTAGAACATTCTACTGCTCCTGTGCCATCAGTCAGGGACTATGTGGCTCAAATTTTTAACATAGGTCTCGGTATTCTTCTATTAAAGTGCATATCCAATTATTTCTAATGTTCATTAATGTTCTAATTATATATCTTTAGCAACTCTGAAAGCTTGAAAGATATTTCTGAAGAGCACTTTTCTCACAAGGCCTCCACTCAGGGATCCATTTCCTCCACATGGTTTATATTTTGTTTTGGGAAAACTTACTGCCACCACATTTGAACAGGCATCTGTGAAATAGTTAAAGATTTTGTTTGAAGATTCGTTTTCTGGTACTTATATCATTGAGAGTATCTGACTTACATCTATTGTTTGTATAATCCCTTTGCTTAATGTTCCAGAAAGATAAAGTGTCTATGCATACAGAAAACCCTGTTTCATGACAGAATGTAGGCACTGAATCTACCTTGAATCTGTGATTTAATCTTCTAGTGTTTTCCTTAATCATCTGAACATGGAAATAGTCCCTGATGTATGGATCTTTTTAGGAAACTCAGGCTCTGTATGAACAGAAATCATTCAGTACCCCCTCATATTTTTTTTATATCTTTCTCCAACAAAAATGTTGGTCATAAAGTGCCTAAGGTTATTCTATATGCTGACTTGACTATATCATATTCTGCTAAGTAAAGTATAATACACCATTGTCTTGTAGCCTTAGGACCCAGTCCCCCAAAGTAGTGACTACCTCTAAAGCATTTCTTCATAACACAACCTTGGATGCTATTTGTGCAACAGCTACCTCACAGATTACCTTTGCATGGCATTGTAACCTGAATGTGCTTTCTAGATCTAGGTCTTCCCTTAGGACCACAGAGTAATAAAGGTCATATTTCCATACAGGAAACTACCCAGGAAGGGGTGTGTGGGATTTTTTCCTGCTATTGTTGTGGATAAGCTTCCTCATGACAGCTATAAAGTTATGTTCTTTCCCAGAATGATAGATTTGGATAAGCAGGTCTAACTTCAGTAATATAACCAGCCACCTTCTTCCACCTTTTGTTGTCTAGGGTGAGAGGTCTAATTTTTTTGTTGGTCTGCCTTGTTCAACATACCAAAGTTCTAAAGAGGGTTTTACCACAGAGTGCTGCCAGTAAAGTGGAGGGGTTTTGTAACATAGGTAAGTTTTAGAAACTATGCTTCTTAATACCGGATGGCATAATTCCTGCCATTACTGAGGATGGATGTGCTTGTCCAACTCTTTCTTTATAAGTACACAACTTTCATTTATACTTTATTTTCTAATGTTGTACTATATATAATGACTTTGCTACTGAAGTCTGTTAAAGATAATTTGTGCTAGATTTTCATTTTTAATGTGTTTTTTTGTTTGGTTAGTTATAATTATGAACATTTAACTGTCTGGCAGTACAGCTTACTAGGTTAAACTGTGATCTGATTCACTGTATAATTCTCGATTTGACTCTTTTAGGTTCCATTTGCTTACTTAGTGACTTTGAACAAATTAATTAATCAGGTAGAGTTTCTGGTTTATCACTCTGATATGCATTTGCTTACTTGTTGACTTGATGCATTAATAAAAAATGTAAAATATTTAATAAAACTGCAAAAAATAAAATGCTTGAAGGTATTCCTTTTGTAGAAAAAGCTTCATAATTATAAAAGAAAAGAGGATAAGTCTGATGTAAAAACTTTATGTAAAGATAAAGAGCTAAAAACGAAAATTAGAATCATATCCTATTTTGATGAATAAACTATAAGAAAATTTGATAAACAAGTAGAAATAAAAACAAAAATGGCAACATTCTGTTATGGCTAAAATGGTAATAGTCCTCTAAAGGACTGTATAACAGCTAGATAGAACAAAATCAAAGTTCTGTTCATTGATACTAAATGTACATGCAGAAGAGCACATTATTTTTAGTACTATTTTAGTTTTTAATTAGCCCCCCCAAAAATCTCCTAGGGAAGAAGAATTCCAAGAGCAAGGTGAATATGGTGTGTATCACAAAGCTGCAGCTACTCTGTACTTATTTGTATGCTTTGTTAAAAGGGTTAAGGCCCATTTTCAATGGAGTTCTAGGAGTACTGTTTGCCTTGCCCAGAGTTACATAGTAAGCAAATGGAGGCTTAAAGAATCAAATCCATGAGTACATGGTGATGACTGCTGTTCCCTCTTCAGTGAAGCTTTCATCTGTGATTGATCCGGTGAGGATACTGACACCTGTCCATTCACCAACATTGAATTGACATTATTCTTCAGGTATGCTGTGCTGGAGGTGGTCTATGAGTGACCTCGGTCTCCAATGCTGGTTCATTGAGCTCCAGACCATTGAAGGATCTTGGTTGAAGGTACCTGCCAAGTTTTCATCCAGACCTACAACTACTTCATCATAAAAAGGAAAGGTTTTCCTCCTTTTCTGAAGAAGGAAGAATTTCATATTCAGACAATTTAATTTTATTTAGGATTGCACATAAATGATACCCAGCAGCCTATTTCTTTGTAATACCTATCAAATCATAAAACTTTTGAGGAAATTATAAATTTAGTGAAGTAATATTCAACTCAGCAAAACTCAGAAAAAATGCATTTTTTGTGGGAGCAAGCCCCAGAACACTTAAGCCCTCCACATTCCCCTTACTGATATATATGAATATATTTGAAGAGAAATGAGAAAATCCCACACAAATGTATTCACTGCTGACAGGCAAATAGAAACCACACTGGAGAACGGTAGCCAGGAAGCTTAACATCAGGAATTTATTGAGTTTGTACCTCATCCAGTGGCCAGGAAGCTTAACATCAGGAATTCTTTGAGTTTGTACCTCATCCAGTAGCCAGGAAGCTTAACATCAGGAATTCTCTGAGTTTGCACCTCATTAATGTTATGCTTGATGAAGTACAGTATCCATGAAGGACTATATTAAAATATACTGAGTTGTTGAAAACTGCTAACCTCATGTATGGGTATTTTTACCTTTACAGAAATATTTTCTGGATTTTTGTCACAGTGCTATATCAGTGGGACCTTATGACTAGAACAGTAGATTTTATTTTACTCCACCATTGCATATAACTACACACAGTAAGAAGTTATATAGGCTTGGAGAATTAAGTTACAACTAATGCATGTTACACTGTGCTGTCTAGTGTAGGAGCATTTACTGTGACTATTTTTTATTAAAGAGAATCATTTATATAATGTGTTAGGTTCTACATTTTAATAATATTACATGAATTATATGGATATCTTGCACATTCGGATCTATGTGTAGCTGCAGTATTTATCGAGGTACTGCATGTATGAATATACCTGACTCTTCAACAGTGAAAAATTCACATATGCTTATATGTGATAAATAATTAACAGCTGTTATGAAAGCAGCAAACAGATGTTTATTCTGATGCTGATATTGTGTTGTTAAAAATAAATCTGTGGCTGTTGTTTCTACTGATCCTGTGCATATACTGAGAAGCCTCTTACCATTAGGGATATCTAATCAGCATTTTACATGAACAGCAATGGAAACGATTACATGTCCTCAGTTTAAAGTACTGTGACTAGAAAAGATCATTTTAAAAGTAGGGCAACTGCTTTTATTTTTAGCATCTCAAAGGGCATCTGTAGGAATACATTAAAGGTTGTCCACTGCTTCTGTTAAACTTGCAATTTAGGTAGCTGTGTTGCTGGTTGTGTTATGTCAGTGTAAAAATAATTTACAGTAAATCATATTTATTTGGGTAAGACAGCATTAGGCTGAAAAACAACAGAGATGGGGAAGGGAAGGCTGTGAGTCTCTGGTAAAGTAGTTTATCATTATGTTCTAGCAAAATGTCACATGGGCTTCTGTTCCAGGAATGGAAGAAAGCTGTAAGCTGCAACCACATTATTATGGGCAGACACACAGCAAACTTTCTAGCTAGCTGTTGCTGTAGGATTGAATCTGTCCCATTATAATTAACTGTTTAGACACATCTGCTACAATTACAGGGTTATGCCATGCTGCCAGTGTTGTTTACACAGTCCCTGCACGTACTTCAAGTCTCTTCCACCTTTATGAGGCTTACTAGTGCATAGGCTTACAGTTTGTTACAATAATTGTAGAAAAACAGACAAATAATGATATACCAGTGATGAATTATGAGCCTCATGGTCCTAGAGCTGAAAATTTAAAGGTCTTATTTATTTGGCATGAATACAGCTCAGAGTTTCAGAATAAAGCAGGAGTAGAAGCAGTGAAGCCTATTTCAGCCATATGGGCCATGAAGCCTCAACTCCATAAGTGCCCCCTTGTTAGTCTAACCCTAAGTACACCCTTTCCATACTACTTACTACAAGGTTACATTTATCTAAGTCATGAAAGGCTTGCTGTTTTGAATAGCAACTGGTTTAATTTTTTATAATGTATAACAATCCATTACACCTACAAGGACCTCCAAAAATGTAAATGAACATGGACCTAGCTGGCTATCTGTATTCTGGATACATATCGACCCATCAACAGCACTTTAATCAAGTGCTGTCTGATTAATGGAGAAAGAGCAAAACAAGTTTCACCAAACCTCAGAGGTAAGTATTTTGGCAGAGGGAGCAAACCCCCAATACCCCATGTGGAAGGATACCCCTACACCCCCAAACTTAAATATACCTACTCCAAGGTTGCACAACAGCGGAGAACGAAGAAAACTCCATTGTTGGTGAAACATGTTTTGCTCTTTTCCCATTGAATGGACAGTACTTTAATGGGTTGACAGGGTCCCTATATTCTTTACTGCCAGTAGCCATAGAAAAATATATATCTAGTATGCTGTATCATCTCTACCATACAGCATCTACTGTCCATCAACAGCTGATACTGGAACTTTTCCTCCACCTCAGATATAAAAATAATTTTCTACTCCTCTGAGGCCTTATTATATATAAACAATGGTGGCCATACATTAGGGCCATGGCTTGTGTACTAACTGACCACAACTTAGCATAACTTGTGAGAGAGCTCACAAGATTTAACTTTATCAGGAAACCAATAAATTAAAGACTGAATGGCTTTAAACATACCTGTTAAGAGCACAAAGAATGGAAGTCCTATCATCTAATCAATGTGACCTCTTACCTGTTAATGTATACTGAACACCCAAAGGGATGAGATGACCCAAGAAATGAGATATTCTATCCTGATGTGTGTTACAAGAGTCAAGGGCACTTAGCCAGCTACAAAACCATCAGAGAAGGATATAACACAGCTTCCAGCTGTAATGATACTCTGACAACTATGCATTGTTTGCTGCAAAATAAATATTTCAACTTACTGAGAAGAAGTACTGGGGCAGGTAGCACTGTATGGGTTGCTAGATGAAATTCCAATGATTGTAACTGCAATCCTCAAAATAAAGAACAGACATGTGAATGTGAGGAATACAAACTACATAAATGTGTGTTGGGGGATATATTCTGCCCCATTTACCTAGTATATATTCCTACAAATTTACATGGCATATATTATGCTATGTAAATGTGGAAGAATATATAATAAGTCTGAGGTTGCAGTATTTTAGAGTATTCCTTCCATGCCAAGGTACAATTATATCAGAATTAGTGCACATAAAATGTGTGCAGGGGGTAAACGTCCCCCCTCTAAAAAACATGCAATAAATACTTTAAAAGTGTAAGAGGTAACCCTGGAATATGCTGATGTCTGACTACAGTTTATTCTTCAAAGTATCTGGACTTGTAGGATTCAGTGATTCATAGATTGCTGCTAGGCTATCAACCTGGGGGGGGGGGTTTCTAAGACTAGCCAAGTTTTTCAGGAAAGTATAATAACGTCCTGTATCCAAGCAGGACATTGAGGGGCAGGCATTTGTAAGCTACCTCTTAGGATTGGATCGTTACACTTTTGACAGGGAGTCTCTTAAATGATCCCAGTGCTACATCAGTTACTTAAAGTGCAAAAAAGATAATATAATTCATATATGGTATATCTTTGCATCTCCTCTAAAGACCATTATTTGAAACTTAGAAATGATGCAAAAAAAGCACAGATAAACAAAATACAGGTCCACTAAATCACTCCAATTACTGGGAATTTGGATTATTAGAAAGAGAAATCAGCTTACTAGCTCATAGACTTCACATAGTAACACTGCCTTTGTTACTGGTATTCCTGATCAACGGTATCAGTGACTTTGAAGATAGTTTTAAAGACATATTCACAATTTTTACAGTTCTTTAACGATCTTAATGTCCAACTTCATATTGCAACAAATAAGGCAAAGGTCCACAGTGCCCATCTTATTATTTCTTAAAGATCCCTCCTGGTGTGCTCTTAAATCTCCTAAAAATGCAAATGCTAAGCTGCAAGTTAATTGCAAGACAAGCCACATCAAATGTTGCTGTTCAGCTAAACATGTATTGTTGACAGGGATGAGTATCTCAATGTGAGGGATGTGCCTCCCTAACCCTGCTAGCTATACTTTAACTCTGACATCACTATACCTCAGAGTAAATGAAATTCTCTAAGACACAACCATGTTGGGCTTATTATATACTCTGACAAAAGCAAACATTTGTGTTTGCACTTCGGATTGTTGAACATGTGTTCTAAATTAACTGTCTTGCTCCTGGTTAGACCCATTAGTTGATGAACTGTATCTATGGATATGATATTATGTGCATCTTATTTTTAAAAATCAGTGTTTTTTGTCTTGAGCCTTGCTCTGACTCAGATCTTTGTGCCACAGAGCTGGAAATTTGCAGTGATAATATCAATCCCTAAAATGCCTGCTACTTTCACAGATGCCTGTTCCAGTACTTCATGCTTGGTTTAGAAGTAAACATTGCTACAGCTTGTGAAGATGTGAGGTGGTGCCAGCTAGGCCAGGAGGAGTAGGGCAGTGGATGTGTAACATACGCCAGCATAGCTAGTTGGAGTTTTGTAAAGAATTATATGTCATTTGTAGAGCAAACTGATCTGTACAGGTGCTTGTGTTGAAAATGTATTTGTAAAGGTGCTTGTGTTAAAAATGTACCAACAGTGGGTCCTGCTGAACAGAAAATAAATGCATCTGTATGTCAGACTGTATTGTAACTGTTGAAATTAATATATTGTAACAGAGGAAACTGGAAGAATAGATGTTAATCTCATCCAGATAATTTAATTAAATTACCTGGTTTAGGCCATAAAGTTTGTATCTTATAGTACTGATTGTAGCCAGAGACTAAATGTATGTGAAAACCAGGATTAGGAATCCTATTGTATTGTCCTTAGAGGTAAACTAATTGCTACCCTGGAAGGGTGGACTTTTTTAAATGGTTTTATAGCTCCCAGATGTTATAACACATTTTAGTAAAGCTTTATGTGTGTGTATGGTAACTCATATGTGCAAGATTCTGGCCCATTTTCTAGTAAAGGGGGTAGTGTGGGAACCAGAAGTCAGATGACCCAATGTATGTCATGTCATTCTGTAATCCAGCACTGAAATTATGTTTTTATACTAAATGTGACAGAAGTCTCAGAGCAGTCTGTTTTTGAAACATGTCAAAGAAGGACCACCCACCTACATCATCTTGTTTTGATCTAGTAAGTGCACTAGGGAACAATAATCCTTTAGATCAGTCAGGAAAATATAGTGAGATTAATTAAGTATTGTTTTTCTGTGTGAATCTTTCCATCGGTGTTATTTATAATATTTCCTGTGACTAAAACTGTGGTGTTTATTGAAAATAGATATTTAGTATTTTCATGTTATTTTATCATTTATTATTAAATATACTTAAACTTTTCATTGTGGCTGGTCTTTTAGAGAATATTTTAAACTTTGAGAATACTTATATTTATTTGGTGATACTGTGGCCACTCCTGAAAGTCTTGCTGCATTGGTCAAACACTATAATTTGTACTAGTCTTAATTTTGCTTAGTATAATTGGATACACTTGTAAGAGCCTTAGAGTAGCTGGCTTTGGAGTGTTCTGGTGGCAGTATCTGCCTTATAGTCTGGGCAGAGATGGCATAGCTGGTAAATCTGTGCCAGCCTTTCCTAGTTGTGTATGTGTGTGTGTGTGTGTGTGTGTGTGTGTGTGTGTGTGTGCGTGTGTGTGTGTGTGTGTGTGTGTGTGTGTGTGTGTGTGTGTGTGTGTGTTTGTGTGTGTGTATGTGTATATATATGTGTGTGTTAAGATCAAATCTCAGACAGTGTATGTGTGTCAGCTACTTGGAGCAGGGACACAGAGCACTGGTTTCACAGAGGGGGTGGTGGAGGACTTGGCTTGGAACACTTGTCTGAGGACTCTACTGTACAGCTGTAGTCAGTGTGGAGTCTTATATGGAGCTTGGAGAGAAAGCAAAAAACAACCCCAGGCCGGGGGTGTGTTCCCTGTGTGCTGTTAAGGGAAATTGTGCTTTATGCAGGGAGCTGCATGTGGAAATACAGTGGAGCGGGCAGAAGCAGATGTGGCAATCTCCAAACATGACATACATCTGGACCAGTTAGGAGAAGCTGTGAGGGAACTACAGCAGGAGATCTGGAAGCAAACTGAGTTTACTAATACTAATACCAAGGAGATTGCTGAAACGAGAAGTTATACATGTCAACTAGATGTGAAAAGGATTGCATTGAAATCTGAGCTCTGCATAATAATTTGAGGGTGACTGGACTAAGTGAGAGAGCAAAAGTCATGGCTACTTTAACTTTTAATGGAAAGGAGTTCCCACTATTAAACATGTGCATAGATTAGTGTCCAGACATATTAACCCAATCAAATTTTCATTGTTGGACTACAATGACAAGGAAATTATTTTAAGGGTGGTTAGAATGCAAGAACAACATCTGTATTTTGGAGGGCATCCAGTGTGAATTGGGCTGCTTTATTTGCAAAACAGAAGGCTATGGCACCCTACCTTCAGGAGGGTAGAGAAATGGGTTTTGGAGTCTCATTGAGATATCCAGCAACACTGTTGTTGATTAAGGGAATGAAACAGTTCTCCTTCCAGGTCTCAGATGGTATGGAAATATTCTTACTGGACTGGAGTGGGAACCATATGGGATCTTTTGCTGAGGTGACAGGCCCGGGGGAGGACATATGGACAATAAGAGATGAGAAAGGCAGGCTTCTAGTACATCATTGAAGTGCCTGCAAGGAAAGAAAGGAAAGTTGTCTCCCTTGATGCATATTAGGCTGGCTGATCTAAGTTGGGGTGTGGCACAAGTTGTTAGAAATTGAGATGACTTGTTCTGGTTCTACAGGAACATCCAATATGTCTGCTTCCAATTTAGTGTCTTATGACCCACAAGGAATAATGCAGGAAATGTATCTCATTATGGAGGATATTAGAGAAGACTCTTAACTTCAGTTAAATACCAATTCCAGTACCAAGGAATTAAACTTTCAGGCTGTTTAGGTGGATATAACCAGGACATTTTATTTATGATTTGGACTGATTTATCGTTGTGGATTTGTTTATTTTTCTATTTTTTATTAATAGGATGCTACAAATGTTTTAGTAGTATAGGCTTGGATTTTTTTCTGAGTTTTAATATGAAACTTTATATGATAAAACAGATATTATCATAAAATAATTAGCAAAGCCCTGAAACTAATAATTACTGTACAATACAGTCTGATAAGGGATGGAGACATTCACCCAAACCCTTGTCCAACCCCTCCCACAAGCTCTGGCTCCCAGCCCATTACCCCTTCTAACATTTGGCCAACTACAAGGATCCCTAACTCTCTCTTGACCTGTCACCTAAATATCAGGAGCATAAACAACAAGGTCCATAATCTCCATGCCCTCTTAGCAGCCTACTCACCTGATGTGCTATGTCTCACAGAAACCTGGCTAAAACCAGAAACTAAAGACAATGAAGTTATCCCACCAGGGTACAACATACTCAGACTAGACCTTAAGTCTAGGAAAGGTAGGGGAGTAGCAGTACTCTTTAAAAATACACTATATGTCCCATTAGCCTCACAACAACCTCTCTTGTTCAATAATGCGGAAACTCTCATTATCAGACTACAGCTTAACAACATTAAATCTATATTCATTGCCTGCATTTATATCCCCCCAGGCAATAATACAAATACCCTAGAGGACTTAATTCAATGGCTATCCAACAAGTACCACCATGAAACTATGGTGTTAGGAGACTTTAATATTGATTGGAACAACTGTTCCTCTGAATCTCCCACAACCCATGTAAACCTTCATGACTATACACAACTCATATCCTCACCCACCAGAATAAATAAACCCTACAACAAAGGTATTATCCTGGACTGGATTCTTATTAACAATTATCCACACCTGTACAACACTGGTACCCTCCCAGATGATATAAGTGACCACTTACTCACTTACATCATCAAGCATAAAGTAGATAACCACCAAAGTCTCTATAAATCTATTAGAAATAACAAGGACTTTAACACCACTGATTTTCAGAATGAACTCAAAGAATGAAATTGGTCCATCCTAAAAGATCTTCCACTGTATGATGTGTAGCATATTTTAATTCTAAATCCTTACCCTTCTAGATTCCCACGCTCCTGTATGCACTCTTAGAGCCAAAACTAAAACTGCCCCCTGGCTCTCTAAAGTAACCAAAACCAAAATCATAGCAAGAAATAAATCATGGGACAAATGGCTTACCTCAAAAGACCCACTTGACCATATTAAATTCCGGCAGCTAAGGAATGATACTAAGAAAGCCATATTGTTAGACAAAAAAAATCTTCTATCAACACCTTCAACAAAAACATCAGAACAAACCTGAAAAGTTTTGGGCAGGAGTAAACAAACTGTTCTACCCTGGACAAACCACCACTCCTACCCCATCAACTGGTAACCTAAAATCTCTAGAGGAAACTGCAAATATCTTTAACAGTTTCTTCACTAAGACCATCCAATCACTAGCTAGCCAACTGGCTCCCAGTAACCCCAATCAGGATTCCTCCTCGGCCACTACCCCATTTTCCTTTTACTTCCAACCTGTATCTACATCAACCATCAGATCTCTAATTAACAAACTAAAACCTCCTACCCTAGCAGCTGATCTCCTCCTACCAGAATATCTACAGAAAGCAGCAGATGCCATTGCATACCCTGTTTCTATTATTATAAATGGAACCTTGTCCGAAGCCACCATCCCCTCTATCTGGAAGGTTTCCCACATTATTCCTCTCCATAAAGGAGGGAACTCTTTAGACCTCTCAAACTACAGAGCAATAGCCATACTATCACCACTGGTCAAAATAATGGAAAAATGCGTGCATATACAATTAATGCACTATCTCACTCAGAATACACTACTGGTCAACTCTCAGCATGGCTTCAGGCCAAACCACAGCATCACCTCAGCCATCCTATCCTTCTCTAACTCCATTAACCTCAACCGAAACAATAACAAACTTACCTCAGCTCTCTTCCTAAATCTCTCTAAGGCCTTTGATATGGTCAGCCACCAACTACTTATCCATACCCTGAAGAAACTGTCACTAAATAACTCTGCAATTAAATGGTTCCAGTCTTATCTGTCTGACAGCCAACAAGCAGTATTATGGCAGAATACACTATCCACTCATCTACTGATCACACTAGGAGTCCCCCAAGGCTCCATACTAGGACCACTTCTCTTCTCAGTCTTTATCAATGACCTACCCACAATCACTCCCAAGGCCACCTGCATCCAATATGCAGATGACTCCACTTTAATCTGTACAGCCTCCTCCTCAACTGAGCTGATGACTCTAACCCAGAATACTTTCAATGATGCTGAAAAATGGTTTACAAACCATCAAGCTTATTTTAAACCCCAACAAAACTAAGCTGCTAATTTTTCCCCCACCTGTAAGTCCTCTTCACTATTCTTTACCATAAGATCCAATAATGGCACACTTGTAGCCCCAGATGTTCATACCAAACTTGTAGGGGTCACAGTCGACAATACCCTAAAATATGATACCCATGTCAATCAAACCATCAAAACTGTCAACAAAAATCTGGGCTCCCTCTATAGGATCAAACCTTTCCTCACTCCATTTGCAGGAACTTCTATTGCTCGCTCCCACTTACTGTCTACCTTTCTCTATGCCTCCCCCCTTTTCACTAACTTGAATAAAACCACTCTTAGCAAACTTGCAAGCTGTTACAACCATATTGCTAGATTTGCTACAGGTACAACCTTTAGGAATCACCACTGTATTAACTTAATTCAACTAGGTTAGCTTGAATGGACTAGTCTTCTCCAATACAACCAACTTATAATAGCCCACAAAATTCTAAACCACCCCGATAAGACACCAGCACTAAACAAGATCATTAATCCCTACAGCAACCTGAGGTCACTGTGCTCTGCTGACAAACTGTTGGCTCAAACAACCAAAAGCATAAATGTGGCTGGTGACTCTCTATTTGCCAACTCTGTAGGCAAAACTTGGAACTCTCTACCTGCTGAACTTACTCTCCAGCCCTCTCTAACCCAGTTCACAAAAAGCCTCAAACTACACTTTCAAATGCACTGGCAATGTCCCTGTTCAAAACCTGACTAACACCCACCCCCTGGTATTGGATATCTTGCCTAATTAAATCTGTCATTTGACTCTAAAATGTATATGACTTTGCTTTGTGGCATATCTAGAGCTCATTTAGGGATAAAGTCCTTATCTGTGTGAAACTCTCAGTTGCCTACCATGTTCTATAAATGTTTGTAACCTTACTGAAGACTGTAAACTATGTTAATTTGTAAATGTTGCTAATGTAATGTAATTTACTAACTTGGAGCTTTTCTCCCCGGGCCTCCGCTTAAAATGGACATATATCCAGCCGGACCATCCCGGTAAACAAATATAAAATAAATAAATAAATAAAGTGAATATATATTTAGTCTGTGGACTATGTAGTAAATTATTCTACATTTTTAGGCTGTTGCAGGTAGGGATGAGGCAGTACTGCAAGGGGGTAATGGTTTGTTTTTTTCATAATATGTATATAGTTAAGTCTTATTCTGGCCTGCAGGTTGTGAGGAGTGGACAGATGGAGATTTTTTAGGGTAGGGGATTATCAAGAAGCAGTTAGAATTTGTACATGAACTGTGAAAGGAATGAGTGGAGTGGTTAAAATTAAGGTGGTGAGATCCCTGCTTCTTTGATAGAATTGCTAAGTAGCTTTTTTACAGGAAATAAAGTTTAAATCTCCAAGTCCCATGTTACAGAATTGGAGGTGAGTGATTTATTACAGTTCTGCTAGCATTACTAAAAGAGGGAGTTGTAATTTTGGTACACACTTCTGAAGGCTGGTCTATGGAGATATGCAAGATGAGCAAGAAAGGGATATGGATATTGTCAGAAGTCTTGGTTATTAATGACGATGTAGTACTAGGGTGTTTCTGTTTAATAATGGAGGACATAATAGATGCATAGACATCAATCATGTCCCATCTATGATCTTATTACAACCAAGGATTTAAATTAACTACTGGGAGAAATTTAATTACCACTCTAAATCCTTGGATGGATAAGTTGCCAGAATTTTAGAGAGATATCCCCGTAACACCAGTGCTTTGGGGGTAGCTATGGAGAGTTTAAATCTAGTGGATGCATGGAGAACCTTAAACCCCAGTACCCAGGATTATACCTTTATATGGGACAAAGGAGGGTGGTGCAAATCATACTTACATGCTCCTCTTTATGTGTAACTGAGGGACAGATTAAGCAGGACAGACTACTGGGTTATGAGAAGGAAGTTCAAAGACTTGTTTGTACTAAGCTGAACTGAGGTGGGCTACCAGCCATAACTCTGAGCTGAGATACCAGATGACTACAGGCTTCTGAGCTTCCAAAAAAATAAGTTGCCTGTTTTTTTTTTTTTTTTTTTTTTTTTTGCTTATTTATACTATTTACTGCACTTTGTATTGCCTGACACCTACATTTATACTGTATTTATTTACTGTATACTAAAACTACACTGTTATACTGCAATTGCCTGCTACATTATGCCTGTAAAATCAAATTTTATTGCTATTTCACTGTTTAACAAGCTTTTTTGTTGTTTCCACTATTTGTTAAGTATTTACTGGTATTTTGTCACTGTTTTATAGCTATCTGTTTTGCCTGCTCTGGTTTTCCTGCCAAGTAGTACTTAATTAACTGACTTGTTATCTGTTTAAATAATTTTTAGAGCCTCCTGACTGACTTTCTGCTGTTTTTTGAACATGTTTTCAGTGTCTTACTGCTATTTCTCTGCCGTGTTAAACATTCTCTAGTATTTCCCGCTGAAAGTAGCATAGTCTAGATTCAGGCCTGCTGCTTCTGGAACTGTTTATATTGGTTTGTTTGTTCTGAGCACATTTTCCAGGCCATCGTGGATTGGAAGGGGCCTATCTGCACTTTTTTTAGAGAATTGTGTTGATTGGGACCTGACTAGCGAGGCTGCTCTAGGGCTTGGAATAAGCATCCTCATTGGTCTTTTTGAATTTTGTTAAAGTTTTTTCAAGTTTTAGCTTTTGGTATTTAGGCTTTTGTTTGTACCATGCTGACCTGAGAAGGGCTAAAAGCCACAACTCTGAGCTGAGATACTAGACGATTGGAAGCTTCTGAGCTTCAAAAAAAACATACGTTGCCTGTTTTTTGTTTTTTTTTTTTTTTGCTTATTTATACGATTTACTGCACTTTTTTATTGCCTGCCACCTACTGTTATACTGCATTTATTTACTGTGTACTAAACTACACAGATATAACACAACTGCCTGCTACACTGTACCTGTACAATCAAATTGTGTTGCTGTTTTCACTATTTAGCAACCTTTCTTTGTTGTTTTCACTGTTTATTAAGTATTTATTGGTATCCTTTCACTGTTTTAAAGCTATTTGTTTTGCCTGCTCTGGTTTTTCTGCAAAGCAATACTTAATTAACTGACCTGTTATCTATTTCTGTTTAAATCATTCTTTAGAACATCCTGACTGATTTTCTGCTGCTTTAAATGTTTTTTTCAGTGTCTCACTGCTATTTTTCTGCTGTGTTAAACATTTTGTAGTGTTTCCTGCTGAAAGTAGGGTAGCTTGTAGCTGTAGCATAGTCCAGATCCAGGCCTGCTGCTTCTGGAACTGTTTGTAGTGGTTTGTTTGTTCTGAGCATGTTTTCCAGGCCATCTTGGATTGGAAGATGCTTATCTGCACTTTTGTGAGAGAATTATGTTGATTGGGACCTGACTAGTAAAGGGAGGCTGGTCTAGGGCTTGGAATAAGCATCCTCAATGGTCCTTTTGGATTTTGTTAGATTTTTTTTTTTTTTTTTTTCAAGTTTTAGCTTCTGGTATTTAGGCCCTGCATCTGAGCAAGTTTCTGCTTGTTTATGTGTCAGACAGCGCTACTGTACAATTGTGCATCAAAGCTGCAGGGCCTGTGTTAGTATTTTGGGGGCCCCCAGCAAATGTCAAGTTGGGGGCCTCCTAGGCACTTCTAGTGTAAGCATCACCCTGTCACTGCCACCCCTCCTAAGCAACCTCTTAGTTCATGCTGCAAGCTTTTAGGAGAGCTACACAGTCTGACCTTTAGCTACAATGCTCTTACATTATGACAGGTCAATGTACCATACCATATTGGCGCATCTCACAAAGGGACTTTCACTGTTACTAGCATTTAGTTGCAACAATGATACATCACAGCAACTTTATGTAACTGTCTGGACTTGGGTGAAATGGCACCCTAGGCCTTCTATTTCATACCCCCCCCCCACACACACATACACACACAAACACCCTCCAGTCCTCCCCATGTTGGACTCATCATACGATGCACATTACTTTTTTCTTTTCTCACATTTTGTCTTATTCTTCAGCATTTTCAAGACACTATAACTTTGTATATGCTCTGAAGTGCATTTTTATTTTTTTCATTTTTACACAACCTTTTCGTCCAATGATGGCATAAACAGAAATTATGATCAAAGAAAGAAATTCATTGTTTCTGTTCAGGTTTAGTTTTCCTGGCATCCTTTCAACACACCTTTCCTAACCAAGATAGCACAGTAATAATCTTTTAGGAAATAACACAAAAAAGCCAGAGTCCAAGAAGTCATAGGGTTATAGATGCTCTGCGATGCACTTTAAAGCATTTCCCAACCTTTTAATCCAGTGGTGGCCTAAACTAAAATCATGACTAAGAAAAGAATTTCAGTCTTTTTTTATTTCTTTTTTTTTTTTCGTCTTTCAAGGAAGGTATTAAGTTCTGCCCAAGGCTAAATGTTCAAAGCTGACAAAATAGTAGCTCACAATAAACCTAACAAGCCAATTGTTGTGAAGATACACAGGTCTATCCCAGAATACTGCCTGCCTCCATAACCTTCCCCAAAAAATACAGCCACTGCCTATGTATCCCACTGGTGCTAGATTGGGATGAAAGCAGATGTACAAATTGCCACATCATGTATTTCAACTGCTGACATAGATATGCATAGCATGCCTCTTCACCCGTAGCTCCCAAAGGCATCTGCCAGTATACATGCCTGATGTATGATTGTGAGGAAAGTGAAAATAAATGATTACAGTAATGTATTCTACTTTCTTGTTCCTAGACAGTACACTGCCCCTGCAGAAGTTGTAGTAACCTTTTTTTTTTGTACACCTATGATGTCTGTTAGAAAAGTAAAGCAAAAAATAACCACACTGTCCTTAGGCCAAACATTAGCTAACTGACCTTCTGTGTACACTTCTAAGGTTGGACTGTGATGAAAATTAAGGTAATAGCCACACAATCCCCAGCCCCCCCCCCCCACACACAATCGCACACATAACCTACAGTAGTTTTCTGTACACACACACACATCTAAGCAGGGCTGGTTTTAGAATGGGTGCAATTGAAAGCAATGGCCATTATCAGCTTTATCCTAACAGGGTCATATCACAACCCTGTTCGGGTTAGAGCATAATCAGAAAATGAATACATTTTTTTCTCATTTTTCCTCAACCAGCAACAGCTTTTGTGCCCCCACACACACACACACACAGTCAAGGGTGATTAAGGGAGCCTCCTGTATCCATTTATACAATCTGGAGAATATGGGCCACCAGAATCCTAGAAGATCTAAGTGTCTGAATGTTTTGTGATATATTTTATCTCTTACTTTTGAAATATAATTACTTGTCAGCTGTATTTTTTACTGATACCCAGAAGAATAACATATGTGTCCTAGCATTACTGGGTATGTGCACAGATAAAAATCAGTGATATTTTTTACAAATGCACATAAGCATAAGCCATAGCAATATTAGTCTTCTACTTGTTTTAGCAAATAGAAATACATTGTGAAACACTGATACTGCCACACCATATTAGTGACTGCTGTTTAGCAGTCATCAAACAGCAGCATGGCTAAGTCACTTTTATTTACCACATTGAGGAGTAATCATATATGTCACTGTCACTGATTTTGCTCTGTCCTTTGTAAAAAGTTTGATATGCTGGTAAATCATTCAGAATTACAGACAGTCAATAAATCCAGACATCCGAGTTTTATACTTCTTGTTATCCAGAAAATGCATGTTGATGCTGTTATTCTGTTAACCTTTTAAGTGAATTAGAGGTAATATTTAAATTGTGTTCTTGATTTTGAAACTTTATTCTGCTATTATTTTTGGCATTGAACTGAATTCTTCAGCAAAGAAGTTCAGAGTTATAGAATCAGGTTTTCTGCCAGTATTTATAAACTCCCTGAAAGAGAAAAACATCACTGAAGATTGGAAGCATCAGCTCATCTTATAATGCAAGGTATGCATTGAGCTCAGTCTTGCTCGTATTTATGCAATGAGCTCAGTCTTGCTCATGTTCATCATCAGCTTTATCATAAAAGGGTCATATCACAGCCATGTTCAGGTTAAGGAGCATAATCATGAAATTAATACATTTTTTTAACCCTCATTTTTTCCCCAACCAGCAGCAGCTTTTGTGGGCCCCCACGCAGTCAAGGATGATTAAAGGGTTCCCCCTGCAGTCATGGGTACTGCAGGTACCTAATGCTGACTATGTTGTTAGTTTTAGTGGTGATAATGTCCACCAGTAGGGTTTGTGGCACTGCGTCAGTGGTAAAATATTTAATTTTGAAGCCTGTTACTTGATAAAACACTTATTATCACTATATTTGAATTTTAAAGGAGATGCAAATAAAAGTTATTATTTACATATTTTTTAAGTATACAAGATTGCTGTACTAGCTTTTGCTGGTTTGGCAGGTTACAAAATATTAGGATAACATAACTTGCTGTGGTTGGGGGCCCCCTCAGTGACCGCAGGGTTCGCTGGTGCCTAAACCCGGCTATGCAAAGCAGGACAGTTAAATTCAACAAATTTACCCTTAAAACCCAGGCAGAAATATCCATTCGCTGAGCTCCTCCATAATAGATTCTGAAAAAGCCACCCCAAGTGACAACAGTCTTCAACCTAACATTATGGACAGTTGGACTACCCTTGTTTCTCCTGCCATCCTTGTTGACGTGGGTCTCTTGAGACAGTGTAGCAATTGCCTCATGTACACAGACAACCCTCTACTAATAACACAATCTAGTACAAAGTGCAAGAGATATATTCACACCAAGAATCAAGAATCCATGTTCTCTGTCACTCAAAACAATAACATGGAGAAGGTTGTCAACTGACCCACCACTACATATTCACATATTATCATTACTCATAAACATACCAATACTCAAACATATAGTACGCATCAAACACGTAAATTCACATACACAGAGGTTCTCTCAAAAAACTTACTGAAACACCAGAGACCTCCAAAACACAAGTTTGCTATAGCTAACACAGTCTCCACAGCACCCATGACACATACCAACACCAGTGTCTCACCCACCAGTCCTGTAAGGCGTAACACTCAAAAGCCAAGTTTTCTTGTCAATGGGGACTCAATAGTGAGACACACGGATGTCTCACTCACCAGGCTGGACAAGGACAAAGTCATGATCAGCTACCTATCTGGTGTCAGGATTTGCCAAATCACACATGCGCTCAGGTCTTTCCGCAGCAAATACCACTATGTCTCTGTCATAGTTCATATTGGTGTGAATAACCTGAGACATATCTCGCTGGACTATATGAAGGCTGACATGGTTGAGTTCTCTGAGTATGTATCTCAGGCAGGTATGTCACTAGCCTTGAGCAGCATACTACCCTCGCTTAGAATGATGCCACAGTATAAACAAAAATGATTGATTTCAATAATTGGATTAGTTTTTGGTGTCATTCCAAGGGGATCCAGTTCCTGTCTGCCTGGGAAGCCGTGGTTGACAAACCTCGCTGCTTTGCCAGAGACAATTTGCACCTGGCACCCCTAGGCTTTCGGCTGCTGGCAAAGCCTCTTGCCTCCCCCATAGTGCCTTTTTTAGGCAGGTCTTGAAAACAACATTACTGACATTAAATTAACCAATCAGAACAAAATAAGGGTCATGTTGCTAAATGCTAGACGTTTAAACCAAAAGCTGCATTTCCAGGAAGAACTTCTATCACTAGAAGATGTAGGTGTCTGTGCAGTCACAGAAACCTGGTTTAAAACCTCAGAGAGTTCCCCATCCCTACAAGGCTACAATGCCTTCCACACCTTTAGACCACAAAATGAACATGTGAAAACCAAAGGAGGAGGTGTATCAATCTGTATTAAAGATAAATTCACCTCCCGTCTAGTTAGATGGGACAACTCCATGGAGTTACTCCAGGTCCAGGTTACAGTGGGTAAGACCCCCATTCAAGTCCTAGCCAGTTATAGATCCCCCTCCATGGGTTTGGACACTCATGGAGCATACTTAACCAAATTGAAGACAATCCAAATTTTACCAAAAAGATAGGTTATGGATGTTAGAAAAATATGTATTAGTAATATGCATGCTTAGTGCATTCGAGGTTTAAAAAGGTTAATACATTTATTCTGTTCACACTGCATGAATCTGCACAGCTATTAGAAACTTAACAAGAAGTATTCTATTTTCTGCTAATGTCAGCAAATAACAAGAAGTATTTCATTTCTACTAGTGTCATGAGACTTAACAAAGAGTTATTGATTTTCTGCTTATGCCATGAGAATGTACACGGCTGCTAGAAGCTTTGATAAGGAACACAATGGATGCTTGAAAGTATAAACCGTAGTCAGCATTACTTGTACCTAAGCTAGAAATGTACCTTGAATCTAGGCAAAATGTAACACATATATTAGAACTGCATAATTGAAGAATTGAAAGTTTATGGTGGACTTGTTTTTCTCAAATGTTTTGTAAATCAACAGTTATTCTCAACTAGTCAGCAATTAGTCTAGTAACATTTTCTGTAGAACAATACAGAAAGCTGTGTCTAACTACGTCAGCAATAGAAGTAACATTTCTGTGTGACATGGAAAGAACTGTATAAAAATACCACACTAATTATTAATGTTCAGACAAACCATTCTGCCAGCGTGCGTTGTCTCCTTGCTGCAAGTTAATAAAGGGTGCCTTGCTTGAACCTTACGTGAATTGGTCTTTGAAGTTTTTTCCTTTGACAGATTGGACCTTCGGACCGGAACCCGCTCTTCACCTCGGATCAGACAGGCCAGGTGGTTGAAACCGTATGGGGAAGAAACCAAATAGGTTCTTCTTATTTGAAAAGCCCTCCGACTGAATTGTCATTCAAAAGAGGCCAGCCACTTTCTGATCTGTGACTGAAGGACGGGTCTCCGCGAATCAGATGATCAATCATGTAGGCTCAGGTAAGGTGAATCTACTTTTTCCTGTTTTCTGTTTTAGATCAGGGACTAGATTTGTATTGTTTTTGTCAAGACTGTATTTTTGCTTACAAGTCAGGGGCAGAAAAGATTACTGTCTTGTCATAGATCAGGAGAAACAGAATAAGTAGGCAGTCATTCTGAAGAGACTATAAGAAAATCTGTGGTACCACGTTAAAAATAAGAGAAGTTACATAACGATCAAAAGGGTAGAACAAAATGGGTAATAATTGCACAAAAAGACCCCAAAATCTGCCGTTAACAGAAGACACAAAATACATGCAGTCGCAGTGCGCCAACAATATTAAATATTATTCAAAATGGGTTAATAAATATGAATTTGATGGAAAATTAGAAAAATCCTCACTTATCAAACTTGTCAAACAGCTCAAAACAGATTCCAAAGGTTGGGTAAAAAAGCAACGTAATTAGGAATTCCTCAGGCACACAGGTGGATTGAGGAAGTAAACCGTAGGGAACAAAAGAACAAAAATTCAAAAACAATGTTTTTAGATAAGGAGGACAATAACTTAGTAATAGCATTGCCCCCTCTGCCTCCCTTACCAGAATATGAAGCAAGTAAATAGGTTAGTCCACCCCTACGATATCCTGTGGTCACTGAAGAAAGCGGCATTATGAAAATAAAACCGTATATTAGAGATCCCATCGGGACCAGGTCTCAAACAAGGGCAGGTAACTCAAATGAAGGCATTGAGTTATATCAAATGGTTAAGAATTCACGATCTATGAGTGAAGAAGAAATATGCCCACTAATAGAAGTACCCAACCCTCAGGCAGGACAGGACAATCAGGACCCAACCATTTTAGTGTATAGACCTTGGACTCCGGAGGATATCCGGAAAGCCACTGAGGGAATTCCCCATCCAAAAGTTAATTTTAGAAAATTCTCAGAAGATTTGCAAGAAATGAGGCTGAGTTATAACCTAAATGGAGAAGAGGTAGAAAAAGTAGTTAGACAAATTGTGGGGCCAGATTGGCACATGATTAGTGGCAACTGGAATCCCAGTGACGCTGCACAAAGACCCCTCTCACATAGCAGCACAGTATTAGATAACAGAGTAAAAGGTCTTACAGACTGCATCTCTGAAAAATGGAAGCCTAGGGCAGACTGGACTTGCATTAATCAATGCATCCAACAAGAAGGTGAAACTATTGACTGGTATTATGCCAGACTATTAGAATGTTTTAATAACCACTGTGGAATGCAGGTTCCTGAAGATCAAAGACAAGATTCCCCATATGAACAGCAGTTAAAGAATGCATTTTTAAAGGGCAGTATTGCACCTATAAGCAGTTTTATTACAAAACACATGGTAGACCATCGTACAAGCAGGTTACAATCATTGCTTGAATATGCTAGGCATACCGAAAGGCATTTTAATAGCAAAAAGAAAAGGAAAGCTCAAGTATTTTCTGTAGAAGATGGAGCAGAAGTTTATGTAGTACAGTCCGGGAAAAAGGGAAAGAAAAATGCACAGGGAAACAAACAATCTGATCAATGACCAGAGGACTTTGAAGGGCGAAAGAAAAGGGGTGAATGTTTCAAATGCGGTAAAAAGGGACACTTGGCAAAGGATTGCAGGAAAAACAAGAAGGCAACCACGTAAGACAAGGAGGGTGAGGACTGACTATATGATAGTCAGGAATCACTAGAAGGGGATAGCAAAGAAAGGACAAATGAGAATGTGATAGAGGGAGTTGAGGATGTGACAGAAGAGATAGAGGAAGTGCAAGAAGTTAGTGACAATGAAGAAGGTGAAATATTAGACCTAGCTTTATTGAGCTTGGAGCTCTATTTAGCAGACACGAAACCAGAAGTTACACTCTTGGTAGAAGGGAGGGAAGTAAAATTCTTGTGTGACTCAGGGGCATCACGAACCCTGATACATCCCTCCAAACTGCCAGAAAACATTGAGTCACCTGATTACATACTAGTAAAAGCAGCTAATGGACAGCTGTATCGGGAGCCCCTCTCCCATAATATTGCAATAACTGATCCAGTTTCAGGATTGACTCAGAAAAGCAAAATTGTTGTTTCTGCAAATTGCCCAGTAAACCTCTTGGGCAGAGACCTCATGCAACTATTTGGTATAGCAGTAGTCCCAACCATGCAGGGTATGGAAGCACAGCGACAAATTGATACCTTTGCAGTGCAATCGGAGGGTGAAATGTTTTATTGGTACAGCCAGGACTTGGTTAAGACTGGTCCAGGGACTGTGACCGAAGAATTAATGAATGCAGCCATCAGCAAGTTCCCCTCCCTTGACATTGATAAGCAACACCTGTTGCACTGTACCCTGTATTATTCTAACACACCAGGACCTGATAAGGAATATGAGCAAGAATTGTTTAAAAATCATGCAAACAGATTGATATTGCATAACCTATACTGGGACACAGAAGGGAACAGTGTAGCCAGCTGTTCATTGCCCCAGGAGTTCTTTACACTTTATAAACCTAATCGATTACCACATGTTAGCTTAACCAAGAACAAAAATATAGAATGGGCAGACCTAGGAGAAAAAGTCACGAAATGGGAAAAACAGACAGAATTAGAACTGTCAGAACAGGGAATACAAATACAGAAGTTGAATTGGATAACTCAGACACACCCAGCCATGCACTTGCAGTCTAGCAAGGACAGCTGATTAGCACTCCTATTAAAGGAGGAAGAGAATGCCTTACAAAATATACCAGAGACTCTCTGGTCAACAGGAAAGTCAGATGTAGGACTTATTCATACAGCGGGACCAGTAACTATCATGCCAAAGTCAGCATTTAGACTACAGAAAAGACAGTATCCCTTAAGAAAAGATGCAGAGGCAGGGATAAAGCCTATTATAGCAGCCTTACTTAAAGGAGGGATACTAGTAGAATCTCCCGATTCACCATGTAACACACCCTTATTTCCAGTTAAAAAAGCAAATGGAGAATGGCGTATGGTACAAGATTTACAAGCTGTAAATGATGCAGTAATACCAAGGGCATCTACGGTGCCAGACCCACACACCCTGTTGAATGATTTAAAACCTCAACAGAAGTGTTTTTCTGTGGTAGACATCAGCAATGCATTCTTTTCAATACCGATACACCTTGACAGCCAGTATTGGTTTGCATTCACATTTCACGGGAAAAGGTATACATATACGCGACTACCACAGGGATATTGTGAAAGTCCAACAATATTCTCACAAGAAATGGCAAGCAACTTGGCGGGATTCACCCCACCAAGGCAGTCAGATTTTACTTTATGTTGACGACATCTTGCTGGCGGCCCCCACCCAGCAAGATTGTAGAGAAGATACCATAGCGCTATTACGATTTTTAGCTGCTGAAGGACATAAGGTAAATAAAAGTAAACTGCAGCTTTGGAAAAAACAAGTCAAATACCTGGGATATGTAATATCCAAGGAAGGTAGAACATTAGATGAGGATAGAAAAGTAGCAATTATGCAAGCACCAAAACCCACTACCAAGAAGGAAATGATGTCCTTCCTAGGTACAACTAATTTTTGCCGGAGCTGGATTCCAAACTATGCTTTGGAATCTGCACCACTAACTGACCTTATATATAAGAAGCCTATGGCAGCACAGGATTTGTTACAATGGACACCAGAGGCAGAATCTGCTTTCTGCAAACTGAAACAGTTAATAGCGTCCTCATTAGTTCTGGTATTACCAAACTACCATAAATGTTTTTTCCAAACTGTAGATTGTAAGCAATGTTATATGACATCAGTGTTAACACAACAGCATGGGGATAAGCAATGCCCCATTGCTTACTATTCATCACAACTAGACCCAGTGGCACAGTCCTTACCCCACTGTGTACAAGCAGTAGTTGCAGCTGCAATGGCAGTACAGGCTTCGGCCTCACTAGTCTTATTCCACCCTCTCACTTTGAGAGTGCCTCATGCAGTCGCAATTATTTTACTACCAGAAAAGGTGGCATATCTTTCCCCTGCTAGGCATCTTTCCTGTATGACTATATTGTTGAGCCAACCTCACATGACAGTTGAGCGATGCATGACTTTGAACCCTTCTACTCTGCTCCCGACCCCTGCAGACGGCACACCGCACCGCTGCCTGCAGGTAATTGAGCAAAAGACACTACCTAGAAAAGATCTCACGGATGTCCCCTTGGATGATGCTGAGGTGACACACTACGTGGATGGTTCATGCAAAAGGGGTCCTGCAGGACAGAACCTAGTAGGATATGCAGTAGTTTCTGGCACTGAGATTATAGAAGCAAAACCTTTACCACACAACTTATATGCACAGGCAGCAGAATTAATTGCCTTGACACGGGCATGTATCTTAGCAAAGGGTAAATGTGTAAACATTTTTACTGACAGCCAGTACGCTTTTTCTACTATACATGTTTTTTGCGCAACAGTGGAAAAACCGAGGAATGATAACATTTACTGGCAAACCTATAAATCATGCACAGTTTATTTTAGATCTTTTAGAATCTATTCAGTTACCTCAGAAAATAGCCATTTGTAAATGCACAGCTCACACTAAGCAACAAAATAGGATTTCAAAAGGTAATGCGAGAGCTGATACAGCTGCAAAACAAGCAGCCACAGAAGTATTTCTTTTAAATGAGGAACTACAACCCTCTGAGATTTTAGACTTAGAAATGTTAAAAACAATGCAGACACTCACTATGCAAGCTGAAAAACAAAGATGGGTAAAACAAGGAGCAATTCTCGAAAAGGGGCTGTACATCTCTAAAGAAGGGAAACCGATACTACCATCTAATTTGTTTAGATATGCAGCTTTGTTGAGCCATGGGCAGTGCCATGTCTCAACAGGGGGGATGGTACAGCTGGTGAACCAGGTGTTCACAACGTATGGATTTACAAACTACTCTAAAACATTTTGTTTGACGTGTCAAATTTGCAACAAACATCATGCACAAGGGGAGTTAAAGCCCAAGCAAGGGAGTTTCCCTACACCACCATATCCATTTCACACTATCTGTATGGATTTCATAGAATTGAACAAATGTGAAAATAAGAAGTATTGTCTTGTCATTGTAGATATGTTTTCCAGATGGGTGGAAGCCTTTCCAACCAAAAATCCAGATGCAGCCACGGTGGCAAAAGTACTTGTCAAAGAAATCATCCCTAGATTCGGCATTCCAGAAAGGATCCCTGCCCCCCGTAGAGGTGGTTACTGACTTGAAACTGTAGTTTTATTGGCCACTAGGGGTCATTTCCATAACTCCTTCATCTTCCTCTCTTAAAACCTAGTTGCCTCGTGGTTTGGGCGTCTTTTCAGGCTTGTTGGCTGTTGGTGAAGCACCCTCCAAGAGGAAAAAACGCTGAGAGAAGAAGGGAGCCACTTTTGAGATTTTAAGTGTTTTTTCTCTGTTTATTTGCTAAGTTTTTCTGCATAGCTGCCTAGCTTGTGCATTTTCTGGCTTGTTAAACTTGATTTCTGTATTAGTAGCTGTATTTAGAGCACAACAAAAAGCTGTTTGCTGAATTTCCTGTTTGCACTTAATTTTAAATCGTTTTTTTCTTAAAACTTGCATATTTTCTGTCCTTGACCTAGCACTCTTGTGTGGGGTCATTTACTGCACTGTTATAACTTGATATTACTTGTGAACCTCTGCTATCTCTGTAAAAACAAAAACAAAAAAAAAATCTTGCTTTTTTCCCACTTTTCTGAGAGTTAAAAAAGTTCAGTTACAGGCTTGCTGTTCCTGAACTGTTTGAAAGTTTCTGTGAGGCCATTTTTGCTTGGGCTGAAGGAGGGTCTCTCTGTTGATCAGTGGCAGTGACTAACATTGAGCAGCTTCCCTGCCCCCGTAGAGGTGGTTACTGACTTGAAACTGTAGTTTTATTGGCCACTAGGGGTCATTTCCATAACTCCTTCATCTTCCTCTCTTAAAACCTAGTTGCCTCGTGGTTTGGGCGTCTTTTCAGGCTTGTTGGCTGTTGGTGAAGCACCCTCCAAGAGGAAAAACGGTGAGAGAAGAAGGGAGCCACTTTTGAGATTTTAAGTATTTTTCTCTGTTTATTTGCTAAGTTTTTCTGCATAGCTGCCTAGCTTGAGCATTTTCTGGCTTGTTAAACTTGATTTCTGTATTAGTAGCTGTATTTAGAGCACAACCAAAAGCTGTTTGCTGAATTTCCTGTTTGCACTTAATTTTAAATCTTTTCTTAAAACTTGCATATTTTCTGTCCTTGACCTAGCACTCTTGTGTGGGGTCATTTACTGCACTGTTATAACTTGATATTACTTGTGAACCTCTGCTATCTCTGTAAAAACAAAAACAAAAAAAAAATCTTGCTTTTTTCCCACTTTTCTGAGAGTTAAAAAAGTTCAGTTACAGGCTTGCTGTTCCTGAACTGTTTGAAAGTTTCTGTGAGACCATTTTTGCTTGGGCTGAAGGAGGGTCTCTCTGTTGATCAGTGGCAGTGACTAACATTGAGCAGCTTCCCTGCCCCCGTAGAGGTGGTTACTGACTTGAAACTGTAGTTTTATTGGCCACTAGGGGTCATTTCCATAACTCCTTCATCTTCCTCTCTTAAAACCTAGTTGCCTCGTGGTTTGGGCGTCTTTTCAGGCTTGTTGGCTGTTGGTGAAGCACCCTCCAAGAGGAAAAATGCTGAGAGAAGAAGGGAGCCACTTTTGAGATTTTAAGTATTTTTCTCTGTTTATTTGCTAAGTTTTCTGCATTGAACCTCTGCTATCTCTGTAAAAACAAAAACAAAAAATAAAATTGCTTTTTCCACTTTTTTTCTAGAGTTAAAAAGTTCAGTTAAACTTGCTCTGTTCTGACTGTTGTTGAGTTTCTGTGAGGCCATTTTTTTTTGCTTGCTGAAGAGGGAGGAGGGTCTCTTGGTGATCAGTGAGTAACAGTGATTGCAGCTGCCTGCCCCTGTAGTTGTGGTTTACTGACTTGAAACTGTGTTTTTAAGTTTCAATTAGCACTAGGGGTCATTTTCCATCTTCCTTTCTCTTTAAACTCTTGGTGTTCTAGTTGCCTCTTTTGGTTTTTGTTGGTGTTGTTGGACCCTGGCTGTTGGTGAAGCACCAAAGAAGAGAAGAGAAGAAGAAGAATTTTTCTGCATAGCTGCCTAGCTTGAGCATTTTCTGGCTTGTTAAACTTGATTTCTGTATTAGTAGCTGTATTTGGAGCACAACCAAAAGCTGTTTGCTGAATTTCCTGTTTGCACTTAATTTTAAATCGTTTTTTTCTTAAAACTTGCATATTTTCTGTCCTTGACCTAGCACTCTTGTGTGGGGTCATTTACTGCACTGTTATAACTTGATATTACTTGTGAACCTCTGCTATCTCTGTAAAAACAAACAAAAAATCTTGCTTTTTCCCACTTTTCTGAGAGTTAAAAAGTTCAGTTACAGGCTTGCTGTTCCTGAACTGTTTGAAAGTTTCTGTGAGGCCATTTTGCTTGGGCTGAGGGAGGGTCTCTCTGTTGATCAGTGGCAGTGACTAACATTGAGCAGCTTCCTGCCCCCGTAGAGGTGGTTACTGACTTGAAACTGTAGTTTTATTGGCCACTAGGGGTCATTTCCATAACTCCTTCATCTTCCTCTCTTAAAACCTAGTTGCCTCGTGGTTTGGGCATCTTTTCAGGCTTGTTGGCTGTTGGTGAAGCACCCTCCAAGAGGAAAAAATGCTGAGAGAAGAAGGGAGCCACTTTTGAGATTTTAAGTATTTTTCTCTGTTTATTTGCTAAGTTTTTCTGCATAGCTGCCTAGCTTGAGCATTTTCTGGCTTGTTAAACTTGATTTCTGTATTAGTAGCTGTATTTAGAGCACAACCAAAAGCTGTTTGCTGAATTTCCTGTTTGCACTTAATTTTAAATCGTTTTTTCTTAAAACTTGCATATTTTCTGTCCTTGACCTAGCACTCTTGTGTGGGGTCATTTACTGCACTGTTATAACTTGATATTACTTGTGAACCTCTGCTATCTCTGTAAAAAGCAAAACAAAAAAAATCTTGTTTTTTCCCACTTTTCTGAGAGTTAAAAAAGTTCAGTTACAGGCTTGCTGTTCCTGAACTGTTTGAAAGTTTCTGTGAGGCCATTTTTGCTTGGGCTGAAGGAGGGTCTCTCTGTTGATCAGTGGCAGTGACTAACATTGAGCAGCTTCCCTGCCCCCGTAGAGGTGGTTACTGACTTGAAACTGTAGTTTTATTGGCCACTAGGAGTCATTTCCATAACTCCTTCATCTTCCTCTCTTAAAACCTAGTTGCCTCGTGGTTTGGGTGTCTTTTCAGGCTTGTTAGCTGTTGGTGAAGCACCCTCCAAGAGGAAAAAATCCTGAGAGAAGAAGGGAGCCACTTTTGAGATTTTAAGTATTTTTTCTCTGTTTATTTGCTAAGTTTTTCTGCATAGCTGCCTAGCTTGAGCATTTTCTGGCTTGTTAAACTTGATTTTTGTATTAGTAGCTGTATTTAGAGCACAACCAAAAGCTGTTTGCTGAATTTCCTGTTTGCACTTAATTTTAAATCGTTTTTTTCTTAAAACTTGCATATTTTCTGTCCTTGACCTAGCACTCTTGTGTGGGGTCATTTACTGCACTGTTATAACTTGATATTACTTGTGAACCTCTGCTATCTCTGTAAAAAACAAACAAAAAAATCTTGCTTTTTTCCCACTTTTCTGAGAGTTAAAAAAGTTCAGTTACAGGCTTGCTGTTCCTGAACTGTTTGAAAGTTTCTGTGAGGCCATTTTTGCTTGGGCTGAGGGAGGTTCTCTCTGTTGATCAGTGGCAGTGACTAACATTGAGCAGCTTCCCTGCCCTCCGTAGAGATGGTTACTGACTTGAAACTGTAGTTTTATTTTCCCTTTTGGGTCTATTCCTGCTTCTTTCCAGCCCCTGCTATCAAGCACGCTTTAACGTGCTTTAGCGATTAGCTGAGTTGCCACTAGAGCAGCATCGGGCAGCGCCGGTTAAACAAGGTTAAACTCTTTCTGGCTCCAGAAAGTCTGTTCTTCAATTTTTCCCTTAGAACTGCTCTGTTAGGAACCTAAACAGTTTACACCTACACTAAAAAGTGCAGCACTTGTTCCAAATAGCTTTTTCTTCTCAAAAAGCTCAGCACTTGTCTTATAAGCATATCCCTTGTCTTATAAGCATTCTCTTTGCAGGTCAAGCACTCCTATATTATACAAATCTCTCACTAGCAAAACCCCCCAGGAGTGCCCACTTCCCTGCTAAGCCCACTACTTTTCTGTCTCATACCAACTCATAATTCTTTCTAGCATGTCGAAGGGTCAGATGCTGGCGTCCTCTCCTGCCCAGTTGGTGAATCTGGGAATTCTGAGACAATGTTACAATTGCATTTGTTCTTTGCACTACTGAATAAAGCGATCTGGTGTTCAGCTGGTGGAGTGCTTCCGTGATTTTGGTTTACAATGTTACAATTGCCTCATGTACACGGACAACCCTCTCCTCCTCCCACGTAACACTAACACTTGTGAGAGATGCAGCTATTTAGCCAGACTGGAGGCTGAGCTCTCTCAACTCAGGACTGGCAAGACCAGGCAGGAGGAGAAGGCAACTACACACACCACAATACCAGTCTCACATAACTCAACCACACCACTGAATCAAACACATAAACACACTAAGACATACTCGGAGGCTCCGAGTAAAAATTTACCTAAACAGCAGAGGCCTCCAAAGCAGACACCCAAGCAACTGCAAACTCAATACACCACACAAACAACACATAAACAACAAAATCAGTGTGCAAAGCAGTCACTGCCCTTAAGGCCAAATACAACACCAAACATACTTGTCATAGGTGACTCCATAGTCAGACACACTGACGTCCGCTCACCAGACTGAGTAAGGAGAAGGTCACAGTAAGCTGCCTGTCGGGCGCTAGAATCCGCCACATAACACAAGCACTCACGTCTCTCAACAGCAGGTACAAGTATGACTCAGTCATTGTCCACGCTGGTGTCAACGACCTGAGACGTACCTCCTTGGACTACATGAAAAGAGACATTGAGGAGCTCTCTGATTATGTAGCCCAGGCAGGTATGACCCTGACCTTGAGCAGTATCCTACCTTCACCTAGAATGATGCCTCAATACAGTGATAAGATGATCAGCTTTAATAATTGGCTTAAATTCTGGTGTCATTCAAAGGGGATCCAATGTCTGTCTGCCTGGGATGACATGCTGGACAAGCCACGCTGCTTTGCAAGGGACGGCTTGCACCTGTCACCCTAGGCTTCTGGATATTGGCAAAGGCTCTTGCCACCCCATAGTGCCTTTTTAGGCAAGGCTCAAATTCTAAACCTACCACCCTAGAACACAAAAAGTAAAAACTAAGGGTAATGCTGCTCAATGCCAGAAGTCTCAATCTCAAGATGCACGCACTCGAGGCCCTTCTCAGTATGGAGAACATCGATGTCTGTGCTGTGACAGAAACCTGGTTCAAGGCTCCTGAGAGCACCCCAGCACTATCAGGTTTCACCTCATATCATGCTTCGCCCCAAAATCCGGACAACACCAAGAAAGGAGGGGGGTGTCCATATTCATAAAGGACAGCCACACCTCAAGGTTGGTGGCAACGCACGATGCATTGGAGACCATCCAGGTGCAATTAACCATAGGCAAGACTGCTCTGCAATTTGTAGCATGTTACAGGCCACCCTCTCAAACTCAGGAACCTCACATGGCCTTCCTGAAAACAATGGAGGGGATAAATGTATCTCCAAACACCATCATACTAGGTGACTTCAACTACCCTAATATAGACTGGGAACACTACTCAAGCCCAAACACTCTAGCCCAAAGGTTCCTGGAGTTCATAAACTCAAATGCCATGGAACAACTAGTCACCATCCCCACAAGAGGAGAAAACATACTTGATCTCATCATCACGAACATGGGATCACAATGTTCAACACCGAAGTATACCCCTCACTGGTGAGATCAGATCATAAACTAATCTCGCTGGAGGTCCTCATCCGCCCCACCTCAAATAAAAAAAGACCACAGTGAAATTCTTCTCAAAAGCCGACTTCACACTTCTAAGAACTAGTGTGGTGTCCTTTAAGGCCCCTGAGCCAGTGGTAAACATTACTCAAACTGCTGAATCACTTACAAATGCCTTCTACCAGCACCTACAGGACTGCATGGATCAGGCAATCCCAAACAAAACTAAGACTCTTTGTACCAAAGGCAAGCGTCCAGTCTGGTGGACCCCAGCCATAAACAAGCTCTACAACAAAAGGAGGAAGCTACTACAAGATAGAGCAAAATCCTTGAAAGGTAAGACACCTTTGATCATTATAAGTAAAAACTAAGAGCTCTCATAAAATCATCCAAGGCAAATTTTGAGAGAAAAATCGCCAAGGACTCAAAAGACAATCATAAGGCCTTCTTTAGCTATGTTAGAAACCTAGGAGGAAACTCCCAGATATGCTCAGAATTAGTTCAAAATGATGTGAAGATTACTGAACCTACACACATTGCCAACATACTGGCTGACAGGTTCAGTGCAAACTTCTCCCCCCCCCAAAAGGAGAGACATCTATACCAGAGGATTGTCAGCCCTCAAACATCTACAACGCCCAGGTGAGCACTGCTCTCCAAAGCAAAAACACAGCATCCATGGGACCGGATGGTGTCCCCGGCTGTGTGCTCCATGAACTCAATGAGGAATTAAACCCGCAGTTAGGACAGCTGTTTAATCTTAGCCTCACCTCAGGATCATTACGCACCAAGGAGTGGCGACGGCGACTGTGGTCCCACTTCACAAGGGCGGTGCCTCCACCGACCCTGGAAATTACCGTCCCATTAGCTTGACAAGCCTTATCTGCAAAGCCATGGAGAGGATCATAATGGAACTCATAAATAAAGACATAGGGAACTTGCAGACTTTGGATCCAACCCAGTTTGGCTATGTCAAAGGCAGATCATGCCTTTTAAACTTGGTTGACTTTTTCGAGACAGTCACCAAGGCCATTGATGAGGGAAAGGCAGTCCATACAGCCTACCTTGACCTGGCAAAGGCCTTCGACACAATACCCCACTCAGGTATCATCGAAAAACTCATCAGCTTCAATGTAAACCCATACATCACAAGATGGGTTGCAAACTGGCTAAGTGACAGAACCCACAGGGTCAGAGTTGCTGGAGCCATGTCAGACTCAAAGCCTGTCACAAGTGGTGTCCCACAGGGCTCAGTCCTGGGTCCACTCTTGTTCGGCATCTACTTTTCTGAAGTACAAGCAAACACAGGAGGGTTATGGCTGACAAAGTTTGCAGATGACTGCAAACTGGGCCATAGTCGAAACACATCTGACACAGATATCCTTCAGAAGGGCCTCACAGAAACGGATAACTGGTGCCAGAGCCATGGCCTAAAGTTAAATGCCAAGAAATGCATAGTCATACCCTTCGGGAAAAACAAGGTTACCCCTAGCTACCATATAGGTGGCAATCCACTGAGCACAGAAGAAGTCATCAGGGATCTGGGGACCCAGGTTGACAGTAGCCTTCGCTTGACACTCATGTTGCTAAAGTAGTTAAGAAAACCTTCTACATTGCCCACCTGATCATGAAGGGATTCACATCTAGATCAAGGGAGGTCATCGTCCCCCTGTACTCATCACTCATTAGACCTATGATTGAGTACAATGCCCCATTCGAATGTATCTGACCCGACACCTGCAGCAGCTGGAAAGGCCCCAAAAGTTCCTCACCAAAAGGATAAAGGGTCTCAAAAATATGTCTTATGCTGCCCAACTGAAAGAACTCCAGCTCTATTCAGTCTCATACCGCTTGCTCAGAGGTGACCTGTGCCTGACATATAAGGCCATGTCAAACCCTGATTTGATGAATATGCTTCACCTCAAAAATCTAGATCCCTCAGAACCACAAGGCGGGAGGCTTAAACCTTGACACGGTTATTAATAGAACGTGCTGGAGGGACAGATTCATCACCCAGAGACTCCCTATGCTGTGGAACAAAATCCCAGTACATGTGAGGCAGAGCACCTCGCTGGCCTTGTTCAAGAGGAATCTTGACCAATGGATGGGGGATCGCAGATATACCCCAGGGATTACTTCAGTGTCACTGCTTGACAGAGGCACAGCAAAATAATAGGCATAGTTTTATTCAAACTAAAGGGGTGGCGAAAGCCAAATAACTATGGGCTAGGCTTATAAATGCCCTTGGGCAGATAGCCTAGTATGAACCTATGAACCTATGAACCTATGAATCTACAGTGACAATGGTACACACTTTGTAAACCAAACCATACAGCAGTTAAGTAAGCATTTTGGTATTTCTTTAAAAAATCATTGTGCATACCATCCGCAATCTGCAGGGCTAGTTGAAAGGCATAATGGTATATTAAAAAACAAACTGAGAAAGTTGATAGCTGAAACAGGAAAGAATTGGCTGTATTGTTTGCCCCTGGTGCTGTTGAGCATGAGAACTGTTCCGACTGCAAAAGGATTGACTCCTTTTGAAAAAATTATTTGGAAGGGCTTATTATACACCCCAGTGGAAACTTCTCATGTCCTCAGACCAGGAAGCTGATTTTACACTAGCTGAATATATGAAGAAAGTCATGAATTCTAAACATCTGTTGCAGTCAAATTATGTTTCAGATAGAAAACAAAACGAGACATCAGAGGTGGCAGTGACACCCGGGGACTGGGTGTGGATAAAAGCCATAAAGAAGAAGAACTGGGCATCACCAAGGTGGGAAGGTCCATACCAGGTGCTTCTTTCGACACCCACTGCAGTCAAGATAGCAGAGCAAGCTTCGTAGATCCACCTGATGCACTGCAAACTAGTTAAAAACTTTGAACTGGACAAAAATCTTACCTCTCCATCGGGGCCCACAGCACAAAGTCTGGCTACAAAGGGAGTCAGATCAATAGGACTGATCCGTCTCAACCCCAATGAAGAAACCATCGGTGCTGAAGGTCCTATTAGGGCAGATAGTAAGAACACATGTCTGAAATAAAGATGACAGAATCTAGTAAGATCCAGATGTGCCTACTCGGAAGAGTCAGAGAAAACAGGAATGCAGAACAACCGTTTCCTCAGAAGTATTGCATAATCATCCTGTTGACTATACTAGTGACAATAATCTTTTTGTTGTGGCCATTCCTTTTCCCAGCCACACAAACTGAACTGCATAAGCGTGGAGAGTTGCACGTAGAGTGGCAGCCAAACTTCAACACTTACCAGGCAATCAAATATGTGTATGCTGAGACCTTCAATGTTTCGAATTGCTGGATTTGCACAGCTTTGCCAACAGCATACGGGGAGTTATTGTTAACTTCAGTCCCCCTAGGAGCCAACAAGACCTGGGAAAACTTAGTCTATGATACATCAGATGTCACATCACAAGATAAAGTAGCATTGCACTTGTCTGTTCGACAGAAGGGGACTGTGTGTTTTTACAAAAATGATACAGTTCAGGTGGGTTGGAGCAATTGCAATGTGACTGTTCCCTATAGATGCTACAGTAAAACTGACAACACAGGTTCCTGTTGCAACACAAGCTATGATTCATTTTTTGAACTGATGCATAGGACAACTGATGAAGTAGAACATAATGCTGACCTCTATAAACAACTGATTATAGTTGACAAAAAAATGTTTCATCCAGAGCCAGGACATAGTAAAGTTACTACCAAAGTAGAAGATTGCTACTTTGTATGTGGTAGGAAAGCATATAAGTGGTTACCTGAGAATTGGTCCGGCAGTTGTTATTTGGGGTACCTGGTTCGGCCATACAACACACAGCAGTTTTACCTCAGGGGAAAATTCAGAATGTTCGACGAGAAATCAAGAAGCCTGTCAACCCAGTGGGGCAAATCAATGCAGGCTGGAAAAACCATCATGCTTTGAGCCTAGGGAAAAATGGACTGTCACATATGAACTTAGGTGATACCATCATCTCGTGGGCAGGTGTACTGCCAGCATATGGAGCAACAGAATCAATCTGGGAACTGAGAAAACTGTCCAAATTTCTCGAAATAATGAGCAATGCAACCTTTTCCGCTCTAGAATTGGTGACTGATGAACTGACTGCCATGAGAACTGTAGTGCTTCAAAACCGCATGGCTCTTGACTTCACCCTAGCGGTGAGAGGAGGTACTTGTGCTTTAATCCAGGAGGAGTGCTGTTCATATATTCCTGACCACAAACACGAGATAGACAATCACCTTGAGGTAATTCAGCAGGTGTCGGCTATGACCAAGCCAGGACCAAATCCATTGATGGACTTTTTCCAGAGATTGTTTGGGGGGTGGGGCAGTATCCTAATGAACATCCTGATTGCCATCTGTGTAGGAATGATCCTGCTGATGGTATGTGTGTGCTGCTGCATCCCCTGCATGAAAAGACTGATTAAAGACTTTATAGACATGTCAGTTTCAGAAACCTTATACCAAGGTGCTGAACTTGAAGAATTGTTGAAAAATTGAAAATGCTTTCATAAGTTTAAACTGAATGACTCTCTTAACTGCAAATCCTGAGTAGGAAGAGGTTAGGGGAAGAAAAAACTGTTTATGCTTATTTTGAAAGTAGAATAAAAGTATTAAAAGGGGGGAAATGTTAGAAAAATATGTATTAGTAATATGCATGCTTAGTGCATTCGAGGTTTAAAATGGTTAATACATTTATTCTGTTCACACTGCATGAATCTGCACAGCTATTAGAAACTTAACAAAAAGCATTCTATTTTCTGCTAATGTCAGCAAATGACAAGAAGTATTTCATTTCTACTAGTGTCATGAGACTTAACAAAGAGTTATTGATTTTCTGCTTATGCCATGAGAAAGTACACGGCTGCTAGAAGCTTTGATAAGGAACACAATGGATGCTTGAAAGTATAAACCGTAGTCAGCATTACTTGTACCTAAGCTAGAAATGTGCCTTGAATCTAGGCAGAATGTAACACATATATTAGAACTGCACTATTGAAGAATTGAAAGTTTGTGGTGGGCTAAAATAAGCCCCAAGGCCAGGTTGTTTTTCTCAAATGTTTTGTAAATCAGCAGTTATTCTCAACTAGTCAGCAATTAGCCTAGTAACATTTTCTGTAGAACAATACAGAAAGCTGTGTCTAACTACGTCAGCAATAGAAGTAACATTTCTGTGTGACATGGAAAGAACTGTATAAAAATACCATACTAATTATTAATGTTCAGACAAACCATTCTGCCAGCATGCGTTGTCTCCTTGCTGCAAGTTAATAAAGGGTGCCTTGCTTGAACCTTACGTGAATTGGTCTTTGAAGTTTTTTCCTTTGACAATGGGGATTTTCAATTATCCCACCATCAACTGGGAAACCTACTCTAGCCCAAACTTACTAGCACAAAAGTTCCATGACTTTGCAAATTTAAATGCTGTGGAGGAAATTGTCCATACCCAGACAAGAGAAACAAAAATTCTAGATCTGTTCCTCACCAACATTTCAAACAGGTGCACTGCTGCAACTTTTGAACCCTCATTAGTTAAAATTGAGTACAAATCAGTCACCTTTGAACTGACACTAACACCAGAACTCACAAAGGATGAAATCAGACTAAAAAACTTCACCAAGGCAAACTATGCCCTCCTAGATGAAGGTATAAATGCATTCCAAGTCCCATCCCAAGCTGAAAGTGATTAACTACGCTGAAGCTTACACTAAAGCCCTGTACAATCACTTGCATATGTGTATAAACTTGGCTCTACCAGACAGAAACAAAGCCAGAGCCCCAAGTAAAATTAAGCTGCCATGGTGGACTTCCAGCATCAACAAACGCTACAATAAATGCAAAACGTTGCTGTCCAAGAAAACAAAGACAAGGACCCAGCAATAGAAAAGCAGTCTCCTGAGCCTTAACAGGCAAATAAGACAACTCATCAAATCCTCCAAGAGTTCCTTTGAGAGACATCTTGCAAGTACTGCCAATGATAACCATAAGGCCTTTTACAGCTACATACATAACCTAAAGGGTAGGACTCAAGCATGTGCAGAACTGGTGGCCAATGGTATCACACACACTGACCCCACAGAGATAGCGACCCTGCTAGTGGATAGGTTTGGTGACTATTTCACTCCCTTACCCCCTCCTAACTTACAACAAACCCTCCCCCAAACTTGCCCCCAACCTTACATATCTGAGGAACAGGTCCTCAAAGCCCTGTCCAAGACAAAGAATATGGCCTCTTTGCAACCAGATGACATCCCAGGCTGTCTTCTAAACAGGCTAAAACACAAACTAGTGTCACCACTAAATACCCTTTTTGGTACTTTTCTGTTGTTGGGGCAGCACTAGTAATGTGTGCTGGCATCCTTATCATGCGACCACAATGATTGCACAGCTGCTTGCCCTAATAAGTGTCAAATGCCCATATCCAGAAAGTGACACAAACTAGAAAGTTTTGCAAGTTTTACAGCCATGGTCTTTTGTTACCTGAATACAACTGAATGTCATGTAAACCACGGTTTACCATTATCGGGGCAACAGTTGTTATTGTTCCATTTACCTTAATACAGCTGAATGTTTTTGTTACTGTATAGGTTCATAGATTTTAGGTTCATAGATTATTACTAGGCTAACAGCCCTTGCGAGCCATTTTAAGCCTAGCCAATTATCCCTTGTGAGACTCAAACCCTGCACCTTGTGTTTGTAAGGCAAACACCTTAACCATTAGGCCATCCTATAGTTTTACAGTTTCCACTGATGGACAATGATCGCACAGTTACTCGCTCTAAAGCGGTTGTTTTGAAAGACATACAGAAACACAGATGAATGTGCTGCAGGGTTTGTGTCTTTGGTGGGAAGCAACCTTAGATCTCAATGTAGTACACAAGCAGAACATTTTACATACATATCATGTAGCCTTTGTAATAACAAAATATAGAAACTTACACTTCTTGCAAGTAGATAACAACATGGGAGTGAAACCAGAGATAAGCACCAGGAGAGGGTAGTGGTCATCAGCATTATCACACTCTGTAATGCAGCCCTTAGATTTATAAATTATAAAACTAATAAAACCCTGCAACACATTCATTGTTTCTGTATGTCTTTCAGAACAACCACTTTATAGCAAGCAGCTGTGCGATCATTGTGGCCGTGTGATAAGGATGCTAGAGAACATTACTACTACTGCCCCGATAATGGAAAAGTACCCCCTTTTCAATCATATCCTAACCACGGACTTTGTTCCTGTGGTATGGAGAACAGCTACAGTTATTCCTCTCCAAAAAGGTGGCCTAGCAACAGACCTGAGCAATTACAGATCCCTAAACCTGACCAGCCTCATTTGTAAGGCCATGGAAAGTATTATTATGGACCTCATAAATAAAGACATAGGTAATGAGCGGTGTACCTCAGGGCTCTGTCCTGGGGCCCCTCCTGTTTGGAATATACTTCTCAGAAGTACAGACAAGCACTGATGGGCTGTGGCTGACCAAGTTTGCGGACGACTGCAAACTGGGTGCTATAATAGAGTCTCCGTCCGACATGGATATCCTCCAGAAGGGCCTTAACGAGACTGATGCGTGGTGTCAAAGCCATGATCTCAAGCTAAATGCTAAAAAATGTGTAGTAATCCCCTTTGCAAAAAAAAGAGTACCCACGAACTACCACATAGGAGGTAACCCCCTGAAATCTGAAGTAGTAATAAGGGATCTAGGGATCCAAGTAGATAGTCAGCTTTCCTTTGATAACCATGTTGCCAAGATGGTTAGAAAATCCTTCTATGTGACCCATCTGTTCACGAAAGGGTTTGCATCAAGATCTAAGGATGTAGTGGTGCTCCTCTACTCTTCCCTCATCAGACCCATTATTGAGTACAATGCACCAATTGGAATGTACCTGGCTAGGCATCTCCAGCAGCTGGAGAGACCACAGAGCTACCTCACTAAGAGGATTACTGGCCTCAAACAGTTGCCCTGTGCAGCACGATTGAAAAAACTAAGGCTTTTCTCTGTTGCATACCACCTTCTCAGAGGCGATCTCTGTCTAACATACAGAGCCATGTCCAACCCAGATCTGTTGAACATGCTCCATCTTAGCAAAACCAAATCCACTCGAGCTACACACTCTAGGGATATAAACCTCAGCACAACAATGAATAGAACATGCTGGAGGGATAGATTCCCTTCGCAAAGACTTCCCTTGCTATGGAACAAGGTCCCGCTCTACATAAGACAGAGCCCCTCACTATCACTCTTCATGAGGAACCTTGACGAGTGGATGGGTAACAGAAAGTTCACACCAGGGATCATACCAACAGCTGCACTAGATAGGGGCCAAGGGTACTAGCTGCTAGATCAAGGGCCTAGCGAACTAAGCAAAGGGGCGGTGAATACCGCACAACATGGCTGGGCTAATATATGCCTTCGGGCAGATAGCCCAGTATTTACCTATGAACCTATCTCCAAACCCTGGATCCTACCCAATTCGACTTTGTGAAGGACAGATCCTGTCTTTTAAATTTGGTGGATTTCTTTGAAAGTATGACCAAAGCCATTGATGATGGCAAATCTGTGCACAAAGCATACCTCAACTTGGCAAAGGCTTTATACATCCCACATTCAGGCATTACTGATAAACTTAGCAAACTGAATGTAAACCCCTTTGTTGTAAGATGGGTTGCCAACTGGCTCACAAACTGGACATACATAATCAAGGTTGGTGACTCCATATTGATCAGCAGACCTGTTACCAATGGGATGCCACAGGGTCAGTGCTGGGCCCCCTACTATTTGGTATATACTGCTCAGATGTTCAGGTCAAAACTAAATGATGACTGCAAACTAGGTGCAATCATTGAATCCCAAAATGATGCGAGTATACCCCAGGAGGGTCTCACACAGACCAACGACTGGTGTATTAGTCACAGTCTCAAACTGAATGAAGAGAAATGCATCATCATTCCTTTTGTCACAATGTCCCTTCACACTATCAAATCAACAACAATACCCTAAGTACCCATGAAGTGGTTAGGGACCTGAGATCACTGGTTGACTGCAAACTTAACTTCAACCACCTACCGTTGTAAGGAAAGCTTTCCAAGTAGCTCACTTGATTAGTAAAGGTATCACTTCAAGAGCAAAAGAAGTTATAACCCCCCCCCCCTATACTCGGCACTTATCTGGCCCATAATTGGGTATAATGCCCTATTTGGTACTAAGCACCTGCAGCAATTAGAGAGACTTCAGAACTTT